>NC_052477.1:21446450-21632766 GCF_009730915.1 Dioscorea cayenensis subsp. rotundata
TCCATGAATTTTAAGCCATCTTTTTGTGTAAATTTTCTTATACAACCTACTTAGTAATCTTGGTTTAATTTAAATGACTAAAAATCTATCTTCATTGATTTATTTGAATAATATCCTGCATTTGTCATGTTATCTTATAAAATAGTCTCTATTTATGATGTAGTTATTGAAAGCAATTCTATTGAAAGTGTGAACAAAGCTTTTGAGGGAAAAATTAAAAACCGTAATTTAAGAAGCAGGATAATAATTTTAAGCAAATTGCATAAAAACTTATTGTCTTAATAAATTGTAGTGCCTTCTTTGCAAAAACCTATAACAAAAATATTGCATTCTTTTTAATTTATCAAGTTTAATTACTTCAAAATCTAACAATGAGAGGAGTTGCTTTACAAATTCTATATTAGAAATATTCTATTATTTTTTATATTTAATCATATAATACTTCCACTATATGCATTCAAAATAGGAAAATAATACTAATTAGGATAATGATTAAGTTAAAATTAAGATAATCATAACAAATTACATGCAACATTAGATAAAATCAAATAATTATAACAATAACTAACGAAGAAGAAATGATCATAACCTTTTTCTATAATAATACTAATTAGAATAAAATTTCTTATCAAAAACCTCAACACTAATTCATCTCATTTAAACTCATTATATCTTAATTAAAATACATTTCTAATTTGCTATATGTTTCTATTCCACGAAGAAGAGAGGATCATAACCTTTTGTATAATAATACTAATTAGAATAAAATTTCTTATTAAAACCTCAACATTAATTAAACTCATTTAAATTCATTATATCTTAATTAAAATGCAACATTTCCAGTTTGCTATATAGCTTATAAACATTATAAAATACTCTATTCCATAATATAGCATTAAAGTAGTCATTAAGATGTCATACGATGTCATACATTGATATATGACTGCCTTTCCATCAAATTGAAAGGTTACAAGGATACCTTGTTTGCAATGATTCTCTAATAAAGATAAATGTAGTTGTTTGAGAGGTTACTCTAATGGGTAAATTTTTCATGTGGTCACTGTGTTATGGCTGATTTCCATTTTGGTAATTGTGTTTCAATTTATTTCTTTTTGGTTATTAGATATTAATTTATTTTTCACGGTTAGTCATGATTTTTCCGCCACATTTAGATGATGGCGTCGAAATACCATGTCACTCTTTTTTTAAGTGAGCTGAGTCAGCAACCTCTCTCCAGCTGGGATGAGAGAAAATATATAAAAAAAAAAAGAGTGACGTAGCATTTCCGCCCACCACGTTATCTAAATTTGGCCGGAAAATCCCAAGTGACCAACCGGTGAAAACAAATTAATATCTAATGACCAAAAATAAACAAATTGAAACACAGTGACCAAAATGGAAATCAGCAATAGCACAATGACCACATGAAAAATTTACTCTTACTGTGGACCCCACTCTCTTTAAAATTATCTTTTTGTTTTTTTATTTAATTTAATTAGTTTCATTTAAAAGTTTTATCTTATCCTTTCATAACCTTCTACCCATATTTTTAGGCAACCTCCCACCCTGCTGATTTTTTAAATCTCAATAAAAAGGGATAACCTGCAGTCTTCTCCCCTATCGTCTCTTTAGGCGTTGTGGTGGCAGAATCGAGAGGTTCTCCTAGTCCCGATTGTCAAACGAGGATCTAAGCGACTTCCAAATACAAGGTTAGGCGGTCATCCGATTGCATACCTTTGTGGTGGTCTTGCTTTTAGCGAGTGTTGGGTGTTTGTTTGGTGTTGTATGTTAGATGTTCTACGCTTGTGGTTCTTCATGTTCTTTTAAGTTTCTCTAAATACGTTCTTTATAGTTACGCTGAGTGGTTCGGGTGAATTCGAAAGCTTTACTTCTCCATGTTTTTATCCTCAGTTATTTATGGATGCCATTGTGTGAATATATATTATCCTTCAAAGGTTAATTAGTAATGCTTTTAGCGAGTTTAATTTTTCTTCTTGATGCACTCGTCATCTGCTTGGGTTAGGATGTGCGGTGTTTTTGATTGAGGTCTTATAGTATCAATGATATTTATTTTCCGATCCTTTATAAGATTAAGTGTTATACTTGGAATCCAAGACTCCTAGTTAATTTGTAAAGTTAGGGTTATTGAATTGATTTTATGTCTATAGGTTCTTTTGTGGAGAGTTAAGTGGGAGTCAACTTGGATTTTTGTGGGTTTAGCGAATATCAGGTAAGTATCCCACATATAAATTATACTATGTATATAGACTTTTTGAAACTTGTTAAATTTGTGAAAATATGTATTTTTATTTATTTATTTTGGATAATTAGATTTTTGTATATTATTCAAATTATATTTATATAATTAATACTAATTTCGGAATTATTTTAAATTATTTAAATATTCAAATTAATGAGATTCTTTAGAATTCCCACGTGTTGATTTAGTTAAATTTTGAATTTTCAAATAATTCTTTTAAATCCTGATTCTTTTTACTTTTGAAATTTCATATGATTTATGATCTGCTCAAAATTTCCGAATTTCGGATAATTATTTAAATTTTTGAATTCTATGTGTTTAAAAGTTCGGGATTATGTATTTATTTATTTATTTTTGAATTTAGGTATTATTTAAATTTTTATTAAAGAATATTATTATTTTTTTATTATTTGTTCATATTTGTATTCCATTAACTCGGTGTATTTTGATACGACAAAAATGGGATCTGTATTCACGGTATTCTTAGTACTTTGCTTGTCTTGAATTTTGTTAGTTTATCGTTTTGTGAACAAGGTACTTTGATATAGAAATTAGTCCCCAACTAACTTTGCAATAACCCTCGTCATCGGGGTTAAACATCGACCGGTGTCGACACGCATTTTTGTTCTAGAAACTATAGTTTCCCAACGCTTGCCGTCGGTGCGGAATATCGGCCTTTTGTTAATTTTTGGCTCGGGTCAGTGAGGGTAAAAATATGACTTTTTGTTTTTGTCTCGGGTCACTGAGGGTAAATATATGAATTTTGTGATTTGTTTTGGGCAATAGTTGTTTGGGGGACCTATATGCTTAATTTTTGACATCTATGTTATGAATTAAACTTATGGTTGGTTTTTGCAAATTATTAAATTATGATTTTTGATAAGTGATCCCTATATTTTTTTAGTGGGTGCTACTCTGGGGTCATCAAGCTCATAAATTTTGTTGTTATTTTTTTCTTTCGGATCGGAGTGAGAGGTCAGTGACTGGATAGCTTAGCGGGATCGTTGGGCCACCGTCAATCTTCTTAGCATGTAATAAGTCCCGCTTTGTTGTGGGCATAGTTTTTTTATTTGATTAAATTTGTAGCAATCACAGTAAGACACTTAGTTATTTCTTTTAGTGCTCGAACTCCATTCTTGTTTCTAGCCTTTGCTCTGTTAGACTTTTTTTGTGATTTGTTGAGAACAGGTTTTGAGGCCTTACATGCCTACCGGGCCTCAGCTTGGTGGGTGTGTGGCCGTTTGCCGATATCTGGGCCCCGGGGAGCCGTGTTGGGCGTGACACTTACTCTAATCCACAATATGTTTCCATCATACTTATTTATGTAGTTGTAGAAGCAAACCTTACAAGAGTTGCAAGTGAAATTGAATCGTTAACAAGTAATTATTATATTTACTCTTCTTCTTTCTTTTTACTTATTCTTTTTTTCCTTTTTAAGTTTATTACACTTTCCATTAACAAGTAATTATAAGTATTGATTCTTTTTTATACAATTGATCAAATAGTTCTCATAATTTATATTTCTAATCAAATTTAGATGGATCATCGATAAAAATTATAGGCGTGTGGAATACTGATTCAAACTATGGTAGCTCATGTCATTTATCTTGTCTGCTCAATGGCACTTCATCCAAAAAAAATATTCTCATAAAAAGAAAATAACTTATAACATAAGTTCCGAAAAAAAAAATGTGATAGAGATGAGATAATGAATCATTTTATGAATAGTCGGCTAGGTTGTATACATGATGAGAATAGGATCTCCCGCTTTTTGAGATTATCCCGAAAATGTTAAAGAGGAAAGTGGCCTAAGACCCTACCACGATGGGCAAGTGTGGAAGAACAACTTATGGAAAGAACAACTTGCAAAGACTCTATATGTACTAACATATAGTGCCAAAAATTGTGAAGTAAACTTCTGGTTTTGACTTTCTTGGGAGACTATTAGCTGTTATTTGTGTAATGAGATAAAAGCTATAATCCAATTAGAAGAAAAATTCCTTATCTAGCTTGATGGGTGCAATTGTCCTTCTTCGATTCTTTTGCAATGAATGATTTATTTCCATACTCCAAGGTAAACTTTTATACATGTTAGCATATACATCTATTTCGTATAGTTGACAAAAGCAGGAGTTCTAATATTTATATATTATATTATGTTCATATATAAAGATTGTGTTGGTGCAATTGATGGCACACACATGTGTGTGTGTAAAAGTAGCTGGTAAAGAGGTACCTAAAAACCGTGGTAGGAAAGATTATCCAAGATAAAACGTTTTAGTGGCATGCACATTTGACTTAAAATTTAAGTATGTGCTTATTGGATGTGCACAAGGAGCTCGCCGTCATTGTGCTCGATCTCGGCCTCGAGCTATTTAATGGTGATTCAAGGATCCGTTGCTCCTTGAGGTGACAACAAGCCAAGGTCCCCGTGGTTGCTTCTTGAGAAATGCTTTATGCGAGGGAATTTCCAGTTATCAAAAGACCCAGAAATACATTGCCCCTAATTGACATGGAGAGATAGGACAAGTAATATAATTATTCGTCGGAACCGACCGAGTGTCCTAGGTGTTAGTTTTTTAGATTATAAGGGATAAGGAGATACAATTAATATTTTTGTATGAAGTATATATTATTAATAATTTTATTAAAAAAAGATTTTTGCTATTACACTGACCCAATGATGCCATGGTTGATGAAATGATTATGAGTGTAACTTTTTTTACTGAATGTCAATAGATTAAAAATGAGCATTGAAAGTTTCTTACTGAATGGCAAGAGCTTATAATGTGCAGCAGCTCACTTATTTTCATTTATAACTAACCTACTAGCTAAGGATGTGTTTATTTTAGAGTTGGGATTTAAGCTATTAAGATGATCAATTTACCACCAATAAAGGGTGCGTCACCAGCTAGATGTAGATGCTAGGGCTTCAAAATACTCTTTTGTAGTTAATGATATATATATATATATATATATATATATATATATATATATATACATTAAAAAAATATATGTTTTAGGGTTTTTATTTCAAAATTGAAACTGATAGGAACATTCAAAAAAAGAAAAAAAAGAGTGGGATAGAAAAAACAAGAGTAATATTAAGACTTTAGAAAACTATTATAGGGTGCAAGATGATAGGGACTATAAAACATGGATGATGAATACTGAATTATTTGGTAATTAAAAAGGACTAATCCATCAAAATATAAATATTGAGGGTGTTAATAAAAATAGCATTCTCTTTTCATATATATTATATATTTATTGATGGAAAAATGTAGAATCTAGGCCTAGATGAAATACATGTGACTACTTATTTATATCCTAACTTTCGATAAAAATATTTAGGTCTCTAGATAAGCACATCTCATATTGGGCTTGATAACGTGCATGTTGATGGATATATGTCTATTGAATCCATGGTATATGAATTAAAAATTTTTAAACATACTAATTTCACATATTTTATCTAGGTAGAAATGCAAATATTTTAACATTTCCTTCGCAATTCTTTAGTAGAAATGCAAAGCTCCTTCAATGTTTCCTTGTGGTACAAAGATAATTTCTAAGACTAAAATATGAGTTCATCATAGTTTGGAATTCAAAGTGGATGCTTTTGTCATACCTTGTGTCCATATTTTTGACCTCATGCCTTTTTAGATTCTTGTGCATGCATTAGGGGCAAAATGGTGGATGCTTTTGTGATACCTTATGTCCAGATTTTTGACCTCATGCCTTTTTAGATTCTTGTGCATGTATTAGGGGTAAAATGGTCATTTTGCACTAGTGCATCCTCGCATGATTGCACAGTAGATTAAGTGAAAACCAGCCAAAAACCGAGAGCAATTCTCGTTTTTGGACCCCTTTTCATTATATTTTTCTATTATGAGGGCATTTTTGGCAATTTTTTTATTTTTTTAAAAATTGAAAATCTGAATGAAAAGGATAAGAAGCAACATGGCTTCTCATCCCTCATTCTTTTCTTCTTCTCCTTTGTTTTCATTTTTCTTTTCTTCTTTATTTGGTCTGAAAACCCAATCCTTGAAAAATAAAAATTTCATCGGCCAGCTTTTCGGCGAACCACGCTCCTATTCTCTTCCTCTCATTTTTCTGAGCTTGGTAAGGGCTTTCGATCCAAGGTTTTTCCCTCGCATTTTTTCTCTTATTTAAACATTTTCAAAAATCCTTGAAACCCTAGAAATATCCTTGGTTTGAGTTATTTTTGGACTCAAATCGAAGCCCTCTATCTTGTGATTCATTTGTGTGTATGTTTGTAAAGAAATTTCGTGATTTGGTGTTGTAAATCGGTGAGAAACCATCGAATAAGGTCCGGTTTTACTGTAGCAGTAATGTAGAAAACTCGAAGTTACTGTAACACCGAAAAACATTGGCCTTTTCTTGTATTTCTTTGGTCCAAATCGAAGCCCTTCTTATTTGGAATCCATTGGAACTAATTTTACCCCGGTTTGAGGTCGTTTGGGGTCCAAAATGACGTCATTTCCCCTAAAACTTTAGAGTTACATGTTCAACATGTAACCTTGCATTCGCATACATTCTAGTTTCCATTCTTGTGTTCATTGGTTCTTGGATTCCTTGTTTGACTCTAGGTGGTGAAGCTTTTTCCCAGGGAAAAGAAATTACCGACCTATGAGCGCGTCTCAAGGCGAGACGATTGGTTCAGTGAGTGCTTTACTTGTTAATTGCATAGATTTAGTAAGAGTATTATAGTATTTCTCTATATGTTTTATATCTTAAATGTGATGCTAAACCAAATTTCCTTTGCTATATATATGGATATTTTGTGCTTGAAGTTATTTGGCAAAGATGATTCTAGTATGCTTATGCGTATTTATCTTGAAAGAAACTTGTTTCCATGTAAATGTATTTACATGCATGAAATATGGTTTGATGTATATTTCCTTATTTATCATATGCTTGATTCCTTGAGTTGGAATCGGGAAGAATTGCATTGTGGCATTTGGATTTTGATGGTGACAGCGGACTTCAGTCTGACACTGCAGTGTGGGGTTCCACGGTCCGGCCTAATGGGAGGCGGCGTGGTCAATCCTGAGTTTACCTGGTCAAGAGGTGCACGGAACCATTGACAAGGGGTCTTTTTTGTGAGATACCCAGGGGCACCACACGGGAATCTCAGTGGCCAACACCAAGGAAGGCAGCATTGCGAATTTTAAAAGTTTTAAAAACACCTTGGTGGTCCTGTAGCTAGTCGCGGCCATGATTAGCTTGGGAATTGTTTGAGGTCAGCCTGTATTTTGAGCGATGCTCAATGTGTCGGAAAATGCTACTTACCTGTACTACTTATAAATCCTTTTGAACTCTGTTAATCTGTTGAATACATGGAACTACTTTTATATGTTATTATTATTGTGGTAATTACTATTTGGAATGTTTTACCACTCTGTTATATCTATGCTGTCACCACTCATTGGGTAACATCTGTTACTCAGTACTCTACGTTCTTCTTTCTCAGGCTGCGAGTTGGATGGGCAGGCAGTAGACTGACCTACCTTTTTTTTCTTATCTAGGTTAGTTGTAGTGTGCATGTAAACTTTATGGATCCACTAGACTTGAGTTTTGTGTATTGTTCTTGTATTTATACTTTTTGGTTGTATTTGGAACCCTGGCTGGTTCTGTAGTGGAGTTGTCTTATTCTTCAGTGAGTTGCGATAACAGATTTGTTTGAGCCTTACGGTGACTAGGAGGTGGGACATTGTAGGGTCCACTCCTTGTTGTCATGGCGATTGCCGCGTGCCCGCTAAGGTCGGGCCGTGAGACTGATTACAGGTTTTAGTTTTCCATGTTAGACTCTTTCAAATCAATAATGATTTCAGTTTTTTTTAAAGACTTTTGTGTCCTATTTTCTCATTGATTCAAGTAGATCCCTTGATTTTGAAGCACAAAAAATAAACCTAGATGGCTCTATACATGAAATGTTTTCCAATCAAAATTTCAGCTGATAATTTGTTGAAATATAATTTTAAAAAAAACAATGAAGTTGCATCCTAGTCTCCAAACTAGAAGAAGTGGAGAGATTTTATCCTACTGACATAGATTTTTGCTTGTATATCTATAGGGCAAATAAAACTAGTTCATGAATTGCAAGAGAAATAAAAAGCCATTTTATTATGACCTAACATTTAATAGCACTAGAGATCGTCTAATTTGCATAAAGAAATGCTGGATGTTGGAGGTCATTGAAGCACAATAATGGAGATCTATGATAAAGCTGAAGATGGGGAAATGGGAAAGGGGTATGTTTATGATAAGGATCTAGTGACCCTTTGTCCAAGCCTCACGTGATGGTGTTGTTAGAGTTCCAAATACGAATTTGGAACTGTGCCCAATTCGAGTGTAGTTCCAAATTCACCCAAATCCGGTAGATGAGCATTTCCAAATCCAAATGCTTTTTTAAATCCACCAAATCAAACATTAACTTGGAGGAATTATATAATTCCAACTACAAGGACTTTCAAAGTCACCACAACAAACACCCCTTAAATGTATTCATCTGGCCAGAATGAACTATCTATTATCAATCCATCCCTTCACCAACCAACTCAATTTTCGAGGTTGGAATCTTATTTTTGACTTATTTATATTTTTTATTTAATAATAAGTTAAAAATAAGTTAAATATATCTTTAAAACCTTTATATGTATATTCATGGACCTTAAACATTTATTATTATATATTACTATATCTAGATTCTATAGTTACTTTTTACATAATTTTTTTACATTTTAAGTTATGATTATTGATAAAATAAATTTACATTTTAAAAAATTATTTATACATTATTACTATTATTATTATTATTATTATTATTATTAATAAAAATATACATATAGTGAAAAAAATTCAAGACATTAAGTGAGTAGCATCTTGTTTTTTATAAAGTAATTTAATAATTTAGTGCAATGACCAACATTGAGTTACATGTTACATAAGAACAACTAGGTAAATTCCCCTTGCTTCTTATCAACATTTTTATAATTTTAAGGGTTTTGAGATAATGTAAAGGTGTAATTCTCAAAATGGTCCCTCAACTTATGCAGGTGTGCCTTTTTGGTCCCTTTATTTCAATTTATATCTTTTATGTCTCTCTACTATTTTAATTGGAAAATCTTAGTCCGAATGTCGACGAACGTTTATTTCCCCATCTGTGGTGGCTGACGTGGATTAATTTATGCTAGCGTGGATTTTTATATGGTGTAAAATATATTAAGAAATTATTTTTAGTAAAATATATATTAAAATAATAATAACAGGTTCGGATCCGAACCCTATTCACCTAATTAACCCTCATCCTTGTCAATCCCGTGAAGAAGATAAAAAACATATTTTACCCTCCCAATTCACAGCCGGTCGCCATCGCCTTCACCCTAGTTAGGTAACCTTCGCTTCTAATCTTAGTCCATGGTGGAAATTTCTCCATCAATGTGCTATAATTTGCCATTATTAATCTTTTCCCCATGTTTGAATTTGATTAAATTAAAAGTTTTTGTTTCATATATGGAATGTAATGTGGTGCATCGTTTGTTTTTTTTGTTTTACCCAACATTCAATTTGTCATTATTTGTTTCCGTGGATTAGAGAGTACCTAATCCTTTCTTTGTTCTTTGTTCAATTGCAATTGTTTAGATTGATCTACTAATAGGACTTTTGTCTACTTTCACAACCTTCATGTTTTGTAGTTTTTAAGACACTATTTTGTTAAATTTTTTAATATGTTATGGTTTGCATTGGCATCCTTCTCTTGTTCTTTATTGTAGAATGTAGTTCATGTCCTATAACTTGTTATGGATTAAGGGTTTTGTGTGTGTGTGAGAGTGAAACACACACACACACACACACACACACACACACACACATATAAGCCTACCAACATGGAAACAATTAATGTGTGAGTGAGAGAGTGAAAATGCTGAACATATTTGGTCCTACTTTCAAACAAGTAGTGGGGACCAAAGAGGTAATAAAATTATTTTAGTAGTTGATAAGCTAGTTAATGTAAGTATTAAAGCATGTGAACTTCTGTTTAAGATTAGTATCTCATAGAATTAGTTAATTATTATCATAGTATGGCTTCCTTTCTTTATTCTTTTTAGTTGTATCTATTTTCTAACTGAAAAAGTAATTAATTAATGTTGTGGCTTGCATTTGCATGATATTGTTGTGTTTAATCATAAGTTATAGTCAATGTACTGCAATTTATCATAGATTAATTAATCTATAATTGGTAGTTTATATGCCTAGTAACACAGAAACAATGAATTGTTGTGTGAGAATGAGAGAATGCTCAACATGAATTGGTCCTACTTCTAATAAAGTATTGGGGACCACAAAAAGATGATAAGTAAAATTATTTTCCATTGCAAAAGTCACTTAATATATTAAGTACATTGACAGGACAACCTCTACTTAGGATTAATAAGCCAGAGAATTGGTTACTAATCATAGCATGCCAAGTTCTACAGCTTGGTATGATTCTTTTAAAATGATATGATCCTAAATTTTGAGAATTTTCCTTGACAACTTTTCTTTAATTATAATTATTTTCTCTCCAAAAAAGTAATTGTTTTTCTAGATCAATGGATTTGTTGGGTATCATAGCTTGGCTTCCTATCCTTATTATCCTTAAACCTATTGCATTGCTGTCGAATAGAGTAAATATTTTGTTGTGTTAATGAATTTGTTACATCTAATGGCATGACATTCTTTCTTTGTTTTCCCTAATTGTATTGAATCTGTCCAATGGAGCATTTATTTTGCATTTATTTGTTGTGTAACTGCATGGAGGAATACATAATCAAGTACCATCATGAATGGATAATGTTAAGAAAAGATGTCAAATATTTTAATGGGCTAACTTTGGAATTTGCTGTAGACCCTAATAAATTGTTTTATTGGGATTTATTAGGAGATTTTAAGGAGCTAGGGTATGATATTCAGAGGTCTTTCAATTTATTTTTTATGGATGATGGAAGAACACTAAAAAGTATTATGATTGATGAAGGTATTGTGTCTTTATGTGATAAATTAAGGAGGCATTGCATAGTAGATATTTTTGTTGAATAATTAGATATTATGCATGAGAATACCTTGCCAAATCCCTTATTGCCTAATTCTCAAGGTGTTGTGGAGTTGGAGATGGGTGAGGAGATGGTGATAGAAGAAACATTGCCTCGGGTGAAGAGGATGAGGGTGAAGATGATGAAGAAGGATTAGTGAATGTGCCCTTTATTGATTATAGCTCAAATGAAGATGAAGAAAGGGGCCAAGCTAGGGATAAGATGGCCAAATATATCCAACTTAAGAAACCAATACAAAAGGATGTTGGCGAAAGAAACAATGAAGATGGAGATGCGTGTAGACTTGGTAATCTTTCGAGAAACCAAAGTGCAAAAAAATAGTATGGCGACTACAATTGAGAGTGGCAAAGTGACTAGGTATTGGAGTAATTATATAGACTCCTCGGATCTTGGCAATTATGAAGAAATCGATGGGAATTTTTGATGTAGATGATGCAATTAGGCATAATTCTAGTAACAAAGCACTATGATCCCTAATGCTCCATTGGTGATTTTTTAGACCCTCGTGTTTGTAGACCTAAAAACAATTTAAGATGGATCTTATGGAGTTCTCTCTAGGAAAAAGGGTTTGAGTTTAAATATATTAAAAATGATACAAAGATGATGAGAGCTAGGTGTATTGCAAAGGGGTGCAAAATGGTTGATTATATTCTCATGGTGCAATGGGAAAAAGTTGTATGTTGTTCAAAACTATGTCGCAAAACACTTATGTCTCCTCAAGGTTGTACAGAATAAAAGGGTAACTTAGGAATGCAAATGGGGCTGGGAATTTCCATTCCCTGCGGGGACTCATCTCGGCAGGGCAGGGATTCCCCGAAATAACCCTCACGGATGCGGGAATGGGGAAAATCCTCCCCGCCTCACGGGCGGGCGAGGCGGGGGAGGGCATTCCCCGCCCTCTCCTCGGGATGCCACGATTTTTTTAATAATATATATATATATATATATATATATATTAAAAATAACTCACATGATTATTTATTTATTTATTTTTAAATTCAATATGAATATAAGATTATAAGGACTAAATATTTGGGGTTTAAAAAAAAATATTTTTTTTAATATTTATTAATAATGTTTTAGACCTTTAGACTTTTAGTAAAACTATTGTTACTCCCGTGTAATGTATGAATATAATTATATGAAAATATTTTTTAAAATATTTTTCAAAAATTCAACCTATTTGTTCTACATTTGATGAAGAGGAGGATGAGAATGATGATGTAAATATGGTTTTCATATAATTTTATTTCTAACTTTGATATTATTTATAATTTTATTTTGTACTTACAATTTTATTTATTATTGAGGTGGAGCTATCATATCAAGATGGTAGCGGTAGTGAATTTTCAATCTCAAGAATTTGAAGAATGAAAAAAATTTGGATTTTAGATGAATTTGAAAATTTGGATTTTTGAGCGAATTGGAGTTTATTGTGATGTATTTGTTTATTTTTATATTAATTGTTAATGTTACTGCCATATTAATGTTACTGCCATTTCTATTCTAGATTTAATGATTTGAATCTCTTTGTTTGGATACTGGATTTTGATGATGAATTGGATGGTTGTCATCATTTATTTTTGCCCTTATATATAAGAATAATATATATATATATATACATTCTCTCAAAAACAATTTCCGAGATGCTTAGGATAATATATGTTAATTAACATGTTGTTTTAATGATTTTGAGTTTGTTTATTTTGATTGGGTGCTGCCAAACTACAAAGGTACCTTAGTTGTTGCAGGAAACATCAAGTGCAATCAAATCCTTCCATCTTATCAAGTTTCTCCAATGTAATTTTGCCCTAAATAAATGTGTTATAGATATATTGTGCAATGGATTATAAAATTTGTTCTTTTGCAACAGCTGAAGAATCAAACAATGTGCCAATGTGCCAAGAACAATTGTATATATCTTATTGCCGGAAGTAAAGTGAATAAAATTTGGAATTAAAGTTTTTATAACATGAAATTTAAAATATATAGAATTTTATCTAATAAAGAAAATTTGCAGGAAGGAGTGAGTGGTGCAAATTTCTCCCCACAGGGAATCCGCCCGTGGGAAGTAAGGATGGGGATGGGATCCCATTCCCCGCCCCCGCCCCACTTGCATTACTGGGGTAACTTCTAATGTGGTTGTGAGAAGATTTGGTGATATAATTAGTAGCATGCCTTTCATTAGGCCCAACAATTTAAAGGTAATGATTAGGAGGGAGCTAGGGTTTTTTGTTACAAGCAAAGTATGCAGAAAATGGAAAGGATTTGGTGATATTGAAGATCGCTTGGGAGGATTTTAGGGTGCTGCACAATTATGCAATGGAGTTGAAGGACACCAATGCCGGAACTAATGTGGTCATTGTCTCTGAAAGGAAGAATCCAGATGAGCTACCTGTGTTCCAAAAGATGTATATTTGTTTAATAGTTGCTAGAAAAGGGTATATTGCTGGCTGCAAGAGGCTTATAGCTATGGATGGGTGTTTTTTTGAAGGGTTTACTGAAATGCCAACTTCAAGTGGCAGTAGGAAGAGCTGGGAACAATCAAATGTTCCCTATAGCATGGGCTGTGGTAGAGAAGGAAACAAATGAAAGTTGGATCTGGTTTATAGAGCATCTCAAAGCTGATTTATGCATTAGTGATGGACTTGGATGGGCTATTGTCAGTGACATGCAAAAGGTTTACAAAAACTTTATTTATTTATTTATTCCTTCACTTGAAACTTTATTTTAATCACATCACTATTTTTCATGCAGGGTCTAATCCATGCAGTGAATGTACTTTTACCCCTAATTGAGCATAAGATCTGTGAGAGGCATGTGTTATGCTAGATGGGGGAAGAAATACCAAGGTAAAAAACTTCAACTTCATTTTTGGAGCTGTGCTAGGTCTACCAGTCAGCCAAAGATGCAGAATCATTTGCAAAACACAGGTGAAGTTATTATTGGAAGGGAACCGTCTCTTGGTTATTCATTCATTACTGACTATAGATTAAAGGTAATGTATCCTTTCTCCCTTTTAAATCCATCTTACTAGACCAAGTATCATTTTTGGTGTAACTAAAATATGTTCACTGGTGAATATCTAATGCTCAAGAAAAAGGAATTGAATGGCTAATTAAAAGAAAAAACAGAATGAAGGAGCGAGCCAACCTATATCTACAACAATTGAGGTTCTAAATTACTTGACAACACAACAAAGTACAACAGGGGATGCAAAAACAGAAGATCATCATATATGAGTCAATAGCTATGCCTTTTTTTTTTTGTTAACATGATTGCTTTTTTTCTCTCTCAATTCTGTGCAAATGATGTGTGAAACCTAATGACATGCAATTTTGGGATGTTTTTTTTTTCTTGTAACTGTATGTCAATATGGGTCAAATGATCATTGGTGATAAACTAGTGTTATTGTTGCTCACTATTGCTCAATTAATCATGTATCAGTGTCTGAAGTGCTTGGATGTAATATATACAACAAAATTGTTTGAATTTATGAGTGTTGTTAAGAGTGTAGTTCTAGTTTTTTGTAACATATTGTAAGTGTTGTTAAGAATGTAGTTTTAGTTTCTTGTAACAGATTATTAGTGCATTTTAATATGAAACTGTGTAATTTCCAAATTAGGAACGTGTTGTTAAGAAATTGGTGGTTGTATTGTTTTGCTCATTGTTACTTAGTTAATCATGTACCACATGTCTGAAGTGCTTGGAATGTCGATTTATATACCACTGTATGAGTGTTGTTTTTGTAACAAATTCTATACATGCATTGTTGGATTTAATATAATCAATGAAGTACATGGTGTTACCTTTGTTTATTAATATGTACAACAAATTCTGAGCATATGAAAGTTTGTTTTTATCTTATTTATATAATTTTAAATTTTTGTGACACCGATAGTTTATCTGCTTAAGATGAGCAACACATTACATGGTTATTGTCTAATTTCATATTACTTGTCACTTGTAGAATGAATTTTATTTTTATGTATTTTAAACTCAATCATTTTTTGAATCTTTGTGCTGACAACACCTCAATCTCAGTTTATTTATTTATTTTTATTCTTTTTGTTATCTAATATCTGAAACACAAAATTATAAATTCAGTGATTTATTGAAGAAAACCAGAACAATAGATACATCACTAAAACAAAACTATACTCAATAGATAAAACACCAAAACAAAGAAATTATGAAAAACAAAATCGTTTAAAAGAACTTATGTTCAAAAATGGGCTATTTGTTATAATTAAAATTTATTCATTTGATATATGTTTTAAAATTGGCCATTTATCTGCCTGGAGCATGATGGCAGAGGCTCGACAAAGGCTATTGTAGGGGTGTCATGAGGTGGACAATATTAGGAAATGGGGAAGGGATAAGGGTGATGGTGAGGATGATTGGGGATGGATATCAGCTGTGAGAGTTTCACCATGGATGAGGAAGATAAGAATATTGATTGAGAAATTTCCACCATGGGCTAAGATTAGAAGCGAAGGGTACCAAACTGGGGCCTTGCGCACCATTGGGAGGCCTAGATCTACGCATAGCGGCGGCGTCTAAAGGATGAATGTCGGGCTCTAGAGACTTGCACCGGGGATGAAGGCAACGACGATCGGCGGTGAATTGGAAGGGTAAACTAGACTTTTATCTTCTTCAACGAGATTGACAAGGATGAGGGTTAATTAGGTGAATGGGGTTTGGATCCTAACAAAAGGATCGAACTCGTTATTATTATTTTAATATCTGTTTTATTAAAATTTTTAATACATTTTAAAACATAAAAAAAGCCATGTTAGTATAAATTAATCCACGTCAGCCCCCACAGACAGGAAAAGAATTATTCGTCCACATTTGGACTAAGATTTCCCAATTAAAATAATAGAGGGATATGAAAAAATATAAATTGAAGTAAAGGGACCAAAAAGGCACACCTGCATAAATAGAGGGACCATTTTGAGAATTACACCTATTGTAAATGGACATGTAGTGGAAACTCCAATATTTTAATTAAACAACTTTTGAGTATGTAGGCACACCTTAATTTGGAAAGGTCTCATAGATATTTATTACACAAATGAATAACTACAATTAATTTTTTTCAATTATTGATACTATATGTAATAAAAAGAAAAAATAGTTATAATAAAATTTAAATATGTTCCTCCAGACAATTTAGGAGCAGATTACACAACTATTTTAATAATATGTATAGATTTATAATATCAATATAGTATAATTCTAGGTTTTTGAAAGGGTGTACAGAGATAAAAACCTAATAATTATAATTAATAAAGTTTTCACTTTTCAGGTAGTTAGCTTTAATAGGAAAGGAAGGGGTTACCAAACAAAATATGACTATTTTGCCCTAATTTACTCTACATTCTGCTAACGAGAATCCGATAACCCGAACTTAATCGGATCCAACCCGTTCAACATGGACCCGAATCCGTCCCATTCGCCAACCAAATTGCTTCCTTGAGATCTCAAGTAGTTCACTTTAGGAAAGGAATACCAAACACCGAAATGACTCTTTTGCCCTAATTTATTATACATTCTTGTAAAGAGGATCCGATAACCCAAATTGAATCGGATCCAAACCCGCACGATGCCGACCCGAATCCGCTCCATTCGGCAACCAAACCGCCTCCTTATTCTCGAGGTTCTCTAATGCCAAGCTCCTCTTCCTCTCACTTGTTCCTCGAAATCTAGGGTTTGCTTCTCCATTCGCGCGCTAGTGTTTCGCATCTTCTCCAGGAATGGGTGGTCGAGCGGTGCTATCCGATGAAGAAGGTGAGAATTTCTGATGCGTTTAATGGTTTGGATGGCAAAGTTTCTTGTTGTTGTTTACCTGATTGTTGGAATCCCCTTGTAGAAGAGTTCGAAGATGAGGAGGATGCGGGAGGGTCGAGGAAGCACGCTGTGGACAACGAAGGGCGGGATGATGACGATGATGAGGAGGAAGAGGAAGGTATGGTGGTGAGATTTGAGTTTTAGGGCAAGAATAGAATCAGTTATTTGTTTTTTTGATTTTTCTTTGTTCGCGTCTGTGTTGTGGAGTAGACGAGGGTCAGGATGAGTATGAGAAAGATGGATTCATAGTGGACGATGTTGAGGAAGAGGAGGAAGAAGAAGAGGAGGAGGAGAGGGCTGACAGCGATCAGGAAAGGCACCGAAAGAAGAGGAAGAAGAAGAGGTAACTAAAATTTGGTAAACTTGTTATTTTGATTTTTAAAGAATCTTTCTTTGTTGTTTGAGCTTGAATTGGATTATTGAATTGCAACAGAGAATCAGAGAAAAATTACGTACTTGATGAAGATGACTATGAGTTGCTGCAGGATAACAACATCACTGGCTTTCATAGACCGAAACCTGTACTTGTCTACATTCACTAAGTTTTTCTGATTGCAGTTAGTTGGTGTTGTTTTTGCTTATCATTATTTTTGGATTGTGACCATTCTTTTGTGAGCAGGGTAGCAAGTTCAAGCGACTGAAGAAGGCTGGGAGGGACTCAGAATTGGTGGAGCCAGGGTTCTCTGATGATGAAGAGGCTAACAGGAGCAGTAAGGGTGGCCGGACTGCAGAGGAGAAACTAAAACGTAGCTTGTTTGGTGACGATGAAGGTTGAAGTCCTTGAATCTGTTTGGTGTTGATTGTGTTCTTGTCCTAGTTTGGGGGTTTTTAATATAAACACATGGTGAAAGTTTACTGTAATGCTGCAGCGGTCCCTCTGGAGGATATTGCTGAAGAAGAAGAACAGCCTGAAGAAGAGGAAGATGCAGATATGATTGGTGATGAGGATGAAATGGCAGATTTTATTGTTGACGAAGATGTTGATGAGACTGGTGCTGTCGTGAGGTACTTGTTACTAATTATAATCAGTGCAGTTGCATACCATATATTTATGTATGTATCTGTATTTTCTTGTGCAAGTTATATTTAACAATCATTTTTGAATAGGAAGAAGAAAGTGAAGAAGAAGTCAAGGCAAGCACCTGGAGTTTCATCCTCCGCTTTGCAGGAAGCTCATGAAATATTTGGTGATGTTGAAGAGCTACTGCTGCTTCGGAAACAAAGGATGGCAAGGTCTGCTGGAGATGCTGATGTTTTGGGAGTAAAGAAGCTGGAGGATGAATTTGAGCCCTTAATTCTTTCAGAAAAGTATATGACAGAAGATGATGACAGAATACGGGAAACTGATGCTCCAGAGCGATTCCAGGTGATCAAATTTTGCCTACTGGCTGGATTCATTTTGGTGTGCGTATTATAACCACTAGTCATATTTTGGATGGATTCTTACTTTTGACTTTCTTGATTGCAGCTTTCTGAAATGATCACTGGTCCTCCTCCAACAGATGATAAGAATATTGAGGAGGAGAGTGCGTGGATATTTAACCAGTTAGCTGCTGGTTGCATGTCACCTTTGGTTACTGTGGACCAAGCCAAGGAGATTTACAAGGAGGAAATTGGAAATGTCTTGACAATGCTTCATCTGCAGAAGTTAGATGTAATTTTTCTTCTAATGTTTTTTTAATGATTCTCAAACTTCATATTCCACTAGAACTGTTGTGGAAAAAACATTTCACTCTCTTGATGTTTGTTGATGAGAATCTGTTTCCTGACGACATAGAAGTTATTAATTCTGACACTACTGCTGTTATGTATTTAGGTTCCTTTCATTGCAATGTATCGCAAGGAGTTATGTGGTAGTCTTTTGAAAGATCCTGAACTAGACATGTTAGACGGAGAAGGAAGAACTCCAAGAATGCAGTGGCATAAGGTATATTTGTTTTATGCGAAAGGCACCTAATAAATCCTAAATCATTATGTATGATTATTTACTAGCTATTGCTATTTAGCCTGAACCATTGCATGCTATCTTTTTAGGTGCTTTGGGCAGTATATTCCTTGGATAGAAAATGGTTACTTCTTCAGAAGCGGAAGAAAGCTCTTCAGGTTTATTATAGCAAACGATTTGAAGAAGAAGCACGAAGAATTGATGATGAAACAAGACTTGCTTTGAACCAGCAGCTATTCAAGTCTGTTACTGAGGCTCTTAAAAATGCAAAATCTGAAAGAGAAGTGGATGATGTTGATGCCAAGTTCAATTTGCATTTTCCGCCTGGTGAAGTCGAAGTGGAAGAAGGACAATTTAAAAGACCAAAGCGCAAAACATTGTATAGTACATGCTACAAGGCTGGTTTGTGGGAAGTTGCAAACAAATTTGGTTTTAGTGCTGAGCAATTTGGGAAGCTTCTGTCGTTGGAAGCTGTGGTTAGTTGGCATTTTTATTAATAAATTTTTCTTAGAGTAAAAGTAGCAGAAATCTGATGTAGAGTATTTACATTGATTTTAGAGGGATGAACTTGAAGATGGAAAGGAAACACCTGAGGAAGTAGCCGCAAACTTTACATGCGCAATGTTTGAAACTCCACAGGATGTTCTAAAAGGTGCTAGGCACATGGTAGGTTTTTGGTTTTTTTCTTGTTTTGGGCACTGTACTTTCAGGAAGTTTGGGCATATGAAAAATGCATGTGTTATATGGAAATGCTTCTTCTCTGTGTTCAACAATTAATTTCTTGCCTTCTTTTGTATTCTTTCTTCTCTAGGCAGCTGTGGAAATTGCTTGTGAACCGACGGTCAAAAAGCATGTGCGCAGTATTTTTTTATGGAGAAGGCTGTTGTCTCAACAAACCCCACTCCCGAAGGAAAATTGACGATAGATGAATATCATCAGCTCTATGCTGTGAAACATCTCATGTAACAAGCCCTTACACATGTTTGAAGGTGTGCAATGGCTAATTATTCAAAAAGCTGAAGAGGAGAAACTTCTTCAAGTTACTGTCAAGTTAATGGAAGACGTGCAGAAAAAATTATTAAGTGATGTGCTCGAGTACTATTTGAGTGAATGTGTTAGTAGGTCTGCTCAGCTTTGGAATGAGCAACGTAGTTTGATAGTGCACGATGCTCTTTTGAGTTTTATTCTTCCTTCAATGGAAAAGGAGGCTCGATCCCTTCTGACAGCTAGAGCCAAGAATTGGCTCCTTTTTGGAATATGGAAAACAGCTGTGGAATAAAAGTTTCGGTTGCTCCTTTTCATCGGAAAGAGTCTGAGGGAGACTCTGAGGATGACTTTGAATCAAGAGTCATGTCATGTTGTTGGGGACCTGGAAAGCCAGCAACAACTATGGTTATGTTGGACACATCAGGAGAAATGGTTGATGTGTTGTATGCTGGTTCCATTAGTATACGGTCCCAGGGTGTTGCTGAACAGCAACGCAAGAAAAATGACCAGCAGCGAGTGCTAAAGTTTATGACTGATCACCAGCCCCATGCTGTGTCTATTGGGGCTGCGAACTTATCTTGCAGAACGCTGAGGGATGATATATATGAGGTAATTCATAAATTAAAATTCAATTATGTTTACTGTTTACTGCCATGTTCAGTATGCTTATTGTGTTCCTAAGTTTTGAAAAAGATTTGCATGTTACAGTTGATAGGAGAAATTTACCTTGTATGATGATATTCTACTGAGTTACTGACTTGACTCTGTAAAGCATAGAAAACTTCAAGCATGATGTTGCTCTGTTTTTTCTTTTTGACATCATTTTTTCTGGAAATCGTGAGCATCAACATCACAGATTCATATTAATGAGATTTTTTTCATATAGATTTTTATATTGGCATAGGACCCAAAAGAGAACTGAAGATGCTAATGTTAGTCTTCTTCCTGGATAGGGTTGTTGTTGGACCCAGAAACATGTTTTCTTTTTTCTTTTCTAGAATTGGAACCAAATTCTAAACTTAAGGTTTCTCCTAGTCCAAGCCATCTTTAACATACACAACGGTGGGTATGTTCCATTTTGACATACAGTTAAGTTGCCTGTTTGACGTCATGAAACATTTGGGGATTTGATGTAAGTTGCATCAAATGGTGGTGAGAGACTTGCATCTAGGCAAGAATAAGAGAAGTGACCAGTTAGACCATAATCTCTTCAGGTATCATGATCAGTTTCCTGAATATACAGAATGGCCAACACGTAGTTGCTGATGAGATGGCCATTGTGATCTCTTCATGATTAGTTAGTTTGTTGGTCGTCTGGGACAGTATTTTCATTTATTTTGGCTTGTTCATTTTGATTTGTTAAAATTGTTTACAAAGACTACCTTCACCATTTGTTCTGGTTGATGATGATTTCTACTATCATATAATTTTATTTTATTTATTCAACGGCTCAAGGGAATCCCAAATTGAGAATGGTGTCAAAATTTTCATATATAAGGAATTATAGTATCATGTTCCAATTTTCACTGTTATGCAACAGATCATCCTATTGATATGGGATTTCATATAAGTTTCAGTTTGCAAATCTAGCTGTCTCTTATAGTGGTCGCCTTATGTTTGTTGGAATGATGGAGGGAATTGTTGTCTCTGCAACATTTTTGTTTAATTGTTTTTCTTTTCTGACCATGATTTTGAGCATAATATTTTTATTCTGTCCTTAAAAATGTTCAAACACATATCTTCACTTAAATTTTTATGTGACAGGTTATTTTTAAAATAGTTGAAGATCATCCTAAAGAGGTTAGCCGAGATATTGAAAACATTTCAATTGTTTTTGGGGATGAATCCTTGCCTCGCTTGTATGAGAATTCTCGAGTTTCTTCTGATCAACTACCTGGACAACCAGGTTAGAACAAATTAACACTGTGAAGCTTAGAAAGTTGAAGCCTCTTTTCATGCTAGAGCATTCAAAACTTTTTCTTATGCTGAAATCAATAAATTCTGTTTCAGGCATTGTAAAACGTGCTGTCGCTCTTGGTCGTTATCTCCAAAACCCTTTAGCAATGGTTGCTACGCTTTGTGGACCAGGAAAGGAGATTTTATCTTGGAAGCTTTGCCCGCTAGAACATTTTCTAACACCAGATGAGAAGTTTGAAGTAGTTGAACAGGTAATGGTAGACGCGACCAACCAAGTTGGCATAGACATAAATCTAGCGGCAAGTCATGAGTGGCTTTTTGCACCTCTGCAATTTGTTTCTGGACTAGGACCACGTAAAGCATCTGCTTTGCAGAAATCATTTGTAAGGGCTGGTTCTGTTTTCAACAGAAAGGAAATTCCCATTGGAAAGTTTATTAAGAAGAAAGTCTTCATTAATGCTGTTGGATTTTTACGCGTCCGCCGAAGTGGTGCTGCAAGCTCTAGTAGTCATATCATGGACTTATTAGATGACACAAGGATACATCCTGAGTCGTATGACTTGGCTAAAAATCTAGCTAAAGATGTCTATGCTGAGGATGCTTCACATGATCCAAATGATATTGATGATGAGGCACAGGAGATGGCTATCGAGCATGTTAGAGAAAAACCAGATATGCTGAAGGCATTAGACATTGATGAATATGCCAAGAGCTTCTTTGATCGGCATGGCAACCAAAAACGAGAGACATTATATGATATAAAAATGGAACTTTTAAATGGTTTCAAGGACTGGCGCATTCCTTTCAAAGAGCCAAATGGCGAAGAGGAATTTGCTATGCTTTCTGGTGAAACAGATGAGACAGTTTCAGAGGGAAGGATTGTTCAAGTAACTGTTCACAATATTATGGAAAATCGTGTTCTATGTCACTTTGACTCGGGCTTGAAAGGGATGGTTATGGCTGAAGATTTTGATCAAAATGGTGATTTTGAGAAGGTGCGAGAAGGTGACATACTCAGTTGCAAGGTTAAAAATATCAATAAAAACAGATTTGTGGTGTATTTGACTTGCAAATTAGATGAGCCTATGAGAAGACAACATTTAATCCCTAGAGATCCTTATTGTGCTCCGGATGACAAGAACAGCCGACAAAGTGAGCAAGACAAGGTTAGGAAGGAAAAAGGAGCTTGCTAAGAAGCATTTCAAGCCAAGAATGATTGTTCATCCACGCTTTCAGAATTTGACAGCTGATGAAGCAATGGAGGTAATATTATCTGGGCTGCTAGATCTTGATTTTTATCTTTTTTTCTAATTGTTGATTATGTTTTCCCTACCACACATATGATTGGCAGCTCCTTTCTGACAAGGATGCTGGTGAAAGCATCATTCGGCCTAGTTCTAAAGGTCCTTCTTTTCTGACCTTGACCCTGAAAATTTATGATGGAGTATATGCTCACAAAGACATTGTTGAGAGTGGGAAAAGATCACAAGGACATCACAAGTTTGCTTCGTCTTGGGAAAACATTAACAATCGATAAGGAAAATTTTGAAGATCTCGATGAGGTCAGTGCATCAATTTCATTTTTGTAGGTAGTGTTATTTTTTTGTGATGATTATTGCAATACCAGTTCATGTGATCATCATGTGAACTGATGAAGTTTCATGAGCTGATAATACTAGTTTTACATTTCACGCTGGTGCGCGTGCGCACACACACGAGATGTATGAGAAGGATGTTTTCCTAATAGGTAAATTATTAGATCCATAACATCTATGCCAGCTCATTTGTTTGATTGCATCCAAAGCTTTTCACTTTCAGGCTCCTACTGGGCACATGAATATAGTGCCAGCAATACTATACCTGAAATCTGGTTTATGATACCATGGCTGCTTTAAATTATGAAGCAGCAAAGTTAGTGAAAGACTTTCTTGTGAGAAAATTAGAAAGTCTCCCTTAACAATATCTCAGTTTTAGAAAAAAGTGAGCCTCTGGTTCAGGTACAAGGTACTATCATTACCACCTGGATAATTAGAGATCCGCAAAAATTTGTTAATAATATTTCCGATTTCATCTTCTGAATGATGAGAACTAACTATGTAGCATCTACATCGATAATTCAAGTATTGTATGCGTCATTAGTCCGATCCTTTGTAAGAACTACCCGTAATAATGAACTTGCAAAATGGGAGCTCAACTGTGTCTGTGGCATGTTATAGTTTGTCACATCACTGAAACATGTTATGAGTATTCTCTTTTCTATTTTTAACTGCGCTAGTACACTTGCATTCTAGAAGCGTCGGGTTTTTCATCATTTATTATAAATAATGCGAGGGAATTTTTTTTGGTTAACAATTGTGAATTATTTTAATTCTTTTTATGTAAAGCTTGCTTTTGTTGCTGCTTCTTTGCATTTACATTTATATGCAAATGCTGCCATTTATGGTCCAATTCAATGGTTTATTGAATTGTTACCCTTGATTGTGCAAAGTAATGATTCATAAAGCTTTTGGTCTATTGACATCGTGTCCTTGCGTAGGGTGTTTGTATCCTGCCGAGGAGGCGGGATCAAACATCAGCTCATGTAAGGTGGGGGCGCAGGTGCCTCAGATGGTAATTCCATGCCTATGTGCGCTCTTGACGTAGCTTGTCCACATTTTGTCAAAAGTCATGACCTTGTTCCAACCATTGCAAGTCAGCCATCCATTTCCATGGAAAAAGTCTGGCTAGTTTGCTTTTATGCCGAGTATTGCAAGATGTGATTTGGGAATGTACATTTTGCTTATCCATAGGTTTTAAAATATTGCATTTCATTTAGTTTGAACTGATAGTGGCTGACAGTCCTTTCTGCATATTCAACCTGTTCTTCACATAAAATGAGTTCCATTTGTTGGCTGTCCTAAGATAGCTCATCATCTCCATTTTTTTTGTAGAACCCTGCTGTTTATCAAGGGAACACCCGTTTTTTTCCCAGTTGTTTTCTGCTAAGTTTGGCTTGTTTGTATTTCTTTTGCTGCTTTTACCAGGTCATGGATAGATATGTAGATCCATTAGTCAGTCACCTGAAAAATATGCTTGGTTACCGCAAATTCAGGAGAGGCTCTAAAGCAGACCTTGATGAACTATTGAAGATGGAGAAGGCAGAAAATCCCATGAGAATAGTGTATTGTTTTGGCATTTCTCATGAACATCCAGGAACTTTCATCTTGTCATATATCAGGAATGCTAATCCTCATCATGAGTATATTGGCTTGTATCCAAAAGGCTTTAGGTTTCGGAAAAGGGATTTTGAAGACATTGACCGCCTTGTGGCTTACTTTCAAAGAAATATTGATAAGCCACCTGATGCAGGACCTTCACTGCGAACTGTTGCGGCTATGGTTCCAATGAAAAGTCCAGCTTCTGGTGGATCAGCAGGTGGGGATTGGGCAGGCTCTAACAATGATTGGAGAGGTTCCTCCCATCCAGACAGGGAAAGGTCTTCTACTCCTAATTCAAGAACTGGTAAGGCCATATGAACTAGTAGATTTTTCTATGACATTGCAGTTATTGTGGGTTTAATTGCTTTTTGATGTCAATACGATTGTTCAGTTTCTGTTTTCTACATGAATTAGCAAATATTTATGGTGACCTGTAAGCTCTCACACCTACTCTCTTTAAAGTTTTTAGGCAAAGACAAGTTTTAGAAGCTCTACTTTTAAATGAAGGATAGGACAAGAAAAAGACCTTTTAATCCAATAGCTTCATAATGTCTTCCTTCTCATGGTGTTTGATTGTTATCTGACCATGAAAATCTTTCTGGTTATCAATGGATGTTCTAATAGGCATATTACATTGTCAAGTTCCCTTGATGTCTACAAATGCTCATGCAGTTCCTTTTGCTGCATTTCCTGTTTCTAAGTAGGTGGCAGATATGGTGGTCGTGACCATCCAAGTGGTCTTCCAAGATCTGGTCGTGGGTTCGGGCGTGGAAGAAACAATGAAGGCAGGGATTCTGGTTTTGGTTCCGGTGGATGGGGTTCTGGACCAAAGAACAATGATGATGGTGGTATGAACAGCTTTCCTGGGGCTAAAGTTCAAAATTCCCCTGGCAGGGAGATGTTCCCCGGTGGATGGAGTGGTGGCAATGGTGGTAGACGGGGAGGTGGTGACAACGCCACTGGTAATGGTGGCGGTGACAGTCGATGGGGTGGTTCTCGGGATTCCAATCGTGTTGGCAGAGCAGCTGGCGGGGGTAGAGATAGCGGTAATGGTGGCTGGGGTGGAGGTGGCAGTGAAGGTTGGGGTGGTAATGCTAATGGAGGTGGTGGTTCCTCCAGTTGGGGCGGGGCCGGGGTAGCGTGGCGGGCGGTGGTGGCAACAATGATGATTCTGGCTGGGGTAGTGGTTCTGGTGGTGGAGGTGGCTGGGCTGGCTCAGCCAAGAATTCGACGGAACCCCAGGCTGCGGAAGCTGGAAGTGGGTGGACCGGTGGTGGCGGTGGTGGCGGTGGCTCCGGCAGTGGCTGGTGAAAGTTTATTGACATAACAAGCCTTAATTTTTTTCTTTTATCCCTTGTTGTTTCAAGCCTTTTGATTTTTGGTATCATGTATAGTTGTTTGGAGGATTCACTTTATTTTGCTTGTTAGGGCTTAAACTGTTTTAACTCAATGGAACATGTTTATAGATGATATATAACCAATGGGGTCGTTTCCTTCATTTTTATTTGTTGCATCTTTTCCTGACAAAGAAAGAGGATATCTGAATAGCTTTTGCTCGTTTTTGGTTATCTTCTTAGAATTGTAGCTTCAAGTATGGTTATGCCTTGATTTAGGTATAGATAGATTCTCTTATATTTTGCCAAGTTAACAATTGATGCTATTTATTTATTTATTTATTTATTTATTTATTTTTATTGGGAGGTTTTTTTTGTCTCTTTTAAATATTAAAATTTTAAAATGTTCAAATTTTGCAAAGCTGTCTTTGTTTATATTTTGTTAAACTTTCTATTATGTTATGTTTTATGTTCACATAAATATTTGCTGGATTATTTTCTAAACTAGATAGCAGCAGGTTCAAGGAAAAAGATTTCTTGTAAGTCTTTAGTTGAGAATGGTGCATATGAAAGTGAAGTTAGAAAATGAATGGCACTTCATCATGCACTTTGGCCGTGCTTCACAATTTGATTTTTAATGATGTATTTACAAAGTCATTATTACAAATGCAAAATTGTTCTTGTATATATTTATGATGTATTATTATTGGGAAAATCATGAACTAAAATATTTATTAAAATTTCAGTTTAATATCATGAATACTGGTAGATTCATGGTTTACTTTTGAGTCAATGCAGAAATGTCATTTGCAGTGTGTACAACATTAATGCTTGGTGCATGCCATGTTCTGGTTGAAGGTGACTTTGCATAGTCCTGAGCATTCATTGGTTTCTCAATGCATGCCGGGTCATGCACGTTAGAAGATTTTTAAGCTTGTAAAAATATTTATTTTAGTTTAATTGATATAAACCTACGCGTTATTTTATACTCTGCTATATCAGTTTAAAGGGATAAAAACAAACAAATAAATATCATTCAGGATCAAATTAAAATAATAACAAGATATACAACTAGTAATTTTAAATAACTTGAATTTATAGAGCCATGATTTAAGCTTTTAGATTTGAATCCTGACTATAACTCTCTAGACTATGAACAAATGCTTAATTCACTTTGACACTGTACGTAAAAGTATAAAAAAGAGGCAAAATGATGAAATTATACACTAATATAACAAAAAAAATAACTTGACTCAATTACCATCTTCACATTAGGAGGATTGTAACTTGTACCTTGCCAAGTTGAGTTGGTGGCTTCTCCACTTCATCAAAATAAATAAATAAATAAATAATTTTAAGTCCAAATAACAAATTAAAATAGTCCTCAAAATGACTAGGAACAGATACAGGGACTATGACCTCTAATGAAGACTGTAGAAGTCATGGTCCTCATGGAGTTTTAATGTGCATGGAAATTTGGAGTTAGAAAAGGTAAAAGATGTGGAAATAGTCATGAATCATTGCTCTATTTAAAGAGATGAATTTTGAGCTATTGAGAGATCACCAAAGGTATTGATCAATATTTGCATTGTAGTGAATCAATTCCCCATGGCTATCTTTAGTGCCTTTTCCATCTTTGCCACTTGTTTAGCTCTTGGATTTCTTGTGACAATGCCAATAGGTAATCTTTTCTTCTCTTATTTATTTATTTATTATCAATTTTTTTTTTTTATTTGAGAAGTTAAAGACTATATTATGTTACATAAAATCTTAGTTTTTCAGGGGTAATATTGGGATGAACAACCAGTGTTATCCCACTATCACTGACCAAAAATTTAAAATAAATATGATTAATCTTGATGGCCATATGATATAGCAGAGCCAATGCATTTAGTGTACTATTACATTTCTATCACCAGTTTCAAAATTTTTTCTTCTTTTAATTAACTTGAGAATTTATGCAATATGTTTAAGAATATTATTATAATATATATAATAATCTGCACAATATATTTACTTTAAATATCATACAATTCATGCATTAGTTGGATTAACTGTGCATTTCTTTCAACTAATTTACCTTTATCATTATTAATATATAGTGGCTTTATTAATAATACGGTTATGATAATATATAGGGGGAGAATCTATTGGAGTTTGCTATGGTAGGCTTGGCAATGATCTACCTCAACCAAGTGATGTTGTGGCTCTCTATAAGTCCAAGAATATTGGAGCTATGAGAATCTATGACCCTTATGACGCTGCCCTTCAAGCTCTAAAAGGCTCTAATATTGAACTCATCCTTGATGTCCCTAGTAATGATGATAATAATGAGCTTCAACGTTTGGCTTCTGACTCATCAGCAGCAAATGACTGGGTTAAAAACAACATTGTATCTTATTGGCCAGATGTTAAATTCAAGTATATTGCAGTTGGCAATGAAGTTATCCCTGAAAAAGAAAACTTGATGCAATATGTGCAACCAGCCATGCAAAATATCTACAATGCATTATCTTCATATGGACTTCAAGATCAAATTAAGGTTTCAACTTCTGTTTCCTTTAGAGTGGTTGACTCAACATCTCCTCCTTCTCATGGTGTGATTGCTTCTGCTGCACAACCAAGCATGGTACCCATCATCCAATTCCTTAGCAAGATAGGAGCTCCTCTCTTAGTTAATGTGTATCCTTACTTCAGTTATACAGAGAATCCTGACAAAATTAGTATTGACTTTGCCCTATTTACTTCTCCTAATTTTGTGGTAAATGATGGATCTTTGAACTATCAGAACCTATTTGATGCCATGGTTGATTCATTGTATTATGCTTTAGAGAAGTCTGGTGGATCCAATGTAGGTATTGTTATATCTGAGAGTGGTTGGCCTTCTGCTGGTGGAGATGCAGCTAGCATAGAAAATGCACAGACTTATAACCAGAATTTAATTAAACATGTGGGGCAAGGAACACCAAAAAGACCTGGAGCAATAGAGACTTATATATTTGCAATGTTTAATGAGAATAATAAGGGACCAGAGGAAAGAGAAAAGCATTTTGGACTTTTCTATCCTGATCAATCTCCTGTTTATCCTATTAATTTTTAGTATATGAACAATACTGTTATTACTGTATCATATAATAAAGATTGTGGTATTTATATCACATATTTATTTGAATAAATAATTAGTTTTTGGGTGTACCATGAAACATTATCAATAAATTATCTTTTACTTAATAATAGTATTTTGCATGAAAGATGACAAACTAAAGAAAAATTAGGATATATGATTCATTATCAATGAATTTGGATTATTTTTTTTATTATTTTGTTTATTTTCCTTCATTCTGTATTAATGTGATATGATGAGTGTCATATGGGAATAGTTGAGACGGTTGAAATGATAGGTATTTTTCTCATGAAATAAAATACATTCATTTGCCTGTCAATAAAGATAAAAATGCAACCCAAAAACTAAATGATAAAATAATAAAAAAAAAGATATCATTTGTTGCTAGAAATGAAGGATTTCAATCTCATTATCACTTATTTTTTCTTTATATAATATGCGAAATTTATTTATTATTTAGTATATTTTTAAAATTTAAAAATTCATGTGAAATTGTTTTTTTCTAATTATATAAAATCTAATATTCTAATATGATAGAAATAATCATAATTAAATAAATGACAATCTATATGAAAAAAGCCAAATATATATATATATATATATATATATATATATATATATATAAACATCTGATTATCTGATTAAAAACAAGAGAAAATAAGAAACTGAAATCAGTAAAAAAATAGAAGGATAATTAGAATTATATGACACACACATAATTAGAAGAGTCCTCAAAAGCCATTCTCCTCAATTTAATTGAGAAACAAAAATATGAAAAATAACATATAATAGTTATACTACCACCAAAAAGTAGAAGAAGTTATATTTATTGTTTTGATTGTACTTCATATTCATACTTCTTTATTGGAATGAATTTATCCTTCTTAATTAATTGATGATATAATAATTTTTAGCATGAAATGAATTTTAGTATAATTTATAAATTTTGAAGAAAATATCAATGGCATCGGCTATCATATGGGTTACTTGATGATGTGGGATTATGTAGAGAATCCATGTTTTTCCATAACCAAACACTCACTGGCTGTTTTTTTTTTCTTATCATTCTGTCATATTTAGTTTTTTCTTTCAATATTGAAAGTGGTGTACTTAACTTTAATGTAAGTAAGATAAAAGGTAAAATAAACAAAGTACTTCAATTATAAAAATTAATATATGAGTTATTTTTAGAGATAACATATTTCATTTTAAATTGTTAATCCTTAAAATATCTTTCCCTTCAATTTTTTCCTTCATTTTCAGCCACCAAAATAAACACAGTGGTAAAGATAACTTTTTATTAATATATAAATATAAAAATATAAAATACAGATACCAAACATGTTTAGTTGTTGTGCCCATCTTCATAGTATATGATTTAGTTGATTAAACTTTATTTTATTTTAGCTACATCATAGTTTTTCCTCCAATATTATTTAGAGTTTAGAAATTAATAGAGTATACAGGTGTTCCATCAGGATTAAAAAGTCCAAAATGCTTCTCATACTCTGGTGATTTTTGGTTCTCATTGAACATTGCATAAACAAAAACCTCCATAGCTCCAGGTCTCTTTGGTGTTCCTTTCCCCACATGATTAATCAAGTTTTGGTAATAAGTCCTAGCATTATCAACACTTGCTGCATCTCCGCCAGCGGAAGGCCAACCACTCTCTGATACCACAATACCCACATTAGATCCACCAGCCTTTTCTAAAGCTGAATACATTGTATCAAGCATGGCATCAAACAAGTTTTGATATTTGAAAGATCCATCTGTCACCACTGTCCCAGGAGATGTAAATAGAGCATAGTTTATATCAATGATGTCCTTGTTGTTAATATAAGTTAAGTAAGGGTACACATTAACTAGAAGAGGTGATCCAGTTGAATTTAAGAATTGGATGATAGGTACTAAATTTAACATCACTTCAGAGGAGAATAACCCAGCTAAAGGTGAGGAAAATGTATTAGTTAGGAAAAATGTGGCTAGGAATACTACAGTTGAAACCTTGATTTCATCTTCCCTGCCCACTGACAACAATGCAGTGCGAATATTTCGTATAGCTGGGAGCACATATTGTGCCATCTTTCCGGGAATAACTTCATTTCCAACTGCTATGTACTTGAATTTAATTTGTGAGAAATAAGGTTTAATATTGGTTTGCACCCAAACGTTTGCTGCTGAAGGATCAGAAGCGAAACTTTGGAGATTATCATTGGAAACACTAAGCATTATTTCAATATTTGAGCCTCTGAGAGCTTCAAGAGCAGAAAGATTGGGATCATAGAGTCTCATGGCTGTAATGTTATTGGATTGGTAGAGAGCTACAACTTCACTTGATTGGGGGTAAATTATCACCAAGTGTGCCATAACATACTCAATTGATTGTCCACCTGCATGTTAGTTGCACAATTTTTAGATTATGATGATGATGATGTCTAAGTTAGTAGTTCATTTAAATTCATTGAAAACAAATAAATTAATTTTGCATTGAAATATAATTCGAAAACTAAATTTTGCTTTGCTTGTTCAAATTCATTTTAATAACACTGAATAAGTTATTGATATAATAATAATAATAATAATAATAATAATAATAATAATAATAATTTCATTTTGCCTTTTTAAGGAGGGGTTTGCTTGATCAAACTTATCATCGTAGCTCAAACTCTCCAAATTTGATTAGATTGTTATTGCATAATAGATCAAGCTTTAAATAATTAAATAAAAAGATTTGAAGAATATAACAAAAAGTTGAACTCGGTTATGTTATTGCTCAAGTCATTTCAAATTAATACTTTTTAAAAATTTGTTAATATTTTAATTTTTATTTTGAAACTATGTTATTAGAGCATTTAATTTTTTAATTTTTATGGATTACTCAGCTCAAATAGTAATTAGAACACACTTTTTCTGATTATAGAGTGTATTAAATAAATTGTCTAGTGATCCATCATTTACTATCAATAACTAATCTCACTCTCCAAAATTAATATTTTATTTAATTAATTTTTATTAATTTTAAATGCCCAAAATCTATGAGCGCCAATGAAAATAACAAAAATAGTTGAAAATTCTCTTGGATATTTTTTCTTTTGAAGAACATATAACAAAATTCTTTTGAGGATTTAAATATGAAAAAGTCAGAGGATGGATTCAAACGCTCAACCAACACACCATCAAGGGTTTTTTATTAACACAATGAAACTGAGCCCTTGTGTATGCCCTCAGACTATGTCAAGCATTGTGGTCTTTTTCTCAAATTAAATGTATGCTAGTTTGATGTAAATAGAAAAGTTATATATATATATATAATGCTCAAAAATACAAATAAAATAAAAGAAAATAAATAAAAAAATACAAATAAAATTTGTTTCTCTTCTCTTTTCAAAATATATTATATGCACATATAGGTAAATAAATAAAATTGGATGCATAAATCTATACATGTAAATTAGAAAATTAGATGCATAAATAGTTATAAAATACAAAAAGAAAGTAGCGTTATACCTCTTGGCATGGTGATAAGAACTCCAAGGGCTAATACAATGGCAAACATAGTGATGTGATTATGGATTGCCATTGTAATTGATTTTCCAAAAACTCAAGATTAATATATATATATATATATATATATATATAGCTTCCATATTTACCTCTTTATATAGAGGAAGGATCCACGATTGTTTTCAATTTATGTTTCTAAATTCTTGGTATTGACATAAGAATGGATGCGCATATAAGTGGTCGAATCTATCCCTTAATGAATGTACCATGACAGTCAACTTGTCTCCATGCAAGGACTATCTAACTTTTTCCGTGGTTTTCCAATTTTTATGTGGAATCAAATTTTTTTTTTTTATTTTATTTGGTTAGAATATTTTTTTTTAAATTTTTTTTATTTTTTTACTTTTATTGTTTTTCATCTTATGTCCGCATCTATCTATTGATATTGATATTTAATTTGAATATTTTTTAGAGCAATTATCCGGTTCAATTCATATGAGAAATTAATTATATAGTTAAATTCTTTTTTTAAAAAAATATTTATATATCTTAAATGTCAATGACCTCTTAATTTATTTGCGTTGGATCTTCTGCATAGATTGTTCGTGTCCTCTTAAAGTGATAAGTTCAATTAATTAATTAATTATTTATCCCAAAAAAATATTGTATTGTCCTTCTGCATGGATCTTATGCATAGTTTGTCTATATTTTATCAATATATATATATATATATCCCAAAATTTCCTAATTAATTAATTATTTATGAAAATATTATACCATAGTAACATAAACTAATTTAATTTATATTTATATTTTTCTTATTAAAAAGGAAAGGCAAAGCTTGTTTATAAATTTAATAAAGCAAACCTCCTTTAAAAATTAAGAAAAATTTTGTTCCTCCGTAAATTTATACCAATATTATTCTAAGTTTCCTTCCTATATGAACGAACGTAAATTTCTCTAAAATAATTTAAATTCTCTCAGAACTATGAACGTAAACTTCTCTAAAATAATGACATTTCTTTAGGTACTAATTCATGATGCTATTTAATCTAATATTTGGATTGAATTTTTTAAAATCTATTATTGTAATTATTTTATTGAACTTATGAAAAGATTTTTTTACTGTATTTATAAAGAAATAGCAGATAAACTTTTCTCCTCTCGAGTTATGATATTATTAAGTATTTGTGTTATTTTATTTGTATTTATTTATTTATTTATTTTATTTTGTGGGAAAAAGAATGGAGATAGACCAAAAACATGATAATAGTTTGAGACTTCATCAATATTGAATTTTCCATGTACTAACATATATGGTTTGAGACAAGGAATATTCAAATTGAATTTTGTTGAAGTACTAGGTAAGTACATGGACTTTGCTCTAAATTGAGGTTGCGTTTGTGGGTTTTGTACTATCGGAGAGTGGTTCCTAAGGAAAATAAACCTTACTTTATTTTTATGTGTTTTTATAAATAATATATAAATTAATTATTTTTATTTTAAATAGATAAATCATGTTGTATTAGATTAAAAAAATTCTAAACAATTCAAAACACAGGTAATGGATAAACACAAAAATATAAAATCTACCAATTTTTTTACAAATAGTAATTTTTTTTGAAAGATTAAAACTTCTCAAACTCCAATATAAATTTATGTACTAACATATATTGTTATTTATTTCTGTATCTTAGTGTTCGGTATTTGAAATGGCCATTTTATGGCTTTTGAAAATTTGATTTTTCCAAACAAATGTGTTAAATTCCAGCGGTTTAATGAAAATACAATACAAATGTCATAATTATCTACCTATATACCCCAAATCTTTGGTTTTATATTTAATGATGTTGTTATTAAGGGTAGACAATAAAAATGGTTCCATATATTTTTGTGTATTTGTATTTCGGTTACCCAGTTTTAAAAAGTTATGATTTGGTTCTTTACATTTAGTTTTTGTTACGATTTGATCACCAACATCACAGCCATCATGTGGCATATTATGTGACATATATTTTCTCACCTCGTAACTTTTTTTTTTTTTTTGAGAAAGACGACAAGCACCGAAACTCAGGGATGAACACGTGGGGGAGCCGCGCTCACCATCGAACCATGCCCTAACCTTACGCGAGATGGGGATCGAACTCGGAGAGCCACGCTCAACACTTGAGGCGAATACTCTACACAAAGGACCTGATGCCAATAGACCAAATGATCGTTGGCTACCTCGTAACTTTTTAAAGTTATGCAACCAAAATAAAAACATAAACAAAATACCATTTAAGTTATTTACCCTATTATTAATATTCTTCAGATGTACATAAACAAAATTTATATGATAATTTTGTTTTTTTTAAAAGGTAATTTATTACACTAGCGTGTGTTCCAACTATTAGATTGAAAAACAAAAAAAGTCAAGGATGAACTCTCTTTTTCTCTTTCTATGTTTTATTATTAGTTTTAAAGTTTCTTTATATTTCGATTTGATTTTTACATGAAGCTATCTATCAATTATGTTGGGTTAGTTATCATATTGTTTAAATATTCAAACTTTATTTGGATATAGTTTCAAACTTTATTTGGATATAGTTTCTAATCTCTATAAAAAATAGTTGCTTGAGAAAAAAAATTAGGTTGTGTTTGATTACCCTTTTTTTCTTGGAAAAATTTTCTACAGGTCATTTTTGAGCTAAATAGGTTGTTTGTTTGCCAAAATTTTCCGTGAAATTTTTTTCCACAGACTCTATCACGTGACCCTATTTCCCTCAAATCAGTGAAAAATTTTTCCTGCCTCCACCTTGGGAAAAATTTTCCAGGGAAAACGTAAGGGGCTATATGAAAAGATAACGTGCGATTGAAATATTTAAAATAACTTTTCTTTTAAAAATTTAAAAGAAAAGTTTTTCCTTTTCTTTTAATTTTTTTTAAAAAAGATAAATTATATAACTTGATAATATTTTAAATAAATTTATCTAGATTAGTGAACAGATCCCGTGACGATTTTGATGGTATGATTCAATTCCACGTAGCGTTAAGATTCAATTCCACTAGCGCTGTTTATAATTTAATAATTTTTAAAAAAGTTTTCATGGAAAATGTGACTTTCTCCAGGGAAAATTATTGCAATCAAACAACAAATGAGGTTTTTTCCATGGAAAATGTTTCATTTTCCGTGGAAAATAAGAGCAATCAAACAACAAAATTTGAACTTTTTCATAGAAAATTTTTGATTTTCTAGCTAGATTATAATGCCAATCAAACGACTCTTTTTTCATTTTCCATGTAAAATTTTTCTATGGAAAAATTTTTTTTTCCAGTCATTTTTCATGTTGCCAATCAAACACAGCCTTAGAGCCACTGAATAAGTAGGGTTTCCCAATTTTCCTTTATTTAAATCAACCTAAGGAATATAAGCCTTCTTTTATTTTCATGAGTCTATATAAATAATATATAAATTAATTATTTTTTTGTAAAATAGATAAATCATGTTGCATTAGATAAAAAAATATAAACAATTCAAAATATAGGTAGCATACAAAAACAAAATTATAAAATCTATTTTGTTACAAATAACCAAACTTTTTTTTTGAAAGATTAAAACTTCTCAAATTCCAAAATAAATTTATGTACTGACATATATTGTTTATTTTTTTTTATCTCAATGTTGGGTATTTGAAAAGGTCATTTTATGACTTTCTAGAATTTTATTTTTTAAACAAATGTATTAAATTGCAGAGGTTTAATGAAAAAACCATAGAAATATCATAATCATCCACCTAAAAATTAAAAGTCTATGCTTATATATTTAATGATATTATTAATATTTTTCATATGTATATACATTATCATTCTATATAAAAAAAAGACTTAGGTTATTACGATAGCGTGTGTTCCAACTATTTAAATAAAAAAAAAAAAATTCATTGATGAAGTCTCTCGCTTGTGTTTTATTTGTAGATTTAAAGTTTCTTTATATTTTGATTAGATTTTTACATGAATATGTTTACCAATTATGTTTGGGTTACTTATCAAATTGTTTAAATATTCAAGCTTTATGTGGGATATGGTTTCTATATTAGATGATCCCCCGAATAAGTAAGGTTTCTCATTTTTCTTTCCTGATTTCAACCTATTGCATAAGTTTTTTGTTTATTTTTTTATAAGAGGAACAGACAGCCCGAAGGCCTGCTAAATCGTTAGGGACGTGCACAAGTCTTAGTGGAGCAAGTGGGGGCGGGGCTTGTGCACACATGAGCTCAGACCACCCGCACATAACTACCGCTCACATCTCCCAGAAATATGCCCTCAGCCGAGAATCGAACTTTCACCACTCGTTGAAGAGCTCTATCGGCGACCCATATACCAATAGACCATTTGGTCGTTGGTCCCTATTGCACAAGTTGTTAAAGCTCAACTAAAGTTGTTAAAACAACTGAGAAATATCAACTAAACCTGTTAAAGCTCAAACCTTCTTTTTTCCTTAGAATGAAAGGTTTTATAAGCTATGTGCTCAACATAATTACCATTCTCATTCAATCTATTACATATTGTGTGTTCTCTTTGAGGTGCTTTTTACTAATAATATTTCTCTATTCAATTGTTAATATGGTGACCAACTCAAATGTTCTCTAGCTTCTCCTGTGTTATACCTATGTAGTGGATAGCAAAATTTTATTTTTTCAGCTAATAATGGAGATTGGCATTGTTAGGGTTGGAAATCTAAGTTGGCATTATATGACAAGCAAAGAAATGACGTGGCATAAGCAATGGTGACATAGCAAATGAAGTGACTTGGCAAACAAGGTGACAAGGATGATGACATGGAAAAGACTCTTGATGATGTGACGAAAGAAGATGTGAAAGTTGGAAATTCAATATAGGAGCTTATATTTGGAGGATTTCTTAAGAAATCATATGGAGCTATCTTTGGTAGGAGCTTATATTTGGAGGATCTCTCTCAATGAACCAAGTGGAGAAATTCTATTGACGCTATCTTTGGTAAGAGTATCAACCTTGGAAGATCTTTCTTAGGGCGCGTTTGGATGACGGAATAGGAATGGAGATAGGAATGGAGGTAATGAAGAGAGGAATGGGAATGAGGGGTAATATGGAAGGGATAGGAATGAAAACTATGTTTGGTTAAAGAGGGTTATGCATTGGGAATATAAAAAGTAAGTGGAGAATATGTGAGACAATTACCTTTATACCCTTCTTAAAAAACAATTATATATATGTTTATTGATAATCAAGAATTAATTAAATTAATTAATTATTTTATTAATACAAATGATTATTTTTATTATTTTAATTAATTAAGTTAATTAATTAATTTATTAAATTAATTAATTAATTAATTAAATTAATTAAATTAATTAAATTAATTAATTATCTTATTAATTAAGTTAATCAATTATTTTATTAACTGAATTAATTAAGTTAACTACATTAATTAATTCTTTTATTAACTGAATTAATTAAGTTAATTAATTATTTAATTAGTTAAGTTAACACAATTAATTATTTTATTAATTAAGTTAATTAATTATTTTATTAATTAAGTTAATCAATTATTTTATTAACTTAATTAATTAAGTTAATTAATTATTTTATTAATTAAGTTAATACAATTAATTAATTTATTAACTTAATTAATTAAATTAATTAAGCTAATTTGGGCAAAGATGTAAATTAAACTATTGGTAATGGGAATTCCCCCAATGTGGGGGAAATGATTTATTCCTTTGGTAGAGGTAATGAATTCCACCAACCCTCAATGATTACCTGCATAAAATAACATCCAAACAAGGGGAAGGGAATATGTAATCAATGATTCCCTTCCTCAGGGTAATGATTGCGTGCATCCAAACACACCCTTAATGAGCAAGCAAAAGGCATGTAGGAGAATATCTAAGCAACTATCTTTGGAGATGAGATCTATTTGAAGACACAATGATATCTATGGTCACAACTAATTGATGAGATCAAAACTATATAAGGCAAGTGAGTTGCAACTTCAAGAGCAAATAAGCAAGATCCTAACCTTATGAAGTCAAGACTAAATGAAGACACTTGTATATTTGGCAAGTGAATAAATCAAGCAACCACTTGGAGCCAAGATCTCATCAACACCATATTTAGATACAACTAAAGATTTGTTCAGATTTGGAGAGAATCTAAATATGGAGGCAAAGCTAAATAGAGTCATGTTTATTGTTTGCAAGGAGCATCAAGGTGAAAGAATATCTTTTGAATAGGTTTAACTTAGATATGATTTAATATATCTTTGGTAAGATCTGAGATGATTGAATCCATCTTTGGTAAACTGCTTTCATGAGAGATTTATGGAATACTATGTGAAGGACATTCTAAAGAGAGGAATAATTTATTGTTGTTAAGTATAAAGATCATATCTTGGAGACCAAGGATTGCATGAAGTTTAGTTTGGTGTGAAGCTATTTGAAGACACAAAACTAAGAAAGGTAAGGGAAGCTAACATGATTCTCAAGATCATAATTAACAATGCAATTTGAAGAAAAGATCAAAGCTAATTATGGGCAGAGCTATTTGAAGGCATAATCTATTTAAAGATACATGACATCTATGGCAAAATTTGATAGAAGATTAATGACCCAAGCTTGGATGAATGAAGATCATACTTGGAAGATATTGAGGAGTTACACTTGAATGAGAGAAGATCAAGTTTAGTAACAATATATTGAAGACCAAACTTGGATGAATGAAGATCAAGTTCAAAGATTTTATGAAGACCAAACTTGAACCAAGTTTAGAAAGAAGATTAGGAGATCTTTGGAGGCCATCTTTGGTGAGATGGATTCGCGCCTTGGTGGGTGAGGCCCTCGGGAGAGGGACCTGCTAATATGACATGAGAAAGGAGGCTAGTTCCTAGTGGTAGAAGCTCGGGAGGAGTGGGCTGCGTCGACGTAAACTGTAGCAACGGGGAGGGTTAGAGGTGTTGCAAGTCATGCTGTAACAAGAGCTGGAACTCAGTTAGGATCAGTAGGTGGGCTGTGTTGCAAGCTTAGTTGCAATTGGTGTTCCAATGTCTAACTTTGGAAGATATACAAGTTAAGAAGCCGCGGAGAATATAAAAAAGGAAGCTTTGTTGGGATGTAGAGACGCCTATATAAGAAACTCTGCTTTGAGATTTAGGATGAGCCACGAGTGAGAGATTCTAGTGAGTGCGTTGAGGAGAGTGGGCATCGAGCAACCTGAAGATGGTTATTCTTTGCTGTGTGTGAGAGATAGTGAGTGTTGTAACTCTTCTTTCCTTTTTCTCTTTTAGTTGATTGTTTTCTCTGAGCTCGGCCACTAGATATAGGCAAGGTTGTGATGAACTGGGTAACCAATTTGCGTGTCTTCTTTCTCTTGCATGATTGATTGTGTGTGAGTTCATTACTTGTGAGGTTAAGAGAAAAATTATCACATGACTATCCCTCTGGAACTAGCAGGTATGCTTCAATACCAATGGTTGTACTTTTGTGTTAGAATCACTGGGTTGTTTAAAAGCAAATAATTGAAATGGCTATTCTTAGATTTTTTTAGTTCGAACCTCGTATATGCCATAGTTCATTTTATCATGGGGGTTATTACAAAAGGTTGAGAAAAGATAACTCTTTCTGGGAGTAATATTTCAGTTCCATTAACAAAGTTGATCTAATGTTGATATGATCAATCACTCGTTAGTATTACTTCTCTCTTAACTCTTTTAAAATTTTAACTCCAGAATTTGAAGAGTTTAAGAGAACTCTTATTTAAGTTTTTCAAATCACTCACGCCAGCTCCTACCACCTACTCTGAATTCTACAATTCTTTTTAATAAATTTTGTTTGTGGTTGTGTTTAATTATTTGATGTTTTTTCTTGAACTCTTAGTTGCATAAATGTATGTTGGGGCTATTTTCCTTGTTGGCCCCAAAAAAAGTTTTAATTGTCTAAGTAGTACTAAGACCATATTATTTGTTAAAATGGCTCTAGGACCATCACATCATTCTATAGTATGCTGACTTAGCGTTTTTTTAATAATTATCAAAATAACTTATTTTTTATTTTTTAACCTTTTTCAAATGTTGTTATTATTTTTTAAATTTCTTATTTTTTTATTAAAAACAATTTATTTTTAACTAATATATTATTATAATATCAAGTATTTTTGCAAAACTTTAAAATCTAATTCATTTAAATTGGATTAAAATATATTTGTTTTAATTTTATTAAATATATCGATGTGATAAATTTTTTTGAATTTTGCTACCCACTTATAATCATAATTTATTTTTTTGACAAATTGAAAGCACAGATGTGTTGAGAGATTAATTCCATACTTGTGTATGTTTCTCATATGGTTTGTCCATATTTTATTAAAAAATATATATATCCCAAAATTTTTTAACTATTTATTTATTTTTAAATATTATACCGTACTAAGATAAATTAATTCAATTTGTTAGTTCCGCTGATATGGTTTGTGGTTTAGAGGACACTCAAACACTTATAGAAAGCTCACGACACATAAGATTGGTAACCCAGTTTGGCATTCACTCACCTAAATGGGGGCTAAGTTCAGAGATAAACAATCCACTAAAAGAGATGAAAATAGATGAGTACAAACACTTGTCACTCAATCTCCCAACAATAAAGATCATTACCCTCTATAGATTGTCTAGTGCTCACACACTCTCGTCCACAAGTGACACCACCAATCTCAGAGCAAGGTAGCTTATATAGACGCCTCAACGTTCCAAATATGGCACATACATCTTTTAGAACCTCTGTGGCTACTAATTTAAAAATCTTCCAAAATTAACTATTGTAACTCCTGTTGTAACATGAATTGCAACATTGCCCTGACTGCTGACTTGAATGAGTTCTAAATACTTTGCAAACGACCTTTAGACCCATCAACCTCCTGGTCATGCTTAGTCCGAGTCTGTGCAGTCCGATCTCCTAATCCCGACTATCGGCAACTAGCCCATCTCCTCAGTTTCTCGCCACGTAGTCCCCTCGCAAGGGGCGCACGTCCTTGTGCGTCTTCACGAAACTTACCAAACTTGATCTTCAATTCACTAAAGTTTGGCCTTCAAATCTTCCCAAGAATAGATCTTCAATCATCCTCATTTAGGTTTCTTCAAATCATACCTTCAATAACCTTCATTCATACCATTGATAGATACTTTTTTAATTAAGCTCCATTCATATTTAGTCTTCAATCAAATCATTTAAATATGGTCGTGATATGATCTTGTTTTCAAGTTGTAACATATTACCAAAAATAGCTCCACTAAGATCTTTAAGATATTTACCTCTAAATCAAGACTCCTTGCTATGTCACCATGTTTTGCCATATCATCAATTATGCCACGTCACAGATGTTGCCACGTCATCTTAACTAGATGTCAAATCATGCCAATAATAGTAGAATTGCACTAACACAATTTATATTTGTATTTTTATTATTAAAAATGAAAGGCAGAACTTGTTGACAAACTTAATACAATCGTTAAAAATTAAGAAACAAAAATAGTTCCTCCATAAATTTATACCATCATTGTTCTAAGTTTCCTATCAACATAAACTTCGATGTAATAGTTTAATTTCTTAGGCTACTAGTGCATAATGCTATTTAATCTAATATTTAGACTGAGCTTTTTTTCAAGTTTATTATTGTAATTATTTTATTGAACTTATGAAAATAAGTTTTTTACTGCATTTATAAAGAAATAACACAAAAATATTTTTCCTCTAGAGTTATGATATTATTAAGTATTTGTGTTATTTGTATTTGTATTTTTTTTTACAATAATTTATTTACTTGTTTAGTTTTTTTAAGAAAAAGAATGGAGATAGACCAAAGACATGATAATAGTTTGATAGACGTCAGCAATATTGAATTTTCCATGAACTAACATTTATGCTATGAGACAAGGAAAATTCAAATTGAATTTTGTTTAAGTGCTGGCTAAGTACGTGGACATAGAGGGTGAGTTTTGTGCTATTGGAGAGTAGTGCCATTGAAAATAAACCTCCCTTTACTTTCGTGACTTTATATAAATAATATATAAATTAATTATTTTTTTTATATAAAATAAATAAATTATGTTGCAGTAGAGAAAAAAAATATAAATAATTCAAAACATAGGTAATAGACAAAAACAAAAACATAAAATCTATTGATTTTTTTCACAAATAACCAAAATTTTTTTTTGAAAGATTAAAACTTCTCAAACTCCAAAATAAATTTATGTATTGATATATATATATATATATATATATTAATCTCAGTGTACGGTATGTGAAACGGTCATTTTATGATTTTGGAGAATTTGATTTTTCAAACAAGTATGTTAAATTTTAGAAGTTTAATGAAAAGACCATACAAATGTCATAATCATCCACCTGTATATCAAAAGTCTTTGCTTTTATATTTAATGATATTATTAATATTTTTCATATGTACATACACGATATTTACAAGATATTTCGGTAAAAAAAATTAAAGGGTAATGTTATTACAATAGCAAGTGTTTCAACTATTAAATAAAAAAATAATAATAAAACAAAATCAACGATGAACTCTCTCTCTCAATGTTTTATTTGTAGATTTAAAGTTTCTTTATATTTTGATGAAATTTTTACATGAAGCTATCTATCAATTATGTTAGGTTAGTTATCATATTGTTTAAATATTTAAACTTTATTTAGATTTGGTTTCTATTCTCTATAAAAATTAAATGATTCCAAAAACAAAAAAAACAACCCACTGAATAATAGGGCTTCCCATATTTTTTTCTTATTTTCAACCTATTGCACAAGTTGTTAAAGCTCAACTAAAGTTGTTAAAGCCATCGGAAAATATCAACTAAAGCTGTTAAAGCTCAAATTTCTTGTTTTCCTCCTAGAATGAAAGGTTTTATATGCTATGTGATCAACTTAATTGCCATTCTCATTCAGTCTATTACATAGTGTGTGTTCTCTTTGAGGATTTTTTTGCTAATAATATTTCATTGTTCAATTATTAATTTAGTGACCAACGAATAACCATCACCAACTCAAATGTTCTCTAGCTTATCCTGTGTTACCTATTTATTGGATGACCACATGTACCACATGTTTTTTCATCCAACAACGGAGATTGGTATGCTTCAGTGCTAATGGTTGTACTTTTGTGTTAGAATTACTAGGTTGTTTAATTCAAATGGCTATACTCTCTATACTCTCTCTCTCTCTCTCTTTATCCAATCACATTCTTTACTTTCTCCATCTCGATCCTCGTCCAATCATATTTTTTACAAGACATCATATAGGATAACAAAATAAACTTGTTATCTGTTATTATGGGTAATCTTTTGATTATTTTTAGGTGGCTACCATACTATAGCCAAATTTCTCTCTCTCTCTCTCTCTCTCATCTGATCACATTCTTTACTCTCTGGATCTCATCCCTATCCAATTATATTCTTTACAAGACATCATAGGAGGTAATAAAAGAAACTCATTATCCATTATTAAGGGTTAGCTTTTTTAGGTGGGTACCGTACTTGGCATTTGATATGGCACATGGTTTGCTTACTTGTAATAAACATGGGCTACATAATCCATGCCAGCACTAGCCACCTGCCACATCATCACCTCTTAAACTTAATTTAGAGCTTCGTGGGAGACTTAACCGCACCCCTTTTTTCATCTGCTAACCATCACCGCCATCTTTCCGATTAGAGAGGGTTTCTTCTCCTCGACCTCCTGTCCTCGAAGACTGCGGAAGCAAGCATTGTCGCTTGACAGGAGAAGGAGGAAGACGCATGAGATATCAGTTGATTGGTGCTTATAGAGGGCTACATACGAGCCACCATGTTATAGTAAGTCCCTTGATGATGGAAATTGCTTTAGTGATGTGATTAACAGTTGATTTTCAAATGTAGATGCATCCTTGGTTTTGTAATGGGAAGTTTAATGTTTTAACATTTAGGTTTTCTTAACAGTGCTAGGTTCCCAATGCCATTTCGTTGATTCCATCTGTAATAAAGAAATAGGGTGTGACCTACCATATTATAAACATTGTAGTTGTTATAACCAATAATCATTGTAGTAGGCAACAATGTAGAAGCTTATTACTGTACCAGGCCAGTACTGTAGCAACCCGTAACTATCCTTTAAATCCATTCTTTTCCCTTCTTCTTTCCTCATCCTCTTTTGCTTCTTAATGCCTGCCGAGCACCTAAACCCTAGAAAATTTTCTGACGAGCTTTTCCTTCGAATCAACGCCTCAAACTTCTTCCTCTCATGCTCTTGAGTGCGGTAAGGCCTTGATCCAAGGTATTTTCTTCATATTTTTTTAGTATTTTTCTCATTTTTGAAAATTTTTGAAACCATAGAAATACCCTGTGGATTGGGTTGTTTTTAGGCTTAAATCAAAGCCCTTGATCTTGTGAATCTTTTGTGTGGGAGTCTTGCCAAGAAATTTCGTGATTTGGTATTGTAAATCAGTGAGAAACATCATCTCAGGGCGGTTTTACTGTAGCAATTTTCTCGTATAATGTATCAATTTCTTAGCTATTGTAACAATCCTGATTACTGTAGTAGTGCTGTAGCACCAAAAAGTTTTGGTCTTTTCTTGTATTTCTTTGGTCTAATTGAAGCCCAAGGCATTAGGAATTCATTGGTAACCTAAAAATCAAGTTTTCAGTCAACCCTAGGATCGATTTAGGGTTGTTTGATAGAAGTCAAACTTGGGTTTCTTGTTTGGCTTTTATATTAATAGTTGTTGTGTTTTGTTGTGCTTTGGAAATGAGGTGAAGCGTTGGCTCGAGGCAAGGATCGAGTAGAGGATTAGTGTTTGGGGAAGTGGTATCATCAAAGTTTGTGAGTGGGATTAATTATGCACAATTCTACTACGAGAATGATTATAATTATTCTATATTGCATAAGTAAATTTTTATTGGTTATTATACTTGCATTGAGATTTTAATAGAATTGAAATGAGTTATTTACGTATATTTCATACTTGAAAATCATTATTGTTCAAAGGAAAGGATTTTCGAATTGTTACTTGATTCGAAAGTTGTGAGTTGATTTATGTTAAAGTCTTTGGATATGCTTGTGTTTATCATTTCCGTGTGGAAATGGAAAATATTTTGATATTCATTATTGTCCTGGTTATCGACTCCTCGTTGCGTGATGCATGTTTGTATTACTTGATTGGTGACATCCTATTGCTTTTGGCGGTTTTCACTGCCAGCCTGTTGAGGTGGCATGGAAGTTGGTCCTGTTCAGGTGGGAGTGTAGAGCCTTGATTGGATGTTCATTGGGAAGCTGGGCTCACCACACGGTGGATCGATGGGTTAACGTTAAGGACATGAGTTCTTTAACAGCTCTGAACCAAGCCGCAGCCATGGCGAAGGTTTAGAGAGGTTTCTAGACCATGTTCCGTTCCTTTTGTATTGTCATATTAAATTTATGGTTTTGGCGCTTGAGTATCTGTTTTATGAATTTTGAGACTCGTATTATATAGTTGTTCTATATATATAAGTGGAACTGTTATGATCCATTTGCATTTTTATAAAAGTTTGGTTTGATGTTTAACTTATTTTGTAGTACAAACCCTATATTTGGTCTTTGGTGAATTTGTTGTTGTAAAACCCTAGTTGAGGTAAAAAGACTTTCTTGACACTATCTTTTGTTATATTGTATCGATGATTTCTATTATGTTTATCTATGTTCTAAACTGTTGGTATTAGTATAGCATTATTTTGGTGATATATTTCGTGTATTTTGGTGAATTCTTGTAGTATTGTGCTAACCCACTCACTGAGTAACTTTAGTTGCTCACCCCTTTTTTCTCTTCCTAGGCTTTTGCAGGCAATGGTGTAGTATTAAAGTGGTGTGCTGGGCATCCACTGTTTGTTTTCATTCAGTACCACGTTCATGTATGTTATCCTTGAGCATATTTATGTTGTAGTCGAGCATGGATCCATTAGTGTGTTTGAAACCCTAAAAGCAGGGTTTGTATGTTTTGTCTAATCTCTTGGAAACTCTGTTGTACTTATGATTAGTGTAGTTCTTGAACTCGTGTTATCATGTCATGTTGTTGAAGCTTCCCTTGCGTTCCTATGAATTCCCTTATTTTTGTACTTATTGTTTGAAGTTGTTGATTTTCGGTATTTTGCCAGCCTTGCGGTGACTTAAGGGTTGAGTGGTGGGGTATCCCTCCTCGGGTTGTAGCAGCGATTGTCACGTTCTAGGGCCCACGTGGTCGGAGCGTGACAGTAGTGATCCACTTGTCATTGAAAGGGCAGAGCTTGTTGTTTTAGGGATATCTTAAAATTATTTTATAATGAATTCGAGTGGTCCCTTCTCCATGAGAAATTGTGTATAGTGGTCCCCTTCTCTAGGAAAAAAGTTAATTTTTTATTTGGTGCATGTTGTTCCTAAAACTAATATTTTGGATAAATAATTTTCTAGTTTAAGTTATCTCCACTTATATATAGGATACATACATAACAACAAACAAACAAACAAAAAGTTTTGTCTTTCATTGTTCAACTTTATTATTATTTCTATTGATTACATTAATGACTTGAATATGACAAAATTAATACCTCCAAAAGCATAATGATATGTGAGGAAATTTATATATGAAGGATATTAAGGACATTATACATGCAGGTGTTCTTAATTAATAGAGTATATTATTGTTTGTACCATACTTTGAACAATCTACTGATAGTTAGGACAATTTGTAGGTGTAGGTGTTAAAAAAAGCAAAACTAAGACATTCTATGAATGCTTGTGTTTCTTATACATAGTTTGTACAATTGACATTTGAAAAAAAAAAGAAGAAATCCATACATCTAAGTGTTACTCATAGATTGTACTCAATTGCAACTATGTCTCTTGATATATGTGACAAACAACTTATAAGGTGGTGTGAAAATATGTAAATATAAATATATGAATATGCAAGTAATATTACAATTGGTACATTAATACCGCAAGTGTTCATGTAGTCAAGTAATACCTCGTGGGTGAGCACGAGGGTTGTATTTTCCCAGGAACGGCGAGAGGCTCCTATTACTTCCTTTCTACTTAATCATTACCCTAATGGTTATGCTCTTTATTTAATTTACTTCTACAATATATTACACAATACAATTAGAGAATTGTTAGGCACAATTGAAAGGAGTTTAGAGGTTGTATGATAGTTATCTTGAGTATTAGTTATGGTAGGCGTTTAATATGATAACCGTGTTCTACAATTGAACCGGGTGAATTCAAAAGCCTACTAGTGCCAATCTTTTGGCAACTAGGTCTAAATCACTAGAAACTTAAGATGGAATCTCTTCCACCCTAGCCTCCTATGTTTGCCTTAAGTGCGGGAATTCCACGAGAAGGGATAAGTCAAACCCTAAGCCTAAAGGACAATCAATCCCTAATCCAGAGATCTAACAATACCTAACCTCTTAGAGCATGCATAGATCTCACAGAGTATGGGTCTCTTAATGTGGGGGCATATCTTCCTCATCTACATTAACGAGAATATCATTCAAGAGAACATGCAATGATTCACAAAAACTAGAAAGATTTATTAGATTAAACAATCAAGATTTATAAATAATAACTGAAGTACCTATATAGACAATTCCCTTCGAATTAAGTTCTTATGGATCATAAAATAAATAATTAAAGCAAGAGAAAACCATAAGACCAAAGAATAGATAAGTGTTTAAAAGAATTTTTAAACTAACTTCCTCCAATAGGTCCACCAAAGTTGAGGATGAGAGATTCCCAAGGTTGACTAGATGATGCCGAACGCCTTGGCGCGCCCTCCTCTGACACTTGGATTGTCCTAGAGAAACTCATCAAAATCTACTGGAATATGATTGAAACTCATCTCCAGTCACTCAGATCTCTAGAACTCCGGCCGCCATACCTCATTCAGCAAAAAGAATCTCTCTGAATTTAGAGAAACCTAGGGTTTATATAGAGTCGAGCCCGCCACGACCTCACCACAGGCGTTGTGATGCCCGTGATGAGTAAGTTATTGCTTGGGCTCCAAGTCGGGTCTTGGCATGGTCCCTGGACGTGGTGTGGCTAGATCACGGGCATTGTGGGTTTTTCACAACAACCGTTGTGAGGCCGTTGTGGCTTTAGTGTTGCTTACAGAGGTTCCGTGCTGCCATGGCTTCATAATAGTAGTGGTAAGTGCAGACTACGGGTGTCATAACTTGTTACCATGCCTGTGGTGAGCCGTGGTGAAGTTCCAATTTAGCAACTTGGCATGTTTTGCTTCAAAACGTCCTTGTATTCTCTTCTTTTTCTCTAAAATAGAAATAAAGGTCATGGTGAATAAAAGAATGAAATTTTGTACTAATTAAGTGCTAAACGTGTAAAACTCCATGATAAATTCTATGTAAATGATATGAAAAACATGAACTATTTAGCACTTATCAATATGCATTAAGAAAAATTATTACTTACAAGCCAATTGTGCATAAGAAAATGATTCTTTCTTATGCATTGATTTGGCACCATAGATTGTTCTAACAATCAATAGAGTTTGTACCATGTTGGTGCTTGTTTTGCATGCGCATGTTTTTAATTAAAAATTGAATGTTTGTTCTGCAGATGCAGGTACAGGTTTTGAATTTACAAAAAAAATTGTACTAATACTATTCTATGCATGCTGGTGTTTTATATGTATAGAATACATTGGGGAAAAAAGTTCACGCCATTCTATATAGTTCTTTCGATTGATATTTTTTTAAAAAAATTAGAGTAATTTATACATGTAAGTGTTACTCAAATATTGTACTCAATTGCAATTGTGCCTATTGATCTATGAATTGGGGAAAAAAATTACTTACATGCCAATGGTTCATAAGAAAATGTTCTAACAATCAATATAGTTTGTACCATGCTGGTGTTTGTCGTGCATGTGCATGTTTGTAATAAAGAAAAAATGAATGGGAATTCTGCATGTGCAGGTTTTACAAAAAATTTACTAATACTATTTTTCTTTTATAATTTGTCACATGTTGCCCTTTTTATTTTGGTAGCAAATGCTATTCTTTAGCCTATAAGAGCATATATATTGCATTTTCTTTATTTGTATTTGTTACAAATTTCCTTGTATTTTCTGATAATGCAATTATTATATTTTAATTTAGTGGATTTGTTAAATGTCAAGTTAACATTTTATTAGAATTAGACTTGGCTATGCACTATCTGATTTATTTTTGATTAATTGTATTTTAGCACCTGGGGATGAATATTTTGCAATAAAACTGTTTAATACAATTGAAGAATTACACAAGTTTGATGGTCGTAGATTTGGTGGACATGTGGATTACTGTTCTGTGGATAGAATGTTTATGTTAGAGCTCAAGAGTATGGCAAGAGAAATGAACTTGCATGTGGAGGGTTGCAACTTTTGGTGGTTTGACCTTGCAAGTAATAAACTAGGTCTGGGAGAAATAAAGATTTATCAAGATGTAATAGAAATCGCTTTGAGTGTTTGCAGTACTATGCACATAAATATTTATACCAAGGTTTGTAAGCTAGTATCAGAAGAGGAAAATTTGGAAGTAACAGATGTTGCTTTGGAAGGAAATGCAGAACAAGTGGGGATGGAAAAAGCTAGCATGGATAGGAATTCTAGAATTGTAGAGGAAATTAAGGTTGGAGAGGTGGATGTCTCAATGGAAGGACATGCAAAACAAGTGGTTGTAGAAGAGGTCTGTCTTGGAGGGAACTACAAGGTTTGAAGAGGAAATAGATGTTGCGTCTAGATGGATACGTAGAAGAAGGAATGGAAGAAAATGATAACATGGAAGATGTAGCAAGTGGGAAAGAAAGAGTAGGAGAGGAGGAGGAGGATGAAGAGAGTGAACTACATGATTCTGAATATAGCTTCAATAGTTAGGAAGAGCAAGTGGATGAAGATAATATGAGCATTCTTATAGCTACCACAGATCCATTGGAGGAGATAATTGGAGTAGGCAATGGAGGTGAAGATGATGAATCCCATTCAGATTATGGTGCATCAGAGGAACTACATTTAAATTCTAGCATAGATAAAGAGATTATGGATCCATGAAAGCTTAAATATGCAGAGTTCAATGAGGATTTTGATATGAAGGATCCCTAATTCAAGATTGGTATGAAATTTAACAATTTTAAGCAGTTTAGGGAGGCAGTGAGGAACTACATCATAAAAAATAGATGTGAGATAAAATTCAGACCTAATAACGAGAAGAGATGCAAGGTTTTTTACAAGAAAGGCTATCCATTCTACTTTTGGGCTTACCAATGGTGATAGATAGGAATACAATGTAGATAAAATCAGGTTTTTTAAGTCATGAATGCAGCAGAGACCAGACACATGAGTGCACATTGGATTGCCCTCAACTACCTTGAACAATTTAAAGTTGACCTATCATGGAAACCTTCTGGGATAATTCAATTCGTCAAGAGTAACCAAAATGTAGATAGTATTAGGCTCAAGGCTTGGAGGGCCAAATCTATTGCTTCACAATATTGTTTTGATCTATTATGTTTATCTTTTTAGAAACTTGTCTTTCTACAGTGTTATTTTTTTGTATTTAAATTTTAATTTTTGTCTTGGAATTTTGTATGATCTAATGCAAACAAACTTCTGATGGTGATGAGAAATATCATATGAGTAGACTGTATGATTATAGGCTTGAATTGTTACTAACACACCCTGGATCAACCATCAAATTTGGATGTAGTGAGAGCAAATTTGAGGCCATGTACATTTTCCTAGCACCACTTAGAGCTGGGTTTATAGCAGAATGCAAAAACATGCTTTCCCTAGATGGGTGCTTCTTAAAAGGTATGTTTGGAGGGCAGCTTCTTGTAGCTGTTGGGATGGATGAAAATGATTACATCCATCCCACAGCATGGGCTGTGGTGAATAAATAGAACTAGGAGAATTGGACCTGGTCTTGGAGCTTCTAGCTAGTCACTTGGAGATAAACAATAACCACTAATGGGCTTTCACGAGTGTTTAGAGAGAGTATATAATTAAGTTGGCCGTGTCAATCCACATGGTTAAGAGGGGATAAGTATCACGTTTAATAGCAATGATGGCTAGTTTATAGTTGATAGCAAAGATAGGACATGTATATGTAAAAGGTGGCAGCTAACTGAGATACTATGAAACCATGCAGTATCTAACTTGTATTACAACAACAATAGCCGTGAGAACTAATTGGATGATTACTAGAAGGTTAGCACATTTTTAGCTACATATAACCATATCATAAACCCAACATAGGACAAAGATTGTTAGCCCAAAAGCAACCAAGGGCCCAATGATTCCACCATAGGTTGTGCATAAGTAGAGAGGTAAGAAATTATTGCTTAGGTAGAGAGAGAAAGGTGAGGAGGAAGTTGGTTTCACAAAAGAGAAGGTCAGCAGAAAAGGAGTTAAAATGAAGTGCAACATATGTGGTGTTCAAGGCCATAACAAGAGGTTTCATGGATTAACGGTACTGGACTTATTGATTAAATGTAATTCATTCAAATTGATTGTTGTTATTATTATTTTTTCTTTAATGATGAGTTTGAGACTTACATGTGCACATAATAGACGGGGCAAGAGCAAGGAGGCAGTGGACAACCAGATATGTAGTGCAGTCATGCAACAAATGAGGTAAATACCTACCAAATTAATATATGCTAAAATTTTAGACCTAAATAAGGATGTGGTTCAATCTTACGTGTGCACCTAATATAGGGACAGGACCAACATGCTAGTAGAGAACCTAAAGGACAATGCAATCAACAACCAAATGAGGTGAATACCATTTACAAGATTAAATGTATGCAACATAAGTGTAAATACCATTTGCAAAGGTAAATTAATCAGTTAACTAGCTTCTACTTAATTGAGTTTGTCCTCTGGATTGATCAAAATGTGTATGAAAATTAATTTCATTAGTTTAAAAACATCAACAATTGTTGGTATTAATTTGCTATGTTTCTATTAATTTATTCATGACTAGCAAGTTGATAACAATGGTTCCATGGAAGAATTGGCTCCTCAGGATCTAGTGGAGAACACAATGTCATAAAATGACCAAGCACAGCCCATGTCACAGGTTTGACCAATGTGCAGTAAATAATAAAATTTTTTATGGATTGATCAATTGAAGTAACTGGATAAGTGTTAAATTTTTGTATACACAGAAAAATGGCAAGAATTAGCTTCTAAACGTTAAATGTTTTTTTGCACAGAAAAATGGCAACAACAATGGGCTTTTAAGAGATAATTTTTCCCCATATCATTAGGCACAAATGGCTAGAATAGGATTTTTTTTCATCTTATGCTTGGAAGAACAACATCAATAGCAATCCATAAGAACAATTGGCTTGTAAGTGTTAATTTTTTTGATGCATAGAACAATAGGCATAATTGGCTTTTTAGTATTAAATTTCTTATGCATATATCATTATTTACAAATGGCTAGAACATGATAATTTTTTTTTTAATGTAGGGAAGAATAGGATCAATAGACATAATAGGAACAAGTGGTTTCTTTATGCATGGAAGAATAGGCAAAGTTAAGCATTAAGGAATTAACTTTACTTGTCATGTAGATCATTGATACTCTTCAGCATGCTCTCCATACAAACCTAGCTAGAGAAGGAACTATGATAAACACACAACCAAGGAAGAACACAAGAGGAAATGCTAAAGGCAAAAGGGAAGGAAATTCTAAAGGCACGATTGGAGGAAATAGTAAAGAAGCAACTGCCCACAATAAACGCCAAGATCCATCAACAACGATGCAAAGGAATCAGATGTAGGGTACATTGTCTTGGAGAAACATCCAAAGAAGAAACCCCAAACAAAGCCCTAACTATTGCTGTGAAGAGAAGGAAAATATGGGTTCTAGCAGGAGATGCAAGTGGTTCTGCATCCATTTCCCATAACAAGAATGATTAGATGCATGAATTCTTTCTTCAAAGCTTTATCAAAATGTTGGAATGTTCTATTGGGTACATGTTTTGCAAAATACTGATTAGGTAATAGTTTTCTTATCTATTCACAATTTTTGTAAAAATACTGATCTTTACATATGGAAATGGGTACATGTGTATGGTGTTGACAACTTTCAATGAATACTATTATGTTACAAAACTACTATAGTGGTGATTGGGGTGTAAATTCCATTATTATGTTGCACAGGTTTATTATTATGTTGATCATGATGGGGTGTAAATTTATACACAAATTTTTGTAAAGGACCACCTTATTTTTTTTCCTTATTTATGTTAATTACAGTGATAATTTTTTTATGTAAATCAACCTTGCAAAACACTGCATTCTTTCATCATTTCAATGAAAATAACTTCAAAGATTTTTAAAAAATAATTAAAACTTTGCAAAAACAAATATTTGAAATCATTCAAAGAATAATAACCTCAACCATCATTCAAGTGTTTACTTAACATCAACAAGTTCAACCTTTTTTTTATTCTTCTTAAAACAACATTAAAAAAAAAAAAAATCAAATTGAAACTCTGCAACCCCCCTTTCCTTTTTTAGAAAATCATTCATCAAGAAAAAAAAGCAAAAACCTTAATAACCTCCTTCCTCCTTATCAACATAGTCTTTTTTTGGCTTTGCTCACCCATAGTAAACCTCGTGCATACCCAACCTTGGTGATCTTGCATAACTGATCATGTGTCTACCTCCTTCTCCCATTGGCAATGATGCTTACTTTTGTGGTCTTCAAGGACCGGGGGTGGGGAGAAGAAAACCTCGCTGATTGGAAGGATGGTGGTGACGGTTAGCAGATGAAGAAAGGGACATGGTTAAGTCTCCTACGAGGCTCTGAATTAAGTTTAAGAGATGATGATGTGGCAAGTAGCTGGCACTGATGTGGATTATTCAGCCCATGTTTATTACAAGTAAGCAAACCATGTGCCATGTCAGATGCAAAGTTACAAGTCTGGCACACACATCATCATCTTATGGCCAGAAATCCTCGGGTACCTAGCCGGTGAAACAAAATTAATTTAAGGTATCCAAAAAGGATACAAATCAAAGTTTGATGCTCAAAGTGATATTTGGTCATAGTACGGTACCCATCTAAAAAAATTACCCATGTTATTACAAAAGTTACAAGGTGCTATGTATCTTTGTCCATTTTAGTGTTGTCATCATCGTCATCATCAGTGTTATTATTAATATTAGCTGTAGTAGCATTATTATCATAAGTGATATGATGCGCTACCATACCTTCATATCTCCATATTATTCTTTATAATTTGTCATTTGTTTCATATTCTAAATTTTATTTCTTTAATAATAATGTTATTTTAAATGGATCATTTCGAGCATGCATAGATGAATTGTGCTTGTTATAAGTAATTATCTTGGATGTGGTCTATGCTGTTTTGTTATACCTTTCACAATAAAAAAAACATAGATTATAGCAAATCGTCACTTGAAAGACTACTAATTAAAGAAAGGTATTTGTTTAGGTTGGTAGACTGAAATGCTGCTACTAGTATCAACATACTTCGCAACGACAAATTGAGATTTTTCAACCTATGCTCAATGCTAATTGCAAAAGGGCTCATAAATGACATATTATATATGACTGTGGAAGAGTAATTACTTACGTTCCTTAACATTATATGCCATAATCAACATAATTGTGCTATTTGCATGAATTTTTTAAGGTCTAATAAGATTGTTAGTTGATACTTCAATCACGTCTTAGTCACAATTGATGAACTATGGCATGTCTACAAAACGATATATAGCAGTAAGGAAAAAGTTATACCCTTACTTTAATTATTATTATGTTAGATATTACATAGATATAGTTTTATGGAATTAATTATAACAGACAACATCGGATGTTAGGATTATATCAAGCTCTAGACGAGATGATTATTTATTCTTTTGTCCTAGTGTCTGAAGTTGTAGCAATTCGAGAAATTAAACCTTACCCAACACAAACACATTCTCATAGATATAGATTTTGGTTTGCTTTTTTGCTTATGTTCTTGCTAGTTAGGATGGTTCAACACACGATGCTCTAGTTCTTCATGATGCACTTGAAATACCCAATGGGTCAAATGGTCCTTGAAGCTACCTAAGTCCTTTATTTGATGGGGAAAAAGGAATACTACATAAATAAGGAATTTTGGATTGAGGATACTTGCAATAGCTAACGGAATTTTTAATTTACAACATTCATCTATTTGTACCTCTATTGAGCATGAATTTAGTTCTTTAAAAAACTATTTTCTAGGCCATTTTCCCCATTTACAACATAGATGAATCTTGTGTTGGTAGGTTGTATTTTACACAATTATATTATCGGTGGTGGTGAGGATGAGAAACGATGGTCATGTACCCCAATGCAATCCAAGTCATTTGTTTTCCCATAGTAAATATTAAGAAAAGAAATAGATAACTTATTATGAACTTTAACTTTTAACATTAGAACCACTTCAATTGCTAAATATTTGCAAACAAATAGATAGAGATAAAAAAAAAAAAAACTTCAATTGGCAAAATAATAATAATAATAAAAAATTTAACTGTCATATGCTAACTAAAAATTCATAATAGTTGAAAATATAAGCACTTCTAAATCCAAAATGCAAAGATATTAGATCCTCTAACCAAAAATCACCAAAAAGGTGCAAATTTTTTTGTATTTATTTTTTAAGAGAATCTCAAAATGGATATTACATATTATTTTAACTGTGGACAAACAAACGAATAAACTAATTTTTTTAAAATATATTTCACAATGTTTTTTAGTGCTTTTTGATAGGATTGCAAGACTACATAAACCTCTTTCTTTGTGCAAAATTGTATTAACCAAAACATGAATAATAAATTAAAACTAGAGACAAATGGACTAATTGGTGAATAAAATTGTTACAACAACAAACCCATGAACAATGTTGAAAAACAAACTATTTTCATTATGCCAAAGGAAATTGGTTTTGTTGATTTGGTTTCCTTATTTAGACTAGCTAGATTGTACATAATACCTATCGAGATCTCCTAAAATAACATTTTTTGGATTTAATAGATAGTTAACAGTTGAATATTTAGCCTAAGGGCTCATTAAATGTAAGCCAATCAATATACTGTATAAATTGTTGACATATAAAATTTATGCAAGTGGATGCATGTCAATAAAATAGGCCATGTGAAAAGAGAAAATTGATAATGGCATTACTGTTAAAATATATTATTAATACTACTACCAAGTAAGATGGACTAGCTTGGTAGGCTAAAAGTTGCTTCAAGAATTGACCGCATTGATAACTGTATCAAAAACACATGATCATCTATATGATGCATCATGACTATTGATTAAATCCAACATTTCCAAAGAAGATGAAGCAACATACTTTAAGATAATTTTCACTATCATATGTTTTTTCCCCAACAACTTTAGGATGCAAAATGTTGAATTTTCACTAGCATGTAAGAGAAAAGGTTGAGACCACCTAAGGTTAGGCCTCTAGCTCATTTCTCCAACAAGATATATCTTTCCTTGAATCTATCTAAATTCCATATGTTCCTTTTTCTCCACACTATTGCTTCCCGTACATCGAAGACCACACTACACCAACATGCACTCCCTCCTTATAACCACCTAAGTCCAATGCCATTTAAGTTTTCACTTTGATGATCAACTAAATTCCTCATTTGCCATGCCCCTAAGGAGCTTAGCAGTTATACCAAAGTAGTAGTTGACACTATTACCTTAATTCTATTTGAAGAAATAACTAAATGGCTAGGACTGAAAAGAGAGCTAGGTTATGGTGCCCAAGGTGTTAAAGAATGTTTCATTTAGACGAAGGGCCAAATGGTTTTGTTGATAATTAATCCACATACCTCAAGAATGATAACCAATGTTTTGAAACCTGGACCGGACCGGCTGGTCGGGCCGGTAGAACAAGGAACCGGCCAGTAGTCCGGTTCGGTTCTATATAAATTATTGACTGGATGTTGACCCGGTCAAAACTGCCGAACAGCCGATTTGATCGGAACCGGGTTAACCCTGGTTCTATTTTTTTTATTTAAAAAACAAAATTTAAGCAAAAACCGTATAGATTCAAACATTAATAAATAAAAAAATAAGTTAAAACAAAAAAAAAGAATAGATCTTGCTCAGAGCTTCTTAGAGGGTTTGTGTAACCATCACCAATGGATCTACAAAAAAATTACACATCCATATCAAGCACAATGATCATTCATCATCACAAATTCAATCTTTAAAATAAAAAAAATCAGAAAAATGAAACAGAGGGAGTGCGAGAGAGAGAGATGGCGGAGAACAAGGTTGATAAGGGTAGGGTTTATAAGTTTATTTATAGTGGGGAGGATGATATGATGGAAACCCTAATCACCAAACTTCTCTTACAACCATCCGATCATATATTGTCAAATCTGACGGTTGTTAAAACTTTGAAAACTGAGAGTTCTTGAGATATCAATTGGGTTGGGCCTATGTATCTCAGCCTTTCTAAACCAGTCCCTTGGCCCAAACTTGCAATTTTGCTAATTTTTTTTTTTATATATTCATGCTAATTCCCAGGATGTTCTCTTTTTACCATTTTATTTTTTTTATTTGATATCATCTTCTTATAAAGATATAGTTATCGTCATTTGTTTGAATTAGTCTTGGAATATATGTGAGTTTGAATAATTGATATTTTTATTAATATATATATATATATATATATATTACATCATCTGGTCCGACCAAACCGGGTCATCTGGTCCAACCGATTGACCCATGACCGGGTTGCTTGGCCGGTTCACGTCCCAGTCCGGTTTTGAAAACATTGATGATAACCCAATTAGACTAAATCTCTATGCCCCCCACATCAAGGACACAACATTCAAGGAATTGCTTGATCCTAAATTACTCTTGCATCACATGCCTCATGAATCACACCTCAATTACAACATTTAGAATTCCAATTAGACAAATATTCAAAATCATAATGACTCATAAGATAAAACTTAAATAGCAAGATCATACTCAAAAGAAATTCCATTAGAGAGAAACAACAATGAACCTTAAGTCCTTTTAACTTGGTGTTTAATCTCCAGTTAGAATCAAGGTCCCTTTTTGGCTATTCAGTAGCCTGATAGATTCCGTATTCGATGTGGTTAAGAAGCAAAGAGAAATCTACGCTTTAAGTTTCACCATGCTATCATTGTGGTAGCTACAATTGCATAGCATTTATAGTAAATAGAGCTTACAGTTGAGCCCTATAAGGATGAAATATATTATTCTTGATGTAAAAATAATGCATATTGGCTTATAAGTGATGAGAATTTAAAGATGATGTGCACTATCCAACATTTACACAAGAAACAAGCGGTGGAAATGGAGATCGTAGAAATAGAAGGCATAAAAAAGATTGCTCTTTTGCCACACAACCAGGAGAATATCCATTATCTGTGTGCTTGTGTGTCCTTTTTTCTTGCACAATTTGTAATAATCATCAATATTTTTATCCTTCTATTTATTTTTTTATTATTATTTTTTAAATATTTAGTTATTTGGTAAATATCTCCACATGGGCATCCAATTCGTGGCTATCATTCTAGTTATTTGTATGCCTAGTCAAATTCAATATTATACTGTTTGGCGTGTATAGCTTTTGTTTGAATGTTTGTCCATCACATAGAAGTACATAAGTAGATGCATAGTTGTCTACAAACTAGTTTTCTAGTTATTTCTTTAGTTGTTTATATTTATGCCGTTTTAGCTCACCAATCAAGCTTCTTTTCTTGTAGTTGTTTGGTGGGCCTTCCCATGGGTTCTAATTTTACATGTAGTTATCTAGATATATACTACTACAATTAGGATGTGGTCATTGTTATTGCCTTTACTATAATGGTTGCCATGTCTTTATAGATGTTGAGCGTGGCCTCCTAAGTGTTCAATTTTTATATAGTTAATAGAATATGTATTGTTGCCATCAAGATGTGGTCATTTATTATTCACTTCATCATGATAGTTGCCTTGTTTATGTAGATGTTATTGTGTCCTCCAAGCAAAATTACTAGAATTGGCATTGACATTGAACCATTTGAAATCTCATCACTAGATTACTAATTCAACTAATAAGTCAATTGAGTCAATATTGATGCTATATGGACTTTAAAAAATAAATAATATTAAAAGTCCATATGGCATCTACACATCCATTTTAATGCATATTTATAAATGGCCAAGGACTCCAATTAAGGCCATCATTTGGTTGAGATGAATTATTCAAATTTGAAAGCTCAAAACCAAAGATTATAGCAGAAGCCATATTTATAAAACTTTCATTTCTATCTTCAAGCTCATTTATGCCGTCATTTGCAAGCACATCTTTCATATTTAAATAATCTATATGATTAAAAATAAATTATATCTAGTAATTAACAAATTGTGAAAATTTTTGATTGTTAATAAGCCTAATATTGCAAAAGTAGCAAGTTGTGATTGGAGTCAACAATTCATTCGTTGATAAAGTAATAGACTATTCTATAAGCGTTCATCCTCCATCTTCATCAAAATCTTCAAAGTCAATAGGATTATAATTGCGGCCTTTAACATGATTTTTAGATAAATAGTAAGAAGAATAAGTTTGTATGAACTAAAATTAAAACTATTCACTATAATCAATAGAATAGAATCATGCTTATATGCATAAATAATACATTTTTTGAAGTCTCTAAATTATAATGGACATAAACTAAGTCATTCAATTTTATGGTATTCTAATCTACATATTTTCTTTGAATAGACAAAATAAAATATACTCCAATTTCAGTCATAGCTAGAAACACTACATGTTTGACTTATGCCATTAGTGATAATTTAACATCACTGACAAAATATTTTTTTGCCCACGGAATAGCTTTAGTGCCTTGTTTTTCATTGACGGAAATTTTCAACCGAATATACTGTTACTGAAAGTCATCTTCGATGGAATTTTTGCTATTAGTGATGGAATATTCCTTCTTTAATGCATGCCCCTGTTTTCTTGTAGGGTTAAAACATGAAGTGTCAATTATTGTAAGTTTGGTGCATAATTTCCATAGCATCCCTACCATTCATCTAAAAAAAAAAAATCTAACATTCAAATAATAATAATAATAATAATAATAATAATAATAATAATAATAATAATAATAATAATAATAATACAAGTGTATAAATAACAAAAAAATTGAAGATTAGGAAACAAGTTTATACAAGGAAGCATTATAGTATGATCGGATATGGTAGATATGCAACCAATATCTCCTTGAGCATTTTTAAAAAAATTTTTATCTCACTTGTCAACTTTCTTCTCAAATCAAAATTCTTATGGAAATTAGAAATAGAAAACTACAAACTACAAACAAGAGGAAAGACTCCATCTAAAAAAATAGCTATAAGGAAACAAAAAAAGAAAAGAAAGAAAAGAAAAAGTACAAAATTACATATTTAACCCATTCACCATAACTTTCTTCATAATCCACTTGGGAAGTTCTCTACCCTGATGAAACAAAGAAATTTTATGCAAACTAATACGATGAATAGCCAAGCAAGAAGTAACACCAGCTCAATTTCTAGGAACAATATGAAGTTGAGGAAGACAAACAACATTAATAATATGTCCAAATGAAGATTGAAATAGTCCTTAAAATGACTATGAACAAAAGAGTGGCCCCCATGGAGTTTTAATGTCCATGGAAATTTAGAGTTAGAAAGGGTAAAAGATATGGAAATAGTCATGAATCATTGCTCTATTTAAAGAGATAGTTTAGAGCTATTGAGAGATCACAAAGGTATTGATTGATATTTGCATTCTAGTGAATCAATTCCCGATGGCTATCTCTAGTGCCTTCTCCATCTTTGCCACTTTTTAGCTCTTGGACTTCTTCTCACAATGCTAATCGGTAATCTTCTCTTCTCTTCTCTTCTCTTATTGATTTATTTATATATCATCAACTATTTTTTTTTAATTGAGAAGTTGAAGAGTATCTTGTGTTAAATAAGATTTCAGTTATTCATAGGTAATGTTGGAATAAATAACTAGTGTTATGCCACTACCACTGACCAAAAATTCAAAATAAATATGATTAATATTAATAAACATATGATACAACATGGGCCTATGCATTTAGTGTAATATTACATTTCTATCATCAGTTTCAATTTTTTTCTTTTAATTAAATTGATAATTTAAGTAATATGTTTATCAATATTATTATAACATATATAATATCGGTAAAATATATTTATTTTGAATATCCTACAATTCATGCATTAGTTGATTAACTATGCATTTCTTTCAACTAATATAATTTTTTGATTTTTATTTACACATAATGATATAATCATTATTAATATATGGTGGCTTTAATAATAACACAGTTATGATAATATATAAGGGGATAATCTATTGAAGTTTGCTATGGTAGGCTTGGCAATGATCTACCTCAACTAAGTGATGTTGTGGCTCTCTATAAGTCCAAGAACATTGGAGCTATGAGACTCTATGACCTTATGACGTTGCCTTTCAAGCTTTAAAGGGGTCTAATATTGAACTCATCCTTGATCTCCCTAGTAATGATGACAATAATGAGCTTAAACATTTAGCTTCTGACTCTTCAACAACATATGACTAGGTCATAAGCAACATTGTATCCTATTGGCCAAATGTTAAATTCAGTATATTACAGTTGTAATTTATTTATCCTTAAAAAAAAAAAACTTGATTCAATATGTGAAACAAGCCATGCAAAATATCTATAATGCATTATCTTTATGTGGACTTCAAGATCAAATCAAGGTTTCAACTTCTGTTTCCTTTAGAGTGGTTGATTCAACATCTCCTCCTTCTCATGGTGTGCTTGCTTCTGCTATACAACCAAGCATGGTACCCATCATCGAATTCCTTAGAAAGATAGGAGCACCTCACTTAGTTAACATGTATTCTTACTTAAGTTATACAGAGAATCCAGACAAAATTAGTATTGACTTTGCCTTATTTACTTCTCCTAGTTTTGTGGTAACTAATGGATCTTTGAACTATTAGAACCTATTTGATGCCACGGTTGATGCATTGTATTATGCTTTAGAGAAGTCTGGTGGATCTAATGTAGGTATTGTTGTATCTGAGAATGGTTGGCCTTTGGCTGATGGAGATGCAGCGAGTATAGAAAATGCACAAACTTACAACCAGAATTTAATCAACCATGTAAAGCAAGGAACACCAAAAAGACCTGAAACAATAGAGACTTACATATTTGCAATGTTTAATGAGAATAATAAGGGATCGGATGAGAGAGAAATATATTTTGAACTTTTCTATCCTAATCAATCTCCTGTTTATCCTATTAATTTCTAGTATACAAATAATTCTATTGTTGCTCTATCAGATAATAAAGATTGTGGTATTTGTATCACATATTTATTTGAATAAATTATTAGTTTTTTGGTGCACCATAACACGTTATCAATAAAATAAATGTTACTTAATTATAGTATATTGTATGAAAGATGACAAGATAAAGAAAAATTAGGATGTATAATTGATAGAGACACAAGCGTACACATTGATCAAGTAGTATAGTGTGTGTGTAAGTAAGGTAACGGTCCACAGGGAAGATTTAGACTACTAGTACTAACCCTAATCCCGAAAGTTAGCCTAATCAAAATTGTGATTTTGTGCAAAAGAACTAGAAAGAAAAAAAGTAAGGAATACGAAGTAAAAGGAGTAGAGAAATTAGGAGAAGAAGCAATGTTCTGGCATAGCATCCCTCTAGGGTTTTGTTAAGTTTAGGACAAAGGTTATCTAATCATGCAATCCTATTTGAACCGATTATACTAAACCCTTCTTTGCATGGGTGAATGGTAATTGAGTCGGTATATTGTTGATACAGTCCCCACGTAATCACCTTACACTCTATGAAATAGCAACGTGAGTTAAAAGAATTTTTTAAATAGGTAATCCTTCTTGCAAAGAGATTACCCCTAATTCAAATATAGAACAGAGATATGATTTCTACTAAAATCTATTCCACATAATTACAAAGAGCACGGAAATAACTTGTTAACCCATTCAGGAAGATTGAGGGAAAAGAATTCTTCAAAATACCAAATTGCTAGGCTTACTCACAATCTCTTCTAATCGTGGCATGTCTATGCTAGGTGGGTATTTCTATTCATCACAAAGCACATCAAATATGAAAACTAGGCCTTTCACCACAATAACAATCAAGCAATACATGCACGCAATTAGATTCAAATAACATGGATTGCAATAAAAAAACAACTAAATCAAAAATATCCACAACCAATATCAAAGGGTAAAACCCTAGAGTTTAGTTATGCCCAATCATCTACAAAATTAGACCTCCATTAATGGAGGGCAAGCATTCAAATTAAATGACACGGAGAGAATAAAACAAAGCATTGAAACCGCCTTCTCAATCGTGGCGAAGAAGGCCCAAGGACCTTTCCGTGAATGCTTGCCAAGCTGAGTTATAACGGCTGCAATCTTCCTCTCCTCAATAGTGGGGATTGAAATCTCCTCCTTAAATCACCTCCAAAGCCCTAGATATTCACCCCTTTTCTTCCATTTGCCTCACCTCCAAATTGGAATAAACGATGCTCTAAAAATGCTCATCATATTTATTTATACTATACCACTTATGGGTTACTTACGAGAATAAGGACATGGATGTAAGGAGCTGGGGATGATGGGTCGCGAGCGATACAGGATCATTTACAGAAGTAAGTTCCATCTATAAAGTCTTATGTATGGTGTTACAGCCTAGCTTATGGCTTTAAACGCAGAACTGTAAACTTCTCTATGTAACCCTTGCAACTGCATCCTTAAGGGGGTAAGTTGTGCTTGTAAAATCCTTTGGATGGTCCTTATGGTCACCCTTACGGGCGTAAGCCCTACCCGTAAGGTCCTCTAGTTTGTCTTTATGCTATTTCTTACGGGCATAAGCATGCCAATAAGATTTTCTAGAAAGGCTTACAGTTGTAAGTCAAGCCGTAAGCTGCCTGTAAGCCATCCTATTTGCCTTGTCCTTATTCGATTGATATCAAGAGAGTTCCATCTTCTTCGTTTTGGGTCTAAAATACTTCTTTTGTCATTCTCTCTCTCTCTCTCTCTCTCTCTCTCTCTCTCTCATCTTTAAATGCTGCCAGAGGCCTGCGAATGCAAAACACACAATTTTAACATCAAATTCCACAATATAACTCTAATACATGCCTAACGAGCATACAAAATAATATATAATAATGGAAAATTGTGCACTCATCAATAATTCATTATCAATGAGTTTGGATTATTCTTATTCCTATAATAATTATTATTCTTTTTATTTACCTTCATATAGAATTTTTTTCCTTTATTCGGTATCAATTTGATATGATGAGTATTCATATGGGAATAGTTGATAGGGTAGAAATGATAGATATGCCTGTTAATGAAGACAAAAAATGGCACCCAAAAACTAAATGATAAAATATTTAAAAAGATATCATTTTTTTGCTGGAAATGATGGATTTCAATCTCATTATGGCTTATTTTTTATTTATATGATATGCGAAATATATTTATTATTTAATATGTTTTTAACATTTAAAAATTCATGTGAAATTGTATTTTCTAAATATGTAAAATTTTAATATACTAATAAGATATAAGTAATTGTATTTAAATGATTGACAAAATACATGAAGAAAAAGTAGAAATATAGTAAACAACATCTAATAGAGAAGAAGAAACTTAATCAGTACAGATAGAAGGATAGATAGAATTATATGAAAATCACACATCATTTGAAGAGTTGTCAAAGCCATTCTTCTCACTTTAGGTGAGATCCAAAATATGAAAATAAGATATAATAGTTATACAACCACCAATGGTAGAAGAAGCTATATTTATCGTTTGATTGTAATTCATATTATTAAAGAGCTTCTTTAGATTGAATTTATTGTTCTTAATTGTTGATATAATTATTTTACCATGAAATAAGTTTACTATAATTTATAAAATTTTGAAGGGAAAAAAAAGCCACGGCATAGGTTATCACATGTGTTACTTGATGATTTGGGATTATGCAAAGTGTTATAACCTAGTTTTCCAAGCCTGTTATTGTAACACTTTCAGCCCAGTACTCTGGTTTTTATGCGGTACTGTAGCATGGGTACTATAGCAACCTGAGGTTTTCTTTGCAACTTCAACCCCTTTTAATCTTTTCCTCTCATCTTGCTTAGTTTCTTTTTCTTGGAGGAGAAGAAGGTGGGTTGACCTTTGCTTTCTTGCTAGTTTGAAGTTTGAAGGTCCTTCATCCCTTCTCCTTGAACCTAGAGGTAAGCTTCCATCCCCTTTTGGTTTCCTTGATGCTTGGATGGGAAGTTGGAGCTAGGGTTTGAGTTGTGCGTTGAAAAAAAGCTTGAAATTTATCCTCCTATTTTGCTTGCTAATGGTTAGAATAGAGAGGATGTTGTGGGCTCTTTTTTTCCCCAGCCTTTAATTAGGGTTAGACCAGTTAAAAAATAATGGATCACAAATCAAATTTAATTTTATTTATAACTTCAAGGGATTGTGGGTTCATGACTTCCATTAGGGCCAAGCCCTTAATGTTAATTACCCTGGACATTGTCGCAGGGAACCTCCGATTAAGAGATAAGTGTGAATAAAGAAACAAATTATGACAATCAATTTCCATTCATTTCAATAAATATGAATTCATCAACTTTATTGAAAATACAAGAAATTTGAAATCATCTTGACAATCATCTTAACTTATGGACTTGTATCTGAATTTGTGTCTTGGACGTTTTGCATTTTGGATTTGATTTGCATCTTGAGTTTGATTAGAATTTCAAGTTATGACTTCTCCATGTTGATGAACCATAGACTTGATTTTGACTTTTAGAAGCTTAGGCTCATATGTTTGTGAAGCTCCCTTCTCGACTTGTGAAACTCTTTGGTTCTTTGACTTCTGATGTCTTGGGGCTGCTGAGTTCAATTTTCGATTTACATGAATTTTCAAATATTGACTTGTGAAACTCTTTAGGTCTTCAACTTTTGATGTCTTGAGACTGCTGAGTCCAATTGTCGATTTTTTTTAAAGATGTTTCAAATATTGACTTGTGAAACTTTTTGGGTCTTCGACTTTTGATGTCTTTAGACCATCGACTTCAATTGTCGATTTATATGATTTTTTTTCTTTTTTAACAAAAAAAAATATTAACTTTTTTCATATCTTCAATCTTGACTCGGTTGCTTTGTGTATCATAATATGTCGCTGCATGTGCGTCATCATTGCGTTGCGTGTCATATTGTCGCTTTAAAAAATATATATATCTCATTGCTGCCTTGAGATAAATTTAGCCACTATCTCGAGAAAAGCACCCTTGTCGTTGCTTTGAGATTAGCAGTGCATATTTCTCTGCTATCCGTTTGCTTGCATATCATTTCCAGATTTTTTATTTATTTTAATCCACACTTATTATAGTGGGTTCTATTTATTTATTTAGAGGGCATGTGAGTATATAGTATGCACACTTCTCATTTTTTCATTTCATTTTATTTATTTTTTTTATCATGCGCGTATATATGCTTTCTCAACTTTTATCTCATACATGTGTGCATGCATATAATGAATTTTTTTCTTCTTTTTTTAATTTTATATCATGCCCATATGTATGCATGACATGCTCCTGAGACACATTTAATACTTCTCATTCTTTCTCTCCCATCATTGTAATGTATCATTTCTCATATATTTTTTATTTGTTTATTTGCATGCTATTACTTTCAACAATTCCATAAGATGCATTTAGTCATTTTAATGCGCAGAAAATTTTATTTCTATGCCCATGTACAATAATATTCTGTTAAGCTTGTTTTGAAAACATCCAAATTGCTAGCACCTCTTAATCCTATCATAAAGCTTGGGCCATTTTAATCCTCTCCATGTTTGCAGTCCAGCCATACTTACTAGCCACTAGGCAGCAAGGTGAGTCCACTATGTATCCTCGATGACCTTGCATAACCCTTCAAACTTCTGGACAAGTGTTCCCTTCTGTCTCTTCACTTTCATCAAGCTTCTCAAATTTTTTTTTTTTTTATGCACGTATGCATGCATGCTTCTCATTTCGGAAATTCCACGTGCATTTTTTTTTTTATTTTATTTATTTCTTTTATTTTTTTGCAAATGTCTCTTTCATGGTAGGGCCCAACCTTTTTTTTATTAATTTTTTTAATAAGTGGTACACATGAGTAGATACGTAAATGCATGCTTTTTTTTTATTGTTTGCATGCTCTTTTTTTCTCTTTCTTTTTTTTTTCTTTTTTTTGGCATGCATTGAGATAACTCCATGCTTATGCATGCTTCTCATTTTTTTATTTTATTTTTATTTTTATTTTTATTTTTATTATTTTTATATTTTTTTATGTCATGCATGCTTCTCATTTTATGAAGGTTATCTTTCTTCGGCTGTTCACATCTGGAGGAGTTCCAGACATTGTTCCTCGTGGTGCATATCCTACAGAACCAGATGATGATGTTGGATCCTATATTTATTCTTCAGACTGGATGGGAAGTCATCATAGTTCATCAAGCTTTCCACCAACAAAAGAATATCCTTGTGAAGCGGCATGCATGCTCTATTGGCCACCACGGTGCTCACATTGTTCAATCTTGGGTTGGGCAGTGCATTGGAAAGGTGAGCTTTTTTTTTTAACCTTATTTCCAAGGATTGTCGGATGCAATAACGAAACTAGCTAGCTCCCATGCCATGGTAAAGCTAATGATAAAATGCTACAAAATGGCATTCATCTTCAATTATCTGATGATTGGGTGATTCCAATCTCCAATCTTTGACTGTAACTTCTCTTTATGCAAAGAAATTATCTTCTTCTTTTATGTTTGTGTCATCTACGACTGTGCTATGTTTGTTAGTCTTCAGTTTTGCTAAGTTGACGAGTGTAACTTGTGGAAAGCTGTCATGAGATCTCCTGTTCTTGGCACTCTTATTATCTACACATTCATAGCAGCTTGGTTTGTTGGAGGGTTGACTGTTTTTCCACATGTACTTGATTTGTACCAAGCAAGTATATTTCACCATCTTTAATTGTCGATTTTTCCACACAATTTGTTTCTGGTTCTTACAAGCCTAATCATGCAGACTACATAATAAGAAAACCATCTCTTATAATCATGGATACACAAGAAATATAGTGAAAATCTTCTTCTCAAGTATTCCAAAGTCCAAGAATAATTTCCATGCTATTGTCAAACAAAATTCAACTGTCTTCTCTTTGCTCTCTCTTGGATAAGTATCAACCCCAACTAAAACAAGTGTTGATTTAGAGACAGGCTGGAAATAACATGGCGTAGTTAAGGAGGAATTGGAAGACATTTTGAGTGAGATTGGCAGCGTCTGAAATTTGGAGAGGTGTGGCACACAGCCAATGCACTCAAGCTTCGGGAATAATTGTAACAAGTGCAGGAGTTCAACCTCACAATCACTAAGACCTCGAGAAACCGTGCACCTCCAGAGTTTTCTAATGCAACATTGTAACCTGCTATTTATGCAGATAAAAAAAAATAATTGTTCCAAAAGCCAGACATAGATTTTTATGTTTGGTGTATGTAAGATTATTTCTAGTTGCCTGAGTTCTGTTGTATTATTTAGCTTATTTGATGTATCTGAACTGCTGAGTATCCTTTATTTAGTATTCTGGTTGGTTGTCTTGCCCTATAGATGAATGAGAAACTGGGAATTAAGAATACAGTTCTAATTTTGGGATAGAATGAGTTCGTTCATTTCGTTGTTTCTCATTTATAAGCTACATACTTTCTTATTCTCATGTTCACATGTTTCACTTGAGCATTCCTTTAAATACCTTCCAAGCAGTCCTATGGTGACGCTACGGCGTTGGAGCCGCGCGGATGAGGATCATGTCATCGCTCTGATCAAGATCTGAAAAGCTGTGCGCTAATTGAAGCAGGGGCATGCGCACATTCTTCTACATAGTCAGTCTCACAACAGTTACTTGCGGCAAAGCTTGTCCAAAGTTTCACGGAGTTGGGATGCCTGCAACATGCTCGATCAATTGCGGATGAGATGACCAACCCCAAAGCATTTGTCTAGACGACGCTTATCAGAGGCTACTCACAACATGATGAAGAAGTCTTCTCAATAGACAGAAGAAGGTGGCGATGCTCTCCGACAATAGAACCACTAACGTTCATAATGGCATTGGTGTTGAAAGCCGTTCAGACTATACTCATTGGTTTCTATGGGAAGTGTCAGAGAATGGCACATGCGCAGCAGATGTTTGATAAAATGCAAGCTGCTAGAGTTAGAGACATACAATCGCCTCTACCTCCGCGTAGCTAGGATCTCGGAACATAGAAAGAACATTACGGCACTATGTCGACCATCATGGCTCTGAGCTAACAAACAGACACACAGTAGCAACTCTCGTCGATCTTCACACAAAATATGGGGATCTCTAGAAAGCCCGTGACGTGTTCGACCGTTGGCCACACAAAGACTTGATACGTTATAGTTCAATGATCGCTGGGTTTGGGATTCATGGCCAATGCGAAGAAGTAATGAGAGTGTTTAATGATCTCATCACGGCTGGATTGAAACCGGATAGCATCATCTATATTTCAGTGCTTCACAGCTTGTAATCACGCTGGCATGATGGAGGAGAGCTAGAGATACTTCGAGGTGATGAAGAAGAAGCACAGGATTGTTCCAAGCATGGAGCACTATATGTGTATGATGGACAGGCTTGGATGAGTAGGGTTGGTGGAGAAGGTGAGGATGGTTGATCTCGCAGGAGGAAGCTGCGCGGGAGAAGAGAACAGTGGAGGACAGGAAAAAGAAGGAATGGACATCAGTGCTAAGATGGAGGTTTGGACCGACACTGGTGGCGGCGGCAAAGCAACAGCGGCAACAACCTTCTTTTCTCTTCTTCTTCTTCTTCTTTTTTCTTTTCTTTCTCTTGCTTTTTTTCCACTCCATCCTCTTCTCTTTTTTTTTCAGTACTCTCTCTCTCTTTTTTTCTTTCTTTGGCCTGGTCCTCCCTCTGGCTTCCTCCTTCTTCTCTGGGTTCGGTGAGGTTTTTTTTTTCTTCGCGTTCTTCCTCGAGGCTTTCATTATCTGAAGAGCCGGAAAGTGTGGAAGGGAGCACCACCGTCTTTTATCTTTAGCCATGGGTGGGATTTTCTTTGCCTGATCCTAGCCTCTCTCTTTCATCTTGTAGAGAGGCAACGGTAGCGGTAACAACGCCTTGTCTTGAAAGAGATCTACGAGCTCAGTAACATGATGACCCTCCTAGTGCAGCTCCTTAATGTTCTTTACACCAACCCTTGGCCATATCATCATCAACAAACACATACGGCGGTGAAGTAATGGTGATGACAACATGCAGCGGTTACGGCAACGGCATCGCAGCAACCTTCATTCTTTTCCTCTTTTTTTTTTCTTCTTCTTTCTCTTGTTTTTTCCCCTTTCCATTCTCCTCTCTTTTTTTTTCAGAACTCTCTCTCTCTTTTTCTTTTTTTCTCTAAAAATCTCTATTTTTTTCTCTCTATTCTCCCCTTTTTTTCTTAGTCTCCTTTTTTTATCTTCTTTTTCTTTTTCTTTCTCTCTGATTTTTTTCTTTTACTCTTCATTTTTTTCCTTTTTCTTCAAATCTTCTTTTTTTCCTCTGGCTACCCCCCAGTTTCCTTCTTCATTCCTTCTTTTTTTTTTTGTTTGATGGAGAAACGTTGTTACTACTATCTCTAGCGGCGACAGTAACAGGGGTTTTGGTGATGATGACGGCAACTATGATAGTGGTGGCAACGATGATAGCTGCAACGACAACGGCCTCTTTTTTCTTCTTATTCTTCCCTCTCTTCATTGCCTTTCCAGCGATGGGCTTCTTCGCGAGTTTCTTCCCTCTTCTTTCGTCTTCCTTTTCTTTTTTTTGCGTTCATCCTTCTTTCTGGTCTCTTTTTTTTCTTCATTCTTTTTTTTTCAAATATTCTCTTTTTTTCTCTCTCGCCGGTTCTCCCCTGGCTTCCTCCTCTTTTTTCTTCTCCAAAAATCCTCTCCCTCCATTTGTACTCCTTCCTTTTTTATAAGGTTAATTCCGTGCTTATCCTCTAAATTTCAAACCCCGTACAATCACAACGATCAAACCCCGTACAATCACAATGATCAAATAGGATAGGATCCAATTAATTTCAAAGTTTGAAATTTAATTTTTTTTAATACTTTCTTTTAATTAACCCAATTTATCCAATTAATTTCGAAGTTGAAATTTTTTTTTTTAAATTATTCCAATTTGCCTTGGGATACATGTTTGGGTACTTCGTGATTTGCACTTTCTTAGGTTGCCTTGAGATCTGTTCTCAGGCTACATGAAATTTAGGATTGCCTTGAGATGCGTATTTGGGCTATCCTAAGATTTAAGATTGCCTCGAGATATGTGTTCTCAAGGGCAATCTTGTAATTTGGATTTTTCCTCGAGATATGTTCTCAAGGGCATTTTTTGTAATTGCATTTATGCCTCGAGATAAATTCTCAGGGACAATTTTGTAATTTGCTTTTATGCCTCGAGATAAACTCTCAGGGACAATTTTGTACTTTGTATTTTTATTATTTGTCTCAGGATTTATATTCTAGTCCAAGACAACCAAATAATCAATTAAGATTAAGATTAGGATGTTTAAATTTAATTCTAAATATATCTATGATTAGGATGTAGCAGAATTTAAATTAAATTTGGATTTGGGTTCCATTAGGACATTGGGTTCTATTAGGACATGTGTTATATTATTTATATATAAACAGATGTTTTATATTTTTGTTCTTCCATAGTTGTATGTAACCTAGAACTAGGTTTTTTTTTACAAAAATAGATGTTATTGTAGATCAGGTAACTATAGCACCGGTGAACTTTAGTTGTTTGGCTTCTTTAGTTTAGAGTGAAGCTCAAAACCTTAGGAGTTCATTGGAAACTCTTGCCCTATTTTGAGTCAACCCTAGGCCTCGTTTGAAGTTGCTTTGCATGTTTAAATTCAGGGTTTCCTGGTATTTGTTTTACTTACTTTATTGCTTGTGTGTGTGTGTGTGTGTGTGTGTTTGGTTGGTTGGGTGGTGAGGCCTCGTTGCGAGGCAAGCTGCCAACGAGGAGTAGCTTGCTTGTGGTTTTGTTGCCTGAGTTGTGTGTGGGATTTGAGATTGCATGATTCCATAGAATATTACTTGAAAACCTCTATTGCTTTACTTGAGAGTTTTTCCATGGATTTATCATTTTGCATTGATGGTTTGATCGGTTTAGAAAATGAATTCCATGGTATTGAATTACATATGAAACTTTTGATACATGAATGAATGTGTTTATGATTATATCTATATTTTGAGTTGAACTAAGCTATGAGGTTTTGGTTATTGAAACATGCTTCTACTATTGGTAATTGTGGGAATGACATTTATTTTCGATATTTGAATGTTGTCTTGGATATGGACTATATGAGAGATTATGCATGTATTACATTGTTTTTGTTGTTGACATCCTGCTGCAGTAGATAGTCTTCACGGCTAGCATGTTGAGGTGGCATGGAAGACTAGTTGAGTTCTTGGTCCAGTTCATGTAGAAGTGTAAGCCCTGATTGGATATTCATCTGGAAGCTCGAGCCATCACCCGGTGAACTGATGGGTCAACGTCAAGGGCATGGGAACTTTAACAGCTCTGAACATAGCCATGGCCACAGCTAGAGTTTAGAGAAATTTCTAGACCGATACTTGTTTGTTTGCAATGCAAACTTCATATTTTTAAAGAACCTATGTTTTTATGCAAAGTAACCTTGAGAGGTGATCTCTTGTAAATTATTTGGAAGTAAATTGATTTGACGATGAGTATTATATTTTATTTTTTAAAACTCATATTTTACTATTCATGATTTATGAATGTTGAAATCCTTATTTGAGCAAAAAGATTCTTTTATGCTATCTATGGTTTTCTTACACTTGTGTATACTGTTATATGCTAATATGTTCTAATCTTTTTATATTATTTCAAAAGCATAGCTTTATAGTTTTATCGATTATTTTGGTGTATTCTATCAAAATTGTGCTAACCCACTCACTGAGTGACTTAGGTTACTCACCATCTCCCTTTTTTTCCAGGCTCTAGGGGTCATTAGCGTAACGGTAGGTGAAGTGATGGCCATTCATCATCTTTCAATCATTACTCATTTCTAGTATCATGTATGGTATCCTTTGAGCATGAACATGTTGCATAAGGACATGGATCCACTAGTGTGTTTGAGCTATGTATGCTTGGTTTGCTTGCTTGTTTAGTTTTTGAAAAGTTTGTTGTACTTAGGACGAGCATATTTCATTGAACTCTTCTACCAGGTTATTATGTTGTTGCTTCTCCTGTGTATTTGTGTATTCTTTATTTTTGTATATTCTTTCATTGTTGCTTATTCCAGGATTTTGTTATCTTTACTGCGATTTGGGAGTGGAATGGTGTGGGTATCCCTCCTAAGGTTGTTGCGGCACTTGTCATGTGTCGGGCCCGTGGGTCAGGGCTTGACACATAGAATTCTTGTTTTTCCTTGACCAAGCGCTAACTCTTTTATTTTCCTTATCATTCTGTTATATCAAATTTTTTCTTTTAAAATTGAAAGTGGTTTAATTAACTTTAATGCAAGATCAATAGTAAAATAAACAATGTACTTCAATTATAAAAATTAATATTTTTGAGAGAAAATATGTTTCATTTTAAATAGTTAATTCTTAAAATATCTTTCCCTTTAATTTTTTTCTTCATATTCAGTAGCCAAAATAAACACTGTGAAGGTAACTTTTTATTGATATATAAATGCATAAATACAAAATACAGATAACAAGCAAGTTTGTTGTGCCTTTATTCATAGTATATGATTTAGTTGATTAAACTTTATTTCATTTTAGCTATGCCATAGTGTTTCCCCAATATTATTTTGAGTCTAGAAATTAATAGGGTACACAGGTGTTTGATCGGGATTGAAAAGTCCAAAATGCTTCTCGTATTCTGGTGATTTCTGGTTCTCATTGAATATTGCAAAGATGAAAGCCTCTATAGCTCCAGGTCTCTTTGGTGTTCCTTGCGCCACATGATTGATTAAGTTTTGGTTATAAGTCCTAGCATTATCTACACTTGCTGCATCTCCGTCAGCAGAAGGCCAACCACTCTCTGATATGACAATACCCACCCTAGATCCACCTGCCTTTTCTAAAGCTGAATATATTGCATCAACTATGGCATCAAACAAGTTTTGATAGTTCAACGATCCATCTGTTACCACTGTCCCTGAAGATGTAAATAGAGCATAGTTTATATCAATACTATCCTTGTTGCTGATATAACTGAAGTAAGGGTACACGTTAACTAAGAGAGGTGATCCATTTGAAGTTAAGAATTGGATGATGGGTCCTAAATTTGACATTACTGCAGAAGAAAATAACCCAGCTGAAGGTGGGTATGATGTGCCTAGGACTGCAGTAGAAACTGAAGTTGAAACCTTGATATGATCTTGCAAGCCAGCTGACGTCAATGCATTGTGTATATTTTGCATTGCTGGGAGGACATACTGTGCCAAGTCTCCGGGAATAACTTCATTGCCAACTACTATGTACTTGAATTTAATATTTGAGAAATAAGATATAATGTTACTTTGCACCCAATCATTTGCTGCTGAAGCATCATAAGCAAAACTTTCGAGGTTTTCCTTGGGAACATCAAGGACGAGTTCAATATTTGAGCCACTGAGAGCTTCAAGGACAGGAGGATAGGGATCATAGAGTCTCATGGCTGGAATGTTTTTGGATTGGTAGAGAGCTACAACTTCACTTGGTTGGGGTAGATTATCACCAAGTCTGCCATAACATACTCCAATTGATTGTCCACCTGCATATTATTGTACAATTTTACATTATGATGATGTTGATGATGTCTAATTAAGTAGTTCATTTAAAATTTTGGCGGGAGATTAGGAAGCTAGAGAGATGGTTGAACAGTTATGGTATGAAATGGTCTTGTCCCCTCCAGAGACATGTATCTCCTTTCATTGAAAACGAATAAATTAATTTTAATTTGCATTGAAATATAATACGACAACCAAATTTTGCATTGCTTGTTCAAATCCATTTTAATAACACTCAATAAATGAATGATATATATAGATATAATAATAATAATAATAATAATAGTAAAAATAATTTCATTTTGGCTTTTTAAGCAGGCGTTTGCTTGATCAAACTCATCATCGTAGCTCAAACTCTCTAAATTGATTAGATTATTATTATTATTATTATTATTATTATTATTATTGCATAATAGATCATGCTTTAAAAAATTAAACAAAACATATTTGAAGAATATAACAAAAAGTTCAAATCCGTTATATTAATTATTGCTCAAGTCATTTCAATTTAATACTTTTTAAAATTTTGTTATTATTTTCATTTTTATTTTTGAAACTATGTTATTAAAGCATTTAAATGTTTAATTTTTAAAGATTACTCAGCTCAAATAGTAATTAAAACATGTACACTTTTTCTGATTATAGAGTGTATTAAATAAACTGTTAGATGGCTATTTACCATCAATAACTAATTTCACTCTCTAAATGAAATTAGTTCTAAATGTTAATATTTTATTTATTTAATTTTTATTAGTTCTAAATATCCAAACTCTATCAGCGCCAGTACTTAAAACAACATATAACCAAAATTCTCTTCGATGTCTTTCTTTTGAGAAATAAAGAAAAGCGAAAGGATGAATTTGAATCCTCAACCAACATACCACTAATCTATTTTTTATTAATACAAGATACTAAGCCATTGTTGCATGTACTCAAACTATATTGAGCATTTTGCTCTTTGAGTACCAATAAAAATAACAATAAATATTTTTTAAAAAACATATAACAATTTTTTTGGAGATTTTTTTTTCATGAAATATGAAAAGGCAGAGGATGGATTCAAACCCTCGCCCAACATACCACCAAGCTATTTTTTATTAACACAATGATGCCGAACTCTTGTTGTATGTCAGGCTATATATGTTGAGCCTTGTGGTCTTTTTCTCAAATTAAAAAATATGATAGTTTGATGTAAATAGAAAAGTTATATATATATATATATATAATACTTAGTTGCAAGAGCTAATCAATTGAGTCACTTATCTTCACATATGCAAAAATACAAATAAAATTTGTTTCTCTTTTCTTATCTTTTCAAAAATATATTATATGTACATATAAATAAATAAATAAATAAAACTGGATTCATAAATGTATACATGTAAATTAGAAAATTAGATTCATAAATACTTATAAAATACAAAAAGAATGTAGTCTACCTCTTGGCATGGTGACAAGAACTCCAAGGGCTAATACAATGGCAAACACAGTGATGTGATTATGGATTGCCATTGTAATTGATTTCCTAGAAACTCAATATATATATATATATAGCTTCCAAATCTACCTGTTTATATAGAGGAAGGATATGCGATTATTGACAATTTATGTTTCTAAATTCTTGGTATTGACATGAAAATGCATGCATATTAGTGGTCAAATCTATCCCTTAAAGAATGTATCATGACAATACATTTGTCTCTATGTAAGGACTATCTAACTTTTGCCGTGGTTTTCCAACTTTATGTGGAATCAAACATTTTTTTTTCCCTTATAATAGTTTTGTTTATTTGTTTTTCATCTTATGTGGGCATCTATCTATTGATATTGATATTTAGTTTGAATATTTTTTCTGAGTACAGTTATCCGGTACAATTCATATGAGAAATTAATTATGTAGTTAAAACTTTTAAAAATATATTTTTAATTATAAAATAGTTTATAATAAATTGTTCGTGTTCTCGTAAGAAGACAAGTTCAAACATCAACTCACATAGGATCAGAGAACTGGTATGTTGAAGGATTAACTCTACATTTGTATATGTCCCTGAAGTGAAGTGGTTTATCTATATTTCGTAGGAAAAAAAAGTATATATCCAAAATTTTCCTAATTAGTTATTAATTTTTTAAATATTATACTATACTAACATAAATTAATTCAGTCTATATTTATATTTTTATTATTAAAAATGAAAGACAAAGCTTGTTTACAATTTTAATATAGCAAACCATTGTTAAAAATAAACAAAAAATTTAGTTCTTCCGTAAATTTATACCAACATTGTTCTAAGTTTCCTATGGAATTAAATTTATATATAATAATTTAATTTCTTTGGCTACTAATTTATGATGCTATTTAATCTAATATATAGACTGAGTTGTTTTTTTTTTAATTTATTACTGTAATTATTTTATTGAACTTATGAAATTTTTTTTTACTGCATTTATAAAGAAATAGCAGACAAATTTTTCTCCTCTCTACTTATGATATTATTAAGTATTTGTGTTATTTGTATTTATATTTTTTTTACAATATTTTATTTATTTGATTTAGTTTTTTGTGGAAAAAGAATGGAGATAGACCAAAGACATGATAATAGTTTGAGAGACGTCAGCAAGATTGAGTTTTCCATCTACTGTATATGCTATTATACAAGGAAAATTCAAATTGAATTTTGTTAAGTACTAAGTACATGCATGGACTTTGCACTAAATAGAGGGTGAGTTTGGTGCTATTGGAGAGTACTGCCATAGAAAATAAACCTTCCTTTATTTTATATGTTTATATAAATAATATATAAATTAATTATTTTTTATATAAAATTAATAAATCAAGCTGCATTAGATAAAAAAATATATATAAACAATTCAAAACAAAGGTAACAGACAAAAACAAAAATATAAAGTCTATCGGTTTTTTACAAATAACTAAAAAAGAAAATTTAAAGATTAAAATTTTTCAAACTCCAAAATAAATTCATGTACTCACATATATCATTATTTGTTTCTGTATCTCGGTGTTTCAAATACGGTCATTTTATGACTTTGGAGAATTTAATTTTTCAAATAAATGTGTTAAATTCCAGAGGTTTAATGAAAAGAGTATGCAAATGTCATAATCATCCACCTATATATCAAAAGTCTTTGCTTTTATATTGAATGATATTATTAATATTTTTCATACATAAACTATATTTACATGATAATTCTGTTAAAAAAAAAATTAAAGGGTAATGTTATTACAGCATCGTATGTTCTAACTATTAAATCGAAAGAAAATCAAGGACGAACTCTCTCTCTCTCTGATCTCTCTCTATGTTTTATTTGTAGATTTAAAGTTTCTTTATATTTTGATTAGATTATCAAATTGTTAAAATATTCAAGCTTTATATGGATATGGCTTCTAATCTCTATAAATATTAGATGATTCCCAAAACTAGGAAATGTAAACTGAAGCTGTTAAAGCTCAAACCTTTTTCCTACAATGAAAAGTTTTATATGCTATATAAACTTGATTACCATTCTCATTCAATCTATTACATAGTGTGTGTTCTCTTTAAGGTGTTTTTTTGCTAATAATATTTCTCTGTTCAATTGTTAATATGGTGACCAACTCGAATGTTCTCTAGCTTCTCCTGTGTTGTGCCTATGTATTGGATGACGAAATTTTATTTTTTTCAACCATTAATGGAGATTGGTATGCTTCAGTGCCAATTGATGTACTTTTGTGTTGAAATCACTAGGTTGTTTGAAATCAAAAATTCAAATGGCTATTCTTAGATTATTTTATTTCAAACCTTGTGTATGCCATAGTTCATTTTATCATGGGTTTATCACAAAAGGTTGAGAAAGATAACTCTTACTGGGAGTTATATTTTCAATTCCATTAAGAAAGTTGATCTGATGCATGCTGATATTAATTGCTCCTTAGTATTTCTTCTCTCTTAACTCTTTTGATATTTTAACTACTCTGAATTCTACAATTTTTTAAGATCTGTTGTGGTTGTGTTTATTTGATATTTTTTTTTCTTAAACTCTTAGTTACATAAATATATGTTGGTATATGGAGAATGAAGTATCTAACTCAGCTGCCTTGGAATTGAAAGCTTTGCATGGATAAATAAATTCAAGGCTCTCTCTCTCTCTCTCTCTCCATCTAATCACATTCTTTACAAGACATCATACAAGGTAATAAAAGAAATTTATTATCCATTATTACAAAATTTACAAGGTACTATGTATCTTTGTGCATTTTAGTGCCATCATCATCATCATCATTGTTATTATTAATATTTGCCCTAGTAGCATTATTATCATAAGTAATGCTCTACCACACCTTCATCTCATTCTTCATAATTTGTTATTTGTTTCATATTTTGAATTTTATTACTTTTATAATAATGTTATTTTAGATGGACCATTTTGAGCATCATGATGAATTGTAGTTGTTATAAGTAACTATCTTGGCTATAGCCTACACCATTTTGTTACATCTTGCGCAATAAGAAACATAGTTTATAGCAAATCATCACATGAAAGATTAAAAATTAAAGAAAAATATTTGTTTAGGTTGGTAGACTGGAATGCTGCTAGTAGTATCAACATACTTTACTTCGACAAATCTAGGTTTCGCAACCTATGCTCAATACTAACTGTAAAAGGCTCATACATGACACATTACATATGACTGTGGAAGAGCAATTATTTATGTTCCTTCACATTATGTGGTTATGTGGCATACTCAACGTAATTGTGCTATTCACATTTTTTTTAAGGTATGATGAGATTGTTAGTAGATACTTCAATCATATCTTATTTACAATCGATGAATTATGGTATGTCTACATGAGGCTACCAAGTACACAAACACAACCATAAATAGCAGTAATGAAAAAGCTATACCCTTACGTAGAGTTATTATTACACTAGATATTACATAGATACAGTTTGCTAGGATTAATTCTAATAGATAACATCCAGTGTTTGGACTATATCAAGGATCTAAACAAAACGAATATTCATACTTTTGTCCCAGCATCTAAAGTTGCAGCAATTGAGGAAGAAAATCTTACCCAACACAAAAATTTCTCACAACTATAGATTTTGGCTTACTTTTCATTTATGTTCTTGCTAGTTGGGAAGGTTCAACACATGATACTCTAGTTTTTGTGATGCACTCAAAATACCCAATGGGTTAAGGGTCCTTGAAGTTACTAAATCCTTTATTTTATGGAAAAAAAATATCACTTCAGAATATGGAACTTTGGGTCGAGGATACTTGCAAGCGCTAAAGGAATTTTTAATCTACAACATTCATCTTCTTATACCTCTACTGAGTGGGCATTTAGTTCTTTAAAATCCTATTTTCTAGGCGATTTTGCCCATTTAAGACACATGTGAATCTTGTGTTGATAGGTTGTATTTTACACAATTATATCATCGGTGATGACGAGGATGAGAAATGATGGTCATGTCCCAAATACAATCCAAGTTATTTGTTTTTCCATTGTAAATATTAAGAATAGAAATAGATAACTTACTAGATACTTAAATTTTGACATTAGAGACACTTCGACTGCTAAATATTTGTAAAGAAATAGCTAAAGATAAAAAACAAACTTCAATTGCCACAAAAAAAAAAAAATCTAACTAGGAGATGCTAATTCAAAACTCATAATATTTGAAAATATAAGCATTTCTAAATTCAAAATACAGAGATATTAGATCCTCTAACAAAAAATCACCAAAAAATTGCAAAGTTTCTTGTATTTATTTTTAAAGAGAATTCCAAAATGGATATGACATATTATTCAGACTATGGACAAACAAACGAGTAAACTATTTTTTTTATATATATTTCACAATGATTTTTAGTGTTTTTTGAGAGGCTTGCAAGACTACATAGACCTCTTTCTTGGCGCAAAATTGTATTAATCATAATGTGAATAATAAAGTAAAAATCAAGACAAATGGACTAAATGACAAATAAACTTTTTACAACAATAAATCCACGAACAATGCTGAAAAACAAAATAAAATGATTATGTCAAATAAATTTGGTTTCCTTATTTAGACTTTCTTGGTTGTGCATAATACATATAGAGATCTCCTAAAGTGACATTTTTTGAGTTTTAGTAAATAGTTAACAATTGAATATTTAGCCTAAGGACTCACTAGATGTAAGCCAATCCATATATTGTAGAGATTGTTGACATATAAAATTTATGGAAGTGGATGCATATCAATAAAATAGGTCATGTGAAAAAATAGAAAACAAATAATGGCATCATGGTTAAAAATTATTATTATTAACTAGTACGAAGTAAGACATTGGACTAGCTTGGTAGGCCAAAAGTTACTTCAAAAATTGACCTCATTAATAGTTGTATCAAAAACACACAATCATCTATATAATGCATCATGATTATTGATTAAATCCAGCTTTTCCAAAGAAGATGAAGCAACATACTTTAAGATAATTTCATTGTCATATACTTTTTCCCAACAACTTTAGGATGCAAAATGTTGGCTTTTCACCACCATGTAAGAGTAAAGATTGAGATCACCTTAACTTAGGCCTCTAGCTCATTTCTCTAACAAGATAAATCTTCCCTTTTTTTCACACTATTGCTTCCCTACATCAAAGACCACACTACGCCAACATACACTCCCTCCTTATAACCACCTAAGTCTAGTGCCATTTAAGTTCTCACTTTGATGATCAACTAAATTCCTTGTTTGCGATGAGCTTAACAATTATGCCAAAACAGTAGTTGACACTATTGCTTGATTCTATTTGAAGAAATAACTAAAGGGCTATTGTTGTAACCTAGTTTTTTAGAGCCTGTTATTGTAGCATTTTCAACCAATTACTGTAGCTTTTATGTGGTCTTGTAGCTCGGGAACTATAGCAACAGTTGTTATCTTTGTGTTTTCTCCTTCCTCTTTTCCTCTTTCTTAGTTTTCTCTTGGAGGAGAAGGTGGGCCAATCCCTTTTCTTGCTAATTGAAGCTTCAAGATCCTTTCTCCTTGTGTTTAGTGGTAATTCATGCCTTCATTCTTCTCATCCTTGTAGTTTGGTTGAGGATGATAGACCTAGGTTGTAAAGTATGGCTTGTAAAGCTTGACCTTGGTTCTCCTTTGTTGTTTGTTGAGTTAGAAGCCTAAATGGAGCCATTGTTTGGTTGTTTTTCAAAGATTTGGTTGTAAACCCTTGCAAAAAAATCATTTTCACTATAGCAAGGTATTGTAGCTTATTGTAGCACTAGAAAATCATGGTTGTTTAACTTGTTTCTTGGTTTAGAATGAAGCCAAGGACTTTAGAAACTCGTTGAAACCCCTGAAATCCAGTCTTAGCCAGCCCTAAAGCTCGTTTAGGGATTGCATTGCATGTCTAAGTTAGGGTTTCCTTTGCTTTTCATTTTCTTACTTTGTTGCTTGTGTGTGTGTTTGGTTGGTTAGATGGTGAGGGTTCATCGCAAGGCATGGAATCGCCTTGTGAGTAGTTCTCGGGGTCTTTTCTCTCATAAGTTGTTAATGAGTTAAGTTGATGCACATTTCTAAAAGAATATGATTTAAATGTCTTATTTGTTTGATTTAAATTGATTCTTGGTTTATCGTATTTAAACTGATATTTTGGCCACTTTGGAAAGAGATTCTATGCTATTGATTGATATTTGAAAAAGCTTCATGTCTGAATAAAAGTCCCTATAACTATGTTGGTTTACTGGAACTAAAATGAATTATGAAACTTGTATACATTATACTACTTTTGGCTAATACACTTGTGAAAATGATTTTCATTTCTGATATGTGAATATTGGGTTTAGTTTTTTAATTTCAGGTCTTGTCCGGGGTGTGGACAGTTAAATTGTTTGGTTTAATGTTTAGAACCTTGAATACTTTGTAGGTATAATAAGAATTTCTATATCATTGAATCATATATGAAATTCTTGATGTTCGAATTAAAGTGTTCATGATTATATCTGTATGTTGGGTTGAATTGATTTATTCTAACATGCTTTTAGCATTGGTAATTATGGAAAATGAAATTTATTCTTGATATTTGGATGTTGTCCTAGTTATGGACTCTATGATGAGGTATACATGCATTGCATTATTTTGTTTGGTGATATCCTTCTGCAGTAGGTGGTTTCGCTGCCAGCCTGTTGAGGTGGCATGAAAAATTGGTTGATTTCTTCGTCCAATTCAGGAGGGTGTGTAGAACTCTGATTGGATGGTCATCGGGAAGCCGGAGTCAACACAAGGTGGATCGATGGGTTAACATTAAGGACATGAGTACCTTGACTGCTCTGAACCTAGCTGCGGCCATGTCTAGAGTTTAGAGAGGTTTCCTAGGCCACTACTTATATGCTTAAGATGCAAACTTCGTGTTTTCAAAGAAATTATGTTTTCATGCAAGTGGAATTTTGAGATGTGACCTCTTGTGTATCTTTTGGTGCATTGGTTTCATGACGAGTTTTATGTGTTAAGGCTATTAAAGCTTGTATTATGCCGAATTGGTTATTTGTGAGTGCTGGGAGCTTTATTTGAACATGTTGGCATTTATACTCTTTATGAGATTTATGCACATGTATTTGCTACATACTTGATGAAAAACTTTGAGGATTTGACTATATTCATGAAAAACCTATGCTTTGGTTTTTAAATACTGGAGTTTCATATCTTGAATTTACATGGTGTTATAAATGAAAGACGTTTCCAGATCATTGGTATTATTGTAAAAAGATAATTTTGGAAATTCATTGTCTTGTTTTGATATTCTCTTAGACTTGTGCTAACCCATTCACTGAGTAGCTCTAGGTACTCACCTCTCTCCTCCCTTGTTTTAGATTCTAGAGGCGTTACGGTGAGGTGGAATGCTGGGCATGTCTTGTATTGTTTATCTTTCTTCATCTATAGTCTTGTATATGTGTATCTTTGGGCATGTTTGCATTGTATAAAGTACATGGATCTACTAGCATTTTTGGGTTTTGAAAACTAGTACCGTTGCTACTTGTTCTACTTTCTTGGAAAACTTGGTTGTATGATGTCTTGTTTAACTCTTAAATTCCTTTTACCTAGTTGTTGAGTGTTGATAAGTTCTTGTGTACTAAGAATACGAAGTATTCTTTTCTTATAATACGCATCACATTTATCATATTTTATCGCTAATGCATATGTTTTTGTGTTCTTTTGCACATATAGGGTTGTGAAGACAAATATGAAAGAAAGAAGCCAAAGCAGATTGTGATTGTACTTTGTTGATGAAGTCTTAGAGTGAACAAATGTGAAGACACAAGTTGTGATCGAAAATATGTGAATGTGTGTCAACCTCCATGCACTCAAGAAATTACATGGTTTGGAGGGGCACAAAGGCAATCATATTTGCTTATTTCTGACTTGTTCAATGTTAGCAAGATCTTTACCAATATGGCATTTTATTGAAGAAGCGATGCGATCTACGGCATAGACGTGTGCCCGTTTATATTGCCTCGATGAAAAGTGTGGATTCAGGAGTATTTTTGGCGGAGTACTGTAGCAGGTACTGCAGCAAATCACTGTAGTAATTTACTGCAGTAGTTACTGTTCACAGCCCACAGAAAATCAGATTTCCAAAAATCCACACAAGCATGTGGAAATTCCACACGCCCATATGGATACCCGATTCCAACCCTTTATAAAGCAGCGACTTGTACTGATTTGGGGATCCATCTTTCATTCTTTCTTCTATCCCTAGGGGAAGCAATGTCCCAGTGCCCCACTTCCTATCGATTGCCTTTCCTCTCACTTTATTGTGCCTCTCTTTCTTATTTCTTTTAGTTCTTTTCATAATGATTTTATTCACACTACCATTAATTCATTTTCATCATAGTTAGATAGCAATTGTTGTGTTTCTACTCACTATTCCCTATGGATACGATACCCACTCACTTGGGATTTATTAGTTTGACAAACCCTTGCACTCGCAGGTCACACGCAAGGGGCGTTGTCAAGTGTGTAGCTTCTCTATGTATAATTGTACTCCGAAGCTTTTTATATTCTTATATGTGATTTTGGTTCAAAATTGTGAAAATTCAGGGTTTTGTTAGCCTTGTGGCGACTCGAGGGTTGAGTGGCATGAGTGTCCTTCCTCGGGTTGTCACCATAGTTATTGTGTGCCAGGCTAGCTGGTCAAGGCATGACAGCTATAACGGAAAAGAGAGCTAGGATATAGCGTTGTAGGTGTTAAAGAATGTTTCAATTAGATGAAGGGACAAATGGTTGTGTTGATAATTTATCCACACACCTCAAGAATGATCACCCAATTAGACTAAGTCTCGATGTTCCCCATAATAAGCACACAACATTCCAGGAATTGTTTGATCCTAAATCACTCTTGATTACATGCCTCATAAATCACACCTCAATTACAACATTTACAATTCCAATTAGACAACCATTCAAAAGCATAAGGATTCATAAGATAAAACTTAAGTAGAAAGAAAACACTCAAAAAGAAATTCCATTAGAGAGAGAAAAAACAATGAACCTAAAGTCGGGAATAGAAGAGGAAGTGGAATGAGAAGGAAGGAATAAGAAGAGGTTTGAGGGCTCTCAATTGATAAAGATTCCTTTTAAGATCTTCAGTATTTAACTTGGTGTTTAATCTTTAGTTAGAATCAAGGTCCCTTTTTGGTTATTCAATAGCCTAATGGATGTCGTATTCGATGTGGTCAAGAAGCAAGAAGAACTCTATGTTGTAAGCTTCACCATGCTATTATTGTGGTAGCTACTTTGCATAGCATTTGCAACAAACAGAGCTTGCAGTTGAGCGAAATATATTATCCTTGATGAGTGAAAAATTGCATATTGGCTTATAAGTGATGGGCATTTCAAGATGATATGTATTATCCACCATTTGTACAAGAAATAGGCTGTGGACATGAAGGTCGTGGAGAAAGAACGCATAATAAAGATTATTCTTTTACCACACAACCAAGAGAAATATCCACTATCTATGTGTTGATGTGTCCTTTTTTTCTTGTATGAATAGTTTGTAATAACCATCAATATTTTTCATCCTTCTATTTATGTTTTTATTTTTTTTAAAATATTCAGTTATTTCATAAATATCTCCACGTAGGCATCCAATGCATGGCTAGCATTCTAGTTAGTTTTTTGCTAAGTCAAATTCAATACTCTACAGTTTGGTGTGTATGGCTTTTGTTTGAATGTTCATCCACTATATAGAAGTACATAAGTAGATGCATAGTTTTCTACCAACTAGTTTTCTAGTTATTTTTTCAGCGATTCATATTTATGTCATTTTAGTTCACCTATCAAGCTTCATTTCTTGTAGTTGTTTGGTGGGCCTCCCATGAGTTCTAATTTTACATGTTGTTATCTAGATATATACTGCTACTATTTAGATCTGGTCATTGTTATTGACTTTATCCTAATGGATGCCGGCCCTATCTTCATAGATATTCATCATGGTCTCCTAAGGGATCTAATTTTCCATATATTAATTGAATATGTATTGTTGCTATCAAGATGTGGTCATTTGTTATTCACTTCATCACGATGGTTGCCTTGTTTATGTAAATGTTTGTTGTGCCCTCCAAGCAAAGTTACCATAATTGGCATAGACATTGAACGATTTAACATGTCATCACCAAGCCACTAATTCAACTAAGAAGTCAATTGAGTCAATGTTGATGCTATATGTACTTTTTAAAAATTAGATAATATGAAAAGTCCATATAGCATCAACACATCCATTTTAATGCATATCCATAAGTGGCCAAGGACTCCAATTAAGGCCAACATTTGGTTGAGATGAATTATTCAAATCTAAATGATCAAAATCAAATATTATAGCAAAAGCCATATTTATAAAACTTTAATTTATATCTCAAGCTCATTTACGCCGTCATCTTCAAGCACATCTTTCAAATTTAAATAATCTATATGATTAAAAATAAATTGTATTTAGTAATTAAAAAATTGTGAAAATGTTTGACTGATTATCAAGTAAAACTAGAAAATTTATAACTTACTAAATTTTGAGTGCTAATAAGCCTAATATTGCAAAAGAAACAAGCTATTGATTGAAAGTTAACAATTCATCCATTGATAAAGTAGTTGACTATTCTTTAAGCATTCATTCTCCATCTTCATCAAAATCTTCAAAGCTAATAGGATCATAATTACCGCCTTTAACATGATTCTTAGATAAACAACAAGAACAATAAGTTTGTATTAACTAAAATTATAACTGTTCATTATATTCAATAGAATAGAATCATGCTTATATGCATAAATAATACATTATTTGAAATCTCATATTATAATGGACATGATAATTACTTTTTTATACATATTTTAGCACATTATATTATGTATATTGAGCATGATTTTGTTTAGGTATTGTCACTCATATCATGTATTTTGTGTTCTTTTGAGCAATCAGGGCGGGTGAAGATGATTTGAGAAAAAAGGAAGCAAAGAGAGTGGAGTGGAGCATTTTTGAAGCTCTTCTGTGAGCCACAAGGGAAAACACATGGGCTCGAGATATCAACATGGGTGTGTGTTATGACTTTTGGGAGTTTCAACAACCATTTTCACATGCCAGAAGGTCACAAGGGCAATGACACGCCTATATACCAGTCCAGGTATACTTTCAAAAGCAATTTCAACAATTTGAAAAGCCAAGAAGTAACATACCCTACTGCACAGCCATGTGGCCTCACAGGGACAGTCACATGGCCATGTATTGTAGTTGAAAACTATAGTAATTCCATAACAATACAAGGACATTTCACATGGTCATGTGAGAGGCCATATGGATCCCTAATTTTTATGTTTAAAAGGGCACTCTAGCGAGTTTTAGATATCTTTTTCCACAAATTTGAGAGGGCAAAGTAACTAGGGTTTGGAGATGAGGTTTTTTGCATTGAAGGAGACGTTTCATCACCAACGTTCATTGATACCACCATCGTCATAGATATTGATAAGTGCTTGAACATGCATATTTTATATATCATTTGCACTACATCTATCATGAAATCCTATATGTTTTGTACTAAACTAGTACAAAATCTCATTATCTCATTCACCATGGGATCTAAATGCCTTTCAAGGCCAAAGAATCGAATATTTAAGTGATTCAAGGTAGATCGGACCAAAATACAACCTTCAAAACATCACCACAGCTTTATCACGCTCGTAGTTCGATCATGCAAGTATGCAAGTCCATAGGAAGATGTCACAGGAGCTACAATGCCACTCATAATGGCCATTGTGCATAAAACGGGCATGGTCAATACATGCAAAGCCCAAAACCAGACTATACCAGGATGTGACTTACGGCTCAAGAAATCGACTTTGATTACAATGGCCTTCACAACACCCGTTATGAACATGTGGCCGACTCAGGCTATAAATAACCATAGGTTTTACAATTCGAGGGGGGATTCTTTAATCGAATTTGGTTAGAGATGGCCGAAGTTCTGGAGAGTGTACAGATGGAGATGAGGATCAACCTTATTTCAGTGGATTCAGGCAGATTTCTTAAGAGGGAGTTAACGCATATTAATAATAGAGGGCACGAGAAAAGATTCGATGCCGTCTTGACATCCTTGCGATCTTCTCAACCTCAACCATCAGAGAACTATTGGAGGGGTTTAGTTTTAGAATTCTTTATAGTTTTCTTATGGATTCTTTATTATTTAATCTTTATTCTTTATCCATAAGGAGACCCTTTTTCGAGGAGAATAGCATGTAAATGTACCTAGGCTTTTTCTTATGAACTCTTACTTGCGTTGGCAATATATTCTTGTTCTAGTTGATTGTGATTCATTGTATGTTTGCTTATTAATTAATGTGTTGATGTTGTGAGGAAGAAATTCCCACTCGTTAGAACACCCATACCTTGTTAGATCTATGCATGCACTAATAGATTAGGTATTGTTAGATTTCTGGATTAGGGTTCGATTATCCTTTTAGAGGAGTTCTTGATCTTAAAGCTAACAAAGGACGCTGGGGTGGAAGAGATTATATCTTAAGTTTCTATTGCTTTAGACCTGATTGCTAAGAGATTCAGACCAGTAGGCCTCTGAAATCCCTTGGTAAATCACCAGATAACATTGCCATATTCTATTCCGCATCACAAGTGATTATTAAGGGACTCACCATGTGGGCACCCACTCCTTTCAATTGCACTTCATGATCCTCAATTATATTTTAGTAATTAGTTTATAGAAGTAGATCTAAGAAACACCATAGATGTTATGCTATTGATTAAGTGAAAAAAGTAATAAGAGCCTCTCACCTTTCCCTGAGGAATACGACCCTCGTGCCCACGAGGTATTACTTGATGACCCGTGTATTTGCGGTGTTACACACACCAAACCATTCACGTGGTTGGTATGCGTCAGCTATTTGTTAGTAAATATCATAAAATTAAATAACACAAGCAGAGGTATGCGGGAGCAACAATAAAAATTGTAATATGATCTAACTGTTTTAATGAACACCCTAATTTAATTGAAAGGTCTAAAAAATTACTTCTAGATCTTCCAAAACTTTTTCTTTGATGTGTTGAATTTATCTCTCGGATTATCATAGATATTCTAGTGCCGAGCGAAAGTCCCACTCCTCTAGATCACAAGCCAGAATTGAGAAACAGTCTCCTTTTCTTCTCCAAATAACGGCTAGAGTTAGAGAGAGAGAGAGAGAGAGAGAGATTGAGGATTTATCTCACTAGAGAATCAGTTAATGTCCTCTAGGATTAGAGAGGAGTTATATTTATAGAGGCTTCATAAAACATGATAAATATTATTCAATTATGAAGTCCTATTCGAAATATGAAACTTCATAAGATGATAAACATTATCATTGAAGTTCTATTAGAAATTGTTTATACATAAATAATATAACATATGTCTCAATGGAATCCCAATGTCCTAATAGAACCCAAACCATAGTTTAATTCAAATATATCTTAATCATGGATATATTTAGAATTAAAATTTAAACGTCCTAATCTTAATTAATTTTGGATTTTTCCTTTTAAAATAATTTATTTGATTGTCTAGGACTAGAATGCAAATTCCGAGATAAAAAAAAGGCAAATTACAAGATTACCCTTGAGAACACATATCTCGAGGCATAAATGCAAATTATAAAAATGCCCTTGAGAACATATCTCAAGGCAAAATGCAAATTACAAGATTGCTCTTGAGAACACATATCTTGAGGCAATCTCAAATCTTAGGATAGCCTAAATACGCATCTCGAGGCAATCCTAAATTTCATGTAGCTTGAGAACAGATCTCGAGGCAACCTGAGAAAATGCAAATTCCGAAGTACCCAAACACATATCCCGAGGAAAATTGGGATAATTTAAAAAAATTAATTTCAAATTCAAAATTAATTGGATAAATTGGGTGAATCAAAAAATTAATTAAACTAATTAATTAAAAAAATTAATTAAAATTTCAAAATTTGAAATTAATCAAAACTTTAAGTTTGGATCTTATCCTATCCTGACTTGGTCCACGAAGATTGTTATAGGTTGTGATTTTACGGGGTGGGTTTGGATATTGAAGATAAGAATGTGAAGAAACTTTAAAAAGGATAGAGAATGCGAAGAAAAAGAGGAGGCCGAACCCAGAGAAGAAGCGAGAAAAAGAAAGGAAGGAAAAAAAAACATAAGGGAAAATACAAATGAGGAGAAGGAAAAAAAGAGAAAAAAGAAAAGAAGAAGAAAAGATAGAAAATAAAAAATCAGGAGAGGGGAGGAATTAAAAAAAAAAGAGTTTTTAGAGAAAAAAATTCAAAAGAGAGGAGAGAGAGAAGAAAAAGGAAAAAAAGGTCTTCTTTCTCTTATCCTTGTATATATTTAAATATATATATATATATATATATATATATATATATATATGTTGTCGCTAGCCGTTATTATGCTGCCTTGGCTGCTTGCTGCTCGTCATCATTCGTCTCTTCACATTGTTGTTGTCGTTGTTGCTGCTTACCCTGTCCATCATTAAAGTTGTTGTGGTTGCTTGGGTGGCTGAGATAATGCCGCCAAGCATGCCTGATGCTCTCATTGGCGTCGCTATCATCGTTACTGCCAGATGCCGCTGTTATCTGCTGCCGCAATCGCTTACTGTCATTGCTGCCATTTCTTTCATACCCTACGAAGAGAAAGAGAAAGCTGAAGACGAAGGAGAAGATGATGATGATGATGATGATGATGACTTGAAAGTGGACATGGTGTGCAATGAATCTTCAGAAGAGGAACTTGAACAAAATGAATAAAAGAATCTTGTTACTTAGTGTACTGATGTTCCTGAAGATTTGATTCTTAACCAAAAGTGGACTAGTGGTGATGGAGGTTGTGAGAGTTTACTTGAACGAAGCCCTCAATCATCAAGCAAGACACATGTACACGAATAATTGAGAAAATGAGAAAGCACTACGCATGTCGCTGACCCACGCTCGGTGGTGCCATTGCATGGTCCTGACGTCCTCGCAAGGTTTTGTCCCTTCGCCATCACCATATGGAGCACCACGGGGGCCACCTCTGTCGACACATGGCCGGAAGCGTGCGGTGAATCGTGGGATCTCGTATCATTTCTTTCACCATGAGCTCAAGCAATGCATTAATGACGGCAAGTGCATGAAGCATCTTATCAACAAGTTCCGATGCCTGGAGTCGTTGATCATCATGCTCACTGAGGAAGAGACTAATCGGAATAAAATACCAACTAAGCACAACATAAAGATGGCACTTTTCTGGCTTGCGCAAGGTTGTCAACGGGGGAATTCGTTGGTGTTTCGCTACTTAGGCCATGGTTCACAACAGAGGAATTATAATGACGACGAGGCTGATGGATATGATGAAACTCTTATCCCACTAGTCTCTGAAAGTCAAGGGATGATTGTTGATGATAAAATCAATGCAACTATTGTCAGACCACATCCTCATGATGCAAAGCTTCATGCCATTATAGATACTTGTCACAGTGGGAATGTTCTTGATCTTCCATACCTTCGCATGATGGATAGGAATAGGTAATATTGGTGGAAAAATCATCGTCCACGATCTAGTGTTTGATAGTACACATGCTGGTGATGAGAAATGGGATGAAGTGCTGCAGGAGATGAAAGAAAACAGTTGTACTTCCAGTCACTATATATATATACATATATATGAAAAGAAGGGTTGATGATGTTTCTAGTGTTTTCAGTGAGCTTAAACAACATGGAATAGAACTTGAACAAAAATTATTCATATATATGTATATATACTTTCATGCACGAATCCTCAGATAAATATATATATATATATATACATAGATCACATGCAAGCTTCGAGTTTTTCCAATATGAATTCACGTGCAAAGATTCAAAAAGGGTCCAACCACATGGAAATGAATAAACATAAAAACACGAGATGCATGTAATGGCATGCTCATGCACTTAAAGGCCACAACCACCATGCACATTGAAAGTAAGAAATATTAATAAATAATGAGAAGTATGTAATGGCATGCATGACATAAAAAAAAATAAAATTAAAAAATTAATTAATATTAGAAAAAATTGAGAAGCATGCACACGTGCAAAATATAAAGCATGCATACGTGCATGGCATAAAAAAATAAAAATAAAAATAATAAAATAATAATAATAAATAAATAACAAGAAGAATATCATATACTCAGGGCCCACAATGAAGAGATATACATGGGAATATTAAAAAAATTATTATATGCATGCAAGCATGCATGTACCACCTTTCTATCAAAGGCATGAAAAAACTACAATAATTATGGGAAGTGCTGAGAAGGAGCTCGAGAGGAATCAGCTTGTTTTAGCAACCAAGGAAGGATTTGATAATCACTATTTAGAGGATTGAGATCATAAAGAACAAGTTTCTTATACAAAACAACCTTTACAACTCATTCATTTGATCAGGAAAATTCTCACAAGCTCAAAGTAACAAAGGAAATTTTCACCACAACTGAAATAAAGCTAGTTGTCCTTTTTATATCTTACACAAACTTGGGTACCCAAAATGAAACATAAGCCATTCTGCCTCGAACTAACACCAAAACCTGATGATGATCAAATCCCAGCCGTCCATTTATTCTTCAGATCACCTTGCTTCAGCTGCCTAGAACTTAAACTATGTTGTTTGATGATGAAATCTGGACCCTTGATCAAACATTTAAAATGAGATCCTATTCATCCCATATTGCCTTGAACTTAAGATATTGTTGGTTGATGATAAAATCTCAGCCCTCCAAAGTTGAATTATGCACCTTCCCTCGAACTTAAGGCGATGTTGCTTGATGATGGAATCTCAGCCCTCCAATCCTATCTCGTTATGATCAAATCTAAATTATTCACCATGATGCCTCAAATTTAAATCAATTATATACTCCTTATATCCACTGTCAATTAATTCTCTTTCTCTAAGTACAAGCTATGGCATCTTGCATAAACGGACCACATTGAAAATGTTTAATAATGAGATATTTATCTCAAGACGGCAATCAGGCATGCAATATGGCGATGAGGCATATGAACCAAGTTATGCTCAAATATATATGTGATGTGATAAAAACATATGTGTGGATGTCTAAAATCCAAAGCCAAAGCAGAAAAGTCAAGACTCAAAATATGAAAAGAGTAAATACTTGAAAATCTATAAAAAAAAATTAACAATTGAGCTTAGCGGTCTCAAGGCATCAAAAGTCGAAGACCCAAAAAGTTTCGCAAGTCAATATTTGAAAATCCATATAAATTGGCAATTGAACTTAACAGTCTCAAGACATCAGAAGTCAAAGACCCAAAGAATTTCACAAGTCAAGAAGGAAGCTTCACAAGCATGATAGCCGAAGCTTATGGAAAGTCATACCAAATTTGTGATTCATCAACAAGAGAATCCATGGCTTGAAATCCAGATTAAATCTAAGATGCAAAAATCAAATGTCCAAGTTTCAAACAAATCAACAAATGAGTTCAACAACCTCAAAATTAAAGTGTTGAAGAGTTCATAAGTTGCAAAAAAAGTTTCATATATCCAAGATGCAAGTTCAAATATCCAAGCTTCAAGACTAAAGTGTTGAAGAGTTCATAAGTTGCAAAAAAGCTTCACAAGCATAAAAGCCGAAGCCTATGAAAATTCAAATCAAGTTCTAAATCAAGTCCAAGACGCAAATTCTAATATCCAAGACATAACTTCACAAATTTCTAAATCATGATACATATTTCAACCGTAGACAAAGACCAAAAGTCAACAAAAGTCAAAGCACGCTTTTCGGCAAAATAGTTGGAAGGAGATGAAATGCTACAATCATTGTTGGGCCAAGATGATTAAATTCCAAACTTCCTGTACTTTTAATGAATTCTATGAATTCATGTTTATTGAAATAAATAAAATTTATTTGTCACAATTTGTTTCCTTGTTCACACTTATTTTCTTAATCGGAGGTTCCTGCGACAATGTCCAGGGTAATTAACATTAGGGGTTTGGCCCTAGAAGTCATAAACCCACAATCCCTTGAAGTCTACAAAATATTAAAATTTTATTTGTGATCCATAATTCTTAACTGGTCTAATCCTAATTAAAGGCCGGGTGAGAAAAAAAGAACCCACAGAAATAGTAGTCCTTATGTGACTAAAACCACTTTTTGTCTTTAAGTTCTTATAATTTTGATTAACTATTAGGCTCCATCGAATTTTAATCAAAATTTAAACTTAAAGACAAAAACCCTAGATCAATTTACAATTTTACTCATCCCATGAAGTAAAATTATAAATTGATAATTTTACCCTGCACTCAAAATGAGATCTGATTCTTAATCCCTTTAAATATGACTCCCTAGATTCATTTCAACTGCCAATGGGAGGATATTAAAGGATATGGGTGACACCTAGCCAGTCCCATATCCCCAAGTCGTAACCCAATTGAACACGAATTCGTAGATCATTACGAACCTTTCCAATTATGATTACCATATGTGTATAAACTCTTTGTTCTTGCATCCCCACAGAGTGAGAGCCATGGTAATTGTCAAACTCACTGAAGTAGATCATATTCAAATAACCATAGTAGAGTGAGATTACAAAACTACCCTTTGTGTCCCACATGATTAGTTTGACTGCCTTAGCCAAGATCTTCTAATCTCACATACTTATAATCATATAGGATGCTAACTCGTTTACTTCCAAGAGAACAAATTCTTTCTTGGTGATCACTCACAACTACTACTTGCCCGACATAGTCACACTTCAAGATCGGTCCTATCAACTGATCATAATGACTCTAGTAACAAACTAAATATCACAAGCACATTGTGATCATGATACCTCAGGTTTAAGGTCCACTCATATGATCATAACCAACAATCCTAATCATTGACTGTCAAAGAGTAAAACCCAAGTGATTGGATTGTTATGAGTCATGTTCGAATAGACCAATCTGAATGTTTTATTTATGATATTTTCTCCCTCTATTCCATAGTGTTCAACTAGCACTCTTTGTCAAAGCATATCTCATACAAATCCTTATGAATCTTTAACACCCAATTAAAGATTCTCTGATTTGTGAATTATTTAAGTGTATTAATATTAAACCCTTCTAGTGCCCTCCTCTTTGTCTCACAAAGAGTATAAGGTTTAACTTAATACAAATTGAATATGATGTTCAAAACTAATAAAAAAATGGCATCACAAGATTTATATGAACATCAAAATAAATGCCTAATAATAATAATAAAAATAATAATAATAATAATAATAATAATAATAATAATAATAATAATGCATAATACAAATGAAATGCCCTAATACAAGTATCCTCGTTGGTATTTGAGGGCATAATCCTAACACTATCAAGGGAGTTGCTGAAGGCTTTTTCGGAGATGACGTACTCAGCTTCATTAGAGGGATTTGTTGAAGATGTTGAAGATGCTCATCAAGGCTATCATCATGGGCTTTAAGGGGATTTTCTTTATAGATTTTACTTGTTCTTATTCACTGATTGGATTTTATATTGCTCCCTAGAGAGCTAAACACCTATTGGGTATTTAGGCATATGAACCTTAGAAACTAATCTTGTATCAATTTTTATTTTGCTTCTTTTAATTGAGTTTTATATTGAGTTTCAATCTGGTGTTTTCATTGCCATGCAATCCTTATTAGCTATTTCTAGCTAGGTTGTGTGTTCTAATCACTCTAGTGACGAGAGATATCACCGATAGAGTTAGATTTACCAAGATTGAAGAGGGTTGAGAGGGTGAGCTATGAGGTAATGGAGCGTCACCTTTCCCTTCCTATTTGATTTACTCTACCTTCGTATTCCATAAACTCTTTGCAATCATATATGATATGGGGCATCGAGAGAACTCTTCACCGGGACCTTGCATGGGATTAGAGATTTTTTGCCTAGAGAAAAGGTTTACTCTACTTTTAGGAATTGAGTTAATCACTTGGGAACCCTAGAACTCCAAGAAGTCATATGTGGTGTGAGGCGTAGAGAGAACTCTACGACGGGATCTCGTAGGGGACTAGTTGTTGGTTGACTAGTGATAGGGGTTGGTGTGTCTTTGGTTTTCCCACAACTCAACTACTTATTCAAGAAGCATTATATTAGTCCAGCACTTATCATAAGATTCTAGAGAAGCATTTTCTGGGTACCCATTCTTCTTGATTGATTTCCCTCTTATTTCTCTTATTACTTGTTTTCCCTTTCTTATTTACTTACTTGCGTGATTGATCATCTCACTTCTTGCTTGAGACTAGATAATAAGGTTCTTAGTTATTACTAGTACTTCTATTTCTTGTGGATTCGACTACCCGACCCTCTAGGTACACTATATTACAAGATAAACCATGCACTTACAAACAAGCAATGGGTGTGTCAAGACATAAACTTAGTCATTCAATTTTTGGTATTCCAATATGTTTATTTTCTTTGGATAGACAAAATCAAATATACTCCAATTTTACTTACAATGAAAAAGCACTACATGTTTGACTTATGCCATCGGTGATACTTCAACATCATTGGCAAAATATTTTTTTTGGCGACGGAATGACTTTAACATCCTGTTTTTTACTAACCCAAATTTCCAACAGAATATTCCATCAGTGAAAGTCATCATCGACGGAATTTTTTACAATTTGTGATGAAACATTCTTTATTTGATGCCCATGATTTTCTTGTAAGGTTAAAACATGAATTGATAATTTGTGTAAGTTTGGTGCATAATTTCCATAGCATCCCTACCATTCATCTAAAAATAAAATCTAACATTCAAATGAATAATAATAATAATAATAATAATAATAATAATAATAATAATAATAATAATAATTCAAGTGTACAAATAAAAAAATTGAAGGTTAGGAAATAAACTCATACCTGGAAGCATTATGGTATGATCGGATATGGTAGATTTGCAACCAAAATCTCAACATTTTTAAAAACTTTCATCTCACTTGTCAACTTGCTTCTCAAATCAAAGTTCTTATGGAAATACTTTTCATTGACATCCAAAAGCCTAGACATGATGTGGTTGTGCTTCACTATTTCAGTAATGTTATATTGATTTTTGGGATTAAACCAAATAACTAGTAGGATTGATGTTTTTCTATAACCGTTGATCTATTGAATATCAAAAATTTTCAAGTAAAGCTCAACCCTTTTCTTCCTCCTTTGAAATCTCTTCAATATTTCTTCCTTAGCTCTCTAAGTAGCCTCATACAAATAACCAATTATAGGTCTATCATTAGAATCCACAATATCCAAAACTCATACAAGAGGTGTCAAAAGTTTCAAAATGACAACATATTCTTTCTGAAAGTGGAATTCAAAATAAGATCAACGAATTTCTTCCCATTTCTTCTTTGGTATAGAATGGAGTAGTCCATTTTGTCACACCCTACCTCATAGGCGAGCACGTGACAATTTCCATGATATCCTTATATAGGCGATATACGCACCCACCACTCCAAGGCATCATAAGACTACTGTTATCATCCACAGTTTTAAGTAAAAAGCTTTCAAAACCATTTAATAGTTGTAAAATATACAGAAACATGCTAAGGACATTGAAACAAGCAAGATGCATACAATAAAAATTTATAGAAGAATCTAAGGTTCACACCCAAGTAGATCTCTGATAATACAAGACTAAACAATAAAATTCAACCTTAAACAACACAAAGGGTTTGTAATAGACTAACAGTGCTCAACACAATGATATCTAGCGCATAACAAGATCTAAGAGTTTTTACTTGAACAAATTGTGAATGAGGAACATAATTAAAAACTTAGTTGCTGAGCAAGTGGATAGAGAACTAAGTAAACTAAAAAGAAGGTTGTGGATGAAAAGTTTAAAAATCCCCTTTTTCTTGATTTAAATATAAGACAAGGTGAACAACTATAAGCATAAAAGTTTAGTAAAATAAAGTTTGTAGCCTACATAACATAAATTAATTTATGGAACTTGCCAAGAATTAAGCCTAAAGCTAGACATGGCTGCGTCTAAGTTTGGGTTTGCTAAGGCCAAAATTTGTGCATTTTAACATTATGTTTAATAACATTTGACAGACTCTTTGTGTGTATGTGTAGTGTAAATAAGGTTAAGTCTGTGAATACCATAAATGCACGGGTGGTCAAGTAATAACTCATGGGTGAGTATAAGGGTCATATTCCTCAAGGAATGACGAGAAGCTCCTATTACTTCCTTTTTGCTTAATCAATAGTCTAAACATCTACAATGTTTCTTAATTCTATTTTTACAAACTAATTAATACAATACAGTTGAGGATCATACTATCTCCCCTACCAGCCAACATCATCGATAGGATGGCGTGGAGGTACCTGAATGCTGCATGCCCAAAGACAGACGCCTTCAAGGTATCGCATATATAAGTCTTACTGCCTCAAAGGGTCTGGGCTAAGGTGGAACGGCAGGTCGACGTGGAGCTAGGAGTACGACTCTATTCGAGTGTACTCAACATCGATAAGCCTCATCGCCACAGAAAACTCTGTGTACGATGTCAAGTACTCTACCCTAAACATATAAAAGCTGATAGTCTCATGGTGGCTGAGGCTGATGATCATTTGGTCTAGCTCGAATGAGCTCATCACCTCCATGGTAAGATCCCAGTAGGTTGGATCATCAATTCTAAAAAACTAGTCTCATTCTTGCATAGATATCAGGTCTCATACCTCATCAGCAAGATCAATCCTCTTAAGTGTTGGCCAATCGATCCTCCGCCCCTCGATGAAGCGCTGATCTACGAGCCATCTATAGTACACTCTATGCTCAGGACCTCCAAATTGTAGGACCGCCCTTCGAGAAGACTCATTGGTCTTCTTCTTCTCAGCCTCTACCTGCGGATGGCTGGCTATCCTATTCTGACCCATATCCTGCAATTCATAAAGAATACGAAAGTTAATCAATAGAATATGAAGAATACAAAGCAGGAATGGATAATAGGTACACAACGGGTATACCACGGCCGTTATGGGACCACAACGGTATAAGCACAACCATTATTAAGGCCGTGGTAACCCTCTGGAAATGAATAATGGGCACACGACGGCCCATTGTGTGAGTCAGCAGTTCTGTTATACACTTCTTCGGGTCACCATGGGCGTACAATGCCCGTAGTTTAGCAGTTTTGTCCTAAAATAGAGCAATTATCCGCTAACAATGGGTAGACCCCATTTCCAGATGGCACCAATGCAAACTGAGCAGGAGAAAGTTCACTATAGGAATACAACACCCATTGTGGCTTATCTGCCCCAATTAAGAAATTTGAACACAACGGTCTTCACAAAGGCCGTTGTTCATCATGGAACTACCGTTACGATTCTTGACTGTGGTGAAAAATTTGTCGTACATCATTTTTATATTGGAACTCGATTAAAAACATTCACTACATACTTATAAACATTCTCATGTTATTAAATCATAGTAAAAACAAGATTTGAATGAGATTTGATTTTCTTACAAATTTGGCGGAGAGGTGGAGAAAATTCCCTGGTGAAAAATGAAGATTCGAAGTGTAGAACTCACTAAAAATGTTAGGAAAACTCTCAAGCCAGTACTTTGAGTGCAAGGGAAGGACTTCTGGTGTAGGGGAAGAGAGGAAACAAAGTTTCGAGTGAGAAAGGCTAAGAGACAGCTGACAATAACCCTATATCCTTCCATAATGGCCTTAACAATGGACGTACAACGTCTGTTGTTCATCATTTGAGTTCCTTGGGGCACAATGCCCATTATGGGACCATTATGAGGCTGTTATCAACTTAGTAAGGGCCCAAAATTTCTAAGTGTTGATCGTGGCCGTTCTAGGGTACATGATGTTGATAACGGCCTCACTATGGGAGTGGTGAAGGCCGTGTCAGAGCTCTAAAATTATAGAAAATGACCACGCTCCAAAAGACAGCCGTTACGAAACACCACAGCCATGGCAACGGCCGTGGTGAGCCCATGATAAACTCACTAATATTACTCAAAAAATTATAATTCTTTTTTAAATATCACAATGAGTGCACAACGCCCATTGTGATGTAAATAGTGAAAAGTATGGATTCTCCATGTACAAAACGGAATGAAAACAACTCCTAACCATGAAAATTGACTCTGATAACAAACTTCATGCATAAAAATCAATAAAGATGCCTCAACTCCACACCATTCAATCAAGTATCACTCTTTATTCAAAACTAGAAACGAAAAACACTAAAAACTTAAACTAAAGAGTTAAAGACTATAAAAACTACTTGGGTTGCCTCCCAAGAAGCGCTTGTTTTATGTCACAAGCCTAACATACCTAGAGATGGCAATTTGTACCCTACCCGACGGGTATACCCGTATCCGTACCAGGTCAAAGAGGGTATACCCTCTTTGACCGGGTACGGGGTAAGGGTATTACCCGTTAGTTTTTTTGGCAGATGCAGGTCGGGTAAGGGGTATGCGCCCTACCCCTACCCGCACTTACCCTTACCCCTACCCGTTGAAGAGGTGCAGGGTAAAAACCCGTACTCGTACCCTTACCCTCTCATATATATATATATATATATATATATATATATATATATAATTTTTTATTAAACTAAACATTTACTCACAATTTACTCAATAACTATTTTCATGGTGATTAATTTGAAAATAATACTTCAAATTTTCTCTTAATATATTATTTTAAATTTTATTTAATTTCTATATTTATATTTGATAATATATTATCAAAATTAAATTTTAGATATATATTAAGAATCATAATTAAATTAAAAAATAAACAAATATAAAAAATAATGTTATAATAATTTATTCTATAAATTATACGAACATCCTGAAAAATAAGATACTAATAAAAAATCAATTGGATATAACTTATGAGAATTACTTATAATGTTTTTTATATTCAAAATTTTACTAGATATTTATAAAATTTGAAGCTATATAAAATATAAATAATAGATATATGAAAAAATTTTAAACAAAAACCAAGATGGTTAAACATGAACAAAACAAAAGGTAGAGTTACCATTGAGTCCTAAATAGACGTCATTTTTATGTGATTATATAATTTAAGATAAACAAATATATATCAACTTGTAATTTTGAATTCATGGACATGTGTTTAAAGATTGTAATATAATGTATAATTAATTTATTTTTATTATTATTTAAATTTAATTCGATAATTTGAACAACGGGTAAGCGGGTACCCTGCGGGTAAGGGTAAGGGTATGATTTTTTTTACCCTGAAGGGTACGGGTAAGGCTACGGGTATAGGGTAGGGGTTACGGGTACGGGTAAGGGTTTTGGCATACCCTACCCATACCCTACCCGTTGCTATCCCTAAACATACCTGTTTACTTACCTTAAGGTGCTTAAAAAGAGTTTGCTCCTCCCTGATGGACCTTTAATAAGTGCTTGTGTATAAGTATTACTAAGTATATTTTTCTTACATTGAGCATCACTTTTATCAGATTTTATGGCTTATTTGTGTTCTTTGTGCATTTAGGGTTGTTGAGACAAGTTTGGAAGAAAAGGAAGCAAAAATAGATCATGGACACAATTTTTAAGGAAATTCGTAAACCGAACAAGGATCAAGGCACAAGTTGTGCTCATAGACATATGGGTATATGCCAATTTCCAAAATGTTCAAGTGAATATACAAATTAGAGGGGCACAAAGACAGTCACACTCATATGTTCCAACTTGTGTAACATTGTCAAGAGCTTTGTCAATGTGTTTGAAAGTGAAGATGCGACATGATTTACCGCATGGATGTGTGCCCAATCATGTGGCCTCGATGAAGAAATTGAAGTCAGGGGGTATTGTAGCAAAGTATTGTAGTATCTTGCTGTAGCAAAATTTACTGTAGCAGTTACTTTTCACGGCGCGCAGAAAATGAGAAGCTTGGAAATTCACACGACCATGTGGAATTTCCACAAGGGCATGTAAATGCCCGATTTCAGCCCTTTAAATATCGCTTCGAGAGTTTAATTTGGGGATCATCTTCTTATCTTTTGTGTATCTTTTAAAGAGAGCGTGGTTAAGGTTTGGAGAGATATTTGCTGGGATTTTGGAGCATTTCTATGGCATTCCACATCGATTTTCTTCAGAGAAGAGCTATTGGGGAGCTTTAGACGGCATTGATTCGGTGGGGTATGCCCTAGGCTTGACAGAGGTGTCTTTGGAGAAGACGATGCGGCTCTTAAAAATTATCGATACGGATAACAAGAGGATTATCTCTATGGATTACTTGCACTTATTTTTTATCTCATCTTTGATTTTGTATTACTCCATGGAGAGCTAAACCCCTAGTGGGTGCTTGGACTTGTAAACCATAGGATGATTTTGTTTCATTGACTTCTATTATGTTTCCCTTAATTGATGTTTTAATTGAGTTTCAATCTTGTATGTTTATTGATTTGATTTTCCCTTAGAGTGACACTAGGGTTGAGAATCTATCTAGGTAATCCTTTTGAATGAGTAACACTTCATTAGGGTTAAACTTTATAAGGTTGAAGAGGATTGAGAGGGTGAGTCTAGAGGTAGTGGAACGTCTCCATTCCCCTCCGACTTGATTTATCCTATCTCTACATTCCATGAGTTCTTTGCAATTATGATAGAGTATAGTGCTAAGAGGCAAACTCCACTTGGACTTAGTTGCACGAGCAACAGAGTGAAGTGTTGAGTAATCCTTAGTCCTGGGGCTTAATTGTGATTAGGGATCTTTCGCCTGCACCAAAGGGTTAGATCTAGATTAGAGAATAGGGTTTATCACTTGGAATCGCTAGAGCTTCAAGCAGTCCCACACAATGGGAGGTATTGAGAGTATCCCTTTCGACCGGGGAATAGTGTAAAGGGCTAGTTACAATTGACCTTAGGTTTGGGATCATGTGCTTTTGGATTTCCAAAACTCATTAAACTTCAATTAGGAAGCATAATACTAGTCTTGCACTTGAAACAATAGTCCTAGTGTGAGCATTGTCCGGGTACCCCATGTTACCATTGATTACCTCTCTTTATTTCTTTTGCTTTCTTTTTTCTCTTTTACTTTTATTTGCATTAATATTTTGAATCAACTCCTAAATTGGTTTTCACTTTAGCTAAATAGCAATACTTCTTGTTTCTGAACATCTATTCCTTATAATTTCGACTACCCAGTCACCAGGATATTTTATTACTTCGACAACCGGTGCATTTAAGGTACACACACGCAAGGGGTGTGTCAACCTTACAAAACTACTTCCTAAAAATGAAAAACTTACCCACCTGGGTAGTGAGCTTGTGGAGGCTTCAAACAAGTTAACTTTTAGCTTCCATGGGAATAGTTTGTCCCAAGAATTATGCAATCCCAGCTTTGGTAGATCGTTGGATGGTATACGCAACCTCCTTGTTTCTTCAGTTGTCCAGGATACTTCCCATCTGCTTTCTATTTACTGATCAACATCGAAGTAGGATTCTTATTCAGATGTGGTCAGTTCTTCTACTTCTACCCAAGTGTCTTTCTCTACACCTTTATGTTCCTCTACCTCAATTTCCTCATTGCTCTCTTCTTCTTTAATGTTATCCCCTAATGGAATTTCTATTTCAACCTCATAACTCCATTGTTCTTCAGCATTTACCTTAAGGAGTTCTCCTACTTGGTTTTCCAAGTTGTGAGTATGGCATCAAAGGCTTCAAGTGTGGCATCATTTTGTTGCATAAATCTTGCCAATACCTCCTCAGTGCTAAAGTGTTTTCTTTGAGATTGCCCACTTTGAAAACTTGGGTGATAATTGTAGAATGGCTCTTGAGGTGGGATATAGTTGTAGCTTTAGGTGTTTTGCCCCATACTTGACCAGATTTCTCCCAATGTATGTTTTTTCTCATCATGGCTATAAGAATCGTCAAGGTCTCTCTTGATATGTTGGGCATACATACGATTGTAGAAGGTCTTTGTAGTAGTTGTCATAAACCTTGTACAACATCAAAAGTTCCTCGCAAGACAAGGAATTAATAAGTTAAAAAGCTATGAATTTTTGTGGAGTCTCTCAACTAGGCGCTCCCCGACAACGGTACCAAAAACTTGACAAACTTTTTGTGTGTGTGTGTGTAGCATAAATAAGGTTAAGTCTGTGAATATCACAAATGCAAGGTTGTCAAGTAATAACTCATGGGTGACCACAAGGATCGTATTCCTCTGGGAAAGGCGAGAGCCTCATATTACTTCCTTTTTGCTTAATCAATAGCCTAAACGTCTACAATGTTTCTTAATTCTACTTCTATAAACTAATTAATACAATACGGTTAAGGATCATTAAGTGCAATTGGAAGTAAAGATCCCCTTAATGATTACTTATGAAATAGCGTTAAGGTGTGATGATTCAATCTAGTAATGGACTGGGGGAATTCAAGGGCCTACTTGTCCCAATCCTTGGCAACCAAGTCTAAACACTAGGAACTTAAGATGGAATCTCTTCCACCCCAGCTTCCAATGTCCATCTTAAGTTGAAGAACTCCACTAGAAAGGCTAATCAAATCCTAATTCAGAAATTAAATCAAACCCTAATCTAGAGATCTAGTAAAATCTAACCTCTTAGAGCATGCATAGATCTAACAAAGCATGGGTCTTCTGATGTGTGGGCATATCTTCCTCATTCACATCAGCAAGAAATCATTAAGAAAACATGCAATGATTCACAAAAGACTAGAAAGAATAAAGAATTTTCAGTAAAGAATCACAAGTAACAATCAAGATGAATTTACATGAAATTCCCCTCAAATTAGGGTCTTCTAATGGATATACAAGTATAGATCAATGCCGTGATTTTCTCAATTTTGATGAATCTTAAACACTCCAGGCTGAGCCAACCCGTGCTTCCACAGAGAGCATGGGTTGCTTGTTCTTTTCATGGGTGTGCTCTTTTGTGTTAAGCTTGGTTTTTGCAACCCATGAAGAGCATGGTTTAGGAACATAAGGTTAGCACAACTATACTTTTTCCCGAGCTGCATTTCTTTTTCGAGCCACAAAGGTTAAGCATGCCCTTGCTCTGGGCTTGCCAGCACATAGCACATGAAGGTTCGCCTTATTCTCTTTTTTCTTTTAAAACCGGTCACCATCATTCTGTTTATACCAATTGCACTCATTGTTTTCTGCTCTCCCCCATTTTCTTAGTTTCTTGGGGGTTTTCACCATGATTTTTCATAGTTGGATTGTCTTCTTCCTTACTTGTTTCATCTCTCTTCCTCAACCCCGATAAGCCTCGAACCCTTGTCTTTATGTAGTTAATTTTATTCAATTATTATTTTTTTGTTGCATTGGGCCTTACTCTTATTGCTTGATCATATTGTTAAGCTTTAATTTCAAAATCTAGGTTTTGCAAGCATTGTTAGATCTCTAGGGCTTTCGGGGAAGATGACTATCTCGAAACACGGGCGTGCTTTCCTTATAGCAAGATTGTACTTCTGTTACTTTTCCGGAACTCCTAAGGGGGAAGCACGGCCTTGATCTACTATTAAGCACAACCGTGCTTCTGGTAACACGACCTTGCTCTGCTTGAATTTTAGAAAGTTGAACTGAGTTGAGTTGTTTTCTCTTGTGGATAATATTGAGGAAGCAGACAGTAGCTGCCCCTCTTCCAAGAGACCAAGAAGCGAGGAGACCACACCAGACACAAATTTTGCACCAGTGCTTTACACTCAGGTGCATTGGGAGAGATTTGCACGTCTATATCGATGATGATTCACTGAGTCAAGTGAGATTGATTGGATCGTTCTAAGAGATGTGATGGGTTTGAGCAGGAAGCCCAGTAGTTGATTGGGGCAGAAGCTTAAAGCCAATTGTTCCTCATCACCGACAACACTTATGAGCAGCTAGCGGTTAAGGTGTTAGCCACATTTGAGCTTTCTCGGGGTACTGTGAGTTTCTACTGAGCAGATACTATCCAGTTCCAGGCATTCGGTGCGTTGCACAAGATGAGTCTGACAGAGTTCTCCAGCTAATTGGGATTATATGATGCGGAATTTACCTAAACTCCAGCATATGATTTTTTATTGATTACCTGACCAGGAGGAGAGTCTCATGAGGATGCTTGGCAGAGGCTCAACATAAACCACACATATGACCCTCGTCGGTCTAAGGCCACCTCCCTCAGATCCCCACCCCTCAGATATATCTATTTTTTTTCTCAGCCACACCTTCAAGGTCGAGGGGATAGCATAGGCGTCATTCGGCGCGGCTTCGATTTTTTGTTGAGTATGGTGGATGGGTTCCACCTTTATCTGGCTACAAGGTCATTATATCAATTGCCGACTAACCCCCAGGTCGGGGCCCTTTAGAGGGAACCGATCAAATGAGGATTGTGGGTGGAGTCGCCCCTATGACCCTAGAGACCCCGAGGTCAATAGGCATAGTTACTGAGCACTCGTACAGCTCGTGGGACAAAGTATCGGGTTTATTAACAAGCAGCTACCTCCTCTATTGAGGCTCCTGACTCATCCACTGTTACTGCTGATTATGAGAGGTCGGAGGCACACTGATAACGTTACTTATTACACATTAGCATTCAGTGGCTACAAAGGAGTGTAGTCTGGATAACCAAACATCTGGGCGTCCATTTATCACCTAAGCCTATTTCACCTACCAAACCTCCTAGCCATGTAGGGATTGACACAGCTGACCTTGGGGAGTCTGATTCTGCTTCTTCTCCTTCTGACGCTGACTCCTTCACCAAGAGTGCTCCTTTTTTTTATCTTGTTTCATCTCAAGGATTGTGTGGTTGATTGGATATTGGAACGCACGTTGAGAGTGGCAACATCCCTCTTTTCTTTTTAGTCCTCATTTATCTTCTTATTTTGCATATACATTGTACATTGAGGACAATGTACAATTCATGTGTGGGGGAGGGTTTTACCTTTATTCTTTGTGATGATTGCATAACTTAGGGTAATCTATGATTGTTATTGATAGAAATTCTTAAGTTTAGGGGGAATTATGCTTGATAGGGTCTTTATTATAAACTGAAGTGTAGACTCGCTCTTATTTTGAAAACCTATATTAGTTCACATCACCCTAGTTGTGGAGCAACGTGTCTTGAGGGGTGTAACTTAGTTCAGAGACCCTAGTATACTTGTTTCAAAAAAAAAAAAAATGGAAAGTCGGATTTCTCTTAGGATGCCCTTATAGGTTTACTTGTAAGTATCATGTAAAAAGAAGGTAGAAAGAGCTATCACCCTAAAAGAGTGAAATTCACCTTTGAGTAGTATAATTTTGGGCATTATAAGTGTACATTTGATGACCTACCAGGAAAGAAGGCTACCTTTAGGGTTTATGAAGCTACTACCTAGTTGGTTTAGCCAGAATTAAAGTCTATATTGACTAAGTTAATCATGTAGCACACAGAGCGCTCAACATAGGGTTTGCACACACACACACAAGGTTTTTGAAGTAAGAGTGTAGTCTTTTATTTGAGCATTCTTGATCTATTCCTTAACTACCATTTATCCCTCTAGATTTTGGAATTCTCTACTTTTATGAGATCAGAGGTCATGCACTCATCTGCTTCTTTGTGTAGTGAGAGAGATTGCTTGAGGACAAGTAATGATTTAGGTGTGGGGGTATTTGATGAGTGCATTTCATATAGTAATTCTTTTACCTCTTTTATGCATTTCTCTTATCCTTTAGCAAGTATTTGTTGTGATTCGATACTATTTTGGGTATTGTGCATTCATTGTGCAATTTATTAGGGTTTGGAGCAAAAAAAGGTAAAATCAGAATGAAAATTGGTAAACAAAAGCAAAATATTCTAAATGTTCAAGCCAAGCACAGTCCGAGCACAGTCATGCTCCTCAACCATGATTATTGTCATCTCGAAGAGGCCTGAGTGACAATACAAGAAAGGGATTGTTCCAAGGAAAACATGGGCGAAGCAGGGATGTGCTTCCTCTCTGTGATATTCTCTTAATGGATGTCTTTTTTCTCTTCAAGAGAAGTACGGTTTACATGCTCCTTTCACGGGTATGTTGCGGGAGAGCATGATTGTGCTCTCCTGTGATTATCTTTAGATTCATAAGGTGTCTACTCTTTAATGGAAGCACGGTCAAAGGACTCCTTTCACGAGCATGCTCCTGGGAGAGTACGACTGTGATCTCTCCATGCTTATCACTCAATCAGTTTTGCGGAGTCTCAAGGAAATCATGGCCAGAGTACCCCCATGCTTAGGCCATGTTCAACTCGAAAACCCCTTTTTATGCCTAGAATTAGGTTCCTTTTTTGGTGGGCACTCTTGGGAAGAGCTACTTCACTATTTTCCAAAGGTCATGATCCATCTTCACCACACTTTCTAAGGAGATCAAGGTTGAGTTGGATGCACTTGAGAAGTAGAGTTGTCTCATCCATGAAGCTTTCTAGACACAATTAAGAAGATCTAGTGAAAAGAGGAGTCATTATTTCTCACCCTATTGTACTCATTTCTTTCTCTCAGTTGCGTGAATTCATGAGGGGGTAACCGTTCCACGGTGTCCCGGAATGTTGAGCCATGTTGATTAGTGTACTTTGATTTACTTGCTTTTAATGTCTATGGAGTTTTATTGTGTTCTTGTGTTCATTCATGTGTTGTATAACTTGACGTGCTTGAATTGCATAGTTTTATTTGTAAAACTTGACGTGTGTTGATTACCATAGTTGTGATTGCCTTGTGTAGTTGCAACACTCGATGTGTATGAAACCCATAATTACATTTGGAAAACTTGATGTATTAAAGAGCCATAGATGCAACATTACTTTTGAGTACCCACAAGAATCTTAGGATATACCTAATAGTTATTAGAAGCAAGTCAGTACAATAAAGCAGATGGGAATTGTCCTGGGCCATTGTTCTTTTTGTTACTAAAAACTCAATCCTTGTCTGGTTGTTCTCTCATCATCTCTTTTTTTCTTTGCTTATTTAGTCTTTGATCCAACCATCTATTGATCAAATAAAAATTAGAAGATCAATTAGTACTAGAAGTCCAGTCCCTATGGTTCGATGACCCTATCCCTTGATGAATACCACTATATTATTTGCTACGATCCGTGCACTTGCGGAGAGTACATAAAAAAATGTGTAAAATACACACTTTCAAGCATTTGTCAACATTTTAGACCACCTTAGCATTGGCCTCTAAATCCACACTTGTAGTGAATCAAGGTGTCTCAACTTATATGAAGGCTTCCTAATAACTCCCATTAGATTCTTTCCACATATCATAAATGGGGATCTAGATCCATTACGTTACCTTTCAATAGGCCTGATCGTAAAGACCCTTACCATAGTAGGCAGGAATTAACTCATTTTCAAAGTACAATATTTTACATTGATGTCAAAGATACATGTTCAAAAACCAAAATTAACAATGGCAATTAATTACTTTTAAATCACATACGTATGCTGAATGAGCTTAAGATTGTTGCAATATTCATATAATTTATAGACATGTTGTATGGGTTTATGCTTATTATCGTACAAATATAATGTTTTTACATGTTTAATATGCTTCTGCTTGTTAAATACATTGAGTTTATATTTTTGTTTACACATAATATTTTGTGTTACGTCTACTATTCCACATGTTTTTAATATTAATTAAATTAACATAGATAAAGCACGTATTTTATGCTTATTATAGGCATCTTCGTTGGGGCGGATGCCACATGAACATGAGTTTTTTTCACTAATATAAAGAAGCATGATGGGCATACCTTTATTGACGAAAGATCTAAATCACTCAATGTAAGCTTTTAAATCCTTTTATTTTTTTAATTTTTTAATGATTTATTCATAGTTAATTGTTAATATTTTTTATTGTAACTATAGGATAAATTGCAGAGTTTGATAGAGGCATCTCAAATGAATCAAGAAAATGATAATTCATATCCAATAAATGAGGTGCCACTTTATTACAAGGCAACTCGTGGTTAGAAGAAGAAAATGGTGTAGACCCTAAATCTTATCATCTTCTTATTAGTGTTGTAATAGTACAAATATTGAAATCAACTACAAGTTTTTCTGAGACACGAAATCAAGTGGAGCTTTAAAATCAGCTATCAATTGTGTATAAGATGCTTGAGGCACAAGATAATATGGTAATTGATTTAAGAAGAATGATAAAGATGATACGCAAGCACATTGGTATGCCTTCTTCACATGGATCTCAAAATACAAGTAAAGGTGAACCAGAGGAACGTGAAGGCACAAGAGATGGAGATGATAGCGTTAATTTTTTATTTAGATAAATATTTAAGTTTTAATTGCTAGTTTATTTTGATTGTCCATGTAGGATATTTGTTATTTGTTGTTAATGCCCTAGCTACTTATGTAGTGTTACTTATTATTTATAATGTGACAGATTGTTACCTTTAAAACATATTTGAATTTGTAATTGGATGGCCATGATTAATGAAATTACAGATGCAATGCCCAATAGTTACCCAATAGTGTTTAATTTTTAATATTAGAATTACTTAGGGATTTCCAAGGAATTTTATATCGTTAATAGGAGATTTATCCATGAATTATCTAGAGAAGTTTTTTTTTTATTTTTTTAGGAAATTTACCCGAGGAATATTAAGGATTATCTAGCAAAATTAACAACATTTACCAAAATTACCCATGATAGATTTACTGGGCAAATTTAAAATAATTTACCTAGAGATTTAAAAGGACCTATTCATGGGTAATTTCTAGTCTATTATGAAATCCGAGGGATATTTACGTTGGAATATAAATCATTTCCCTAGAGATTTGTCTTTAGATAATCCCTGGTTTTTTTTTGTTAAATCTGAGTAATTATTTAGCTGGAGATATAAATTATTTACCCAGCGATATATATCTCCATGGGTACTATACCTAGGAAGGAGGAATTCTGTGGGTAATGTTTTACCCTCGAGCGTATTAGATTGTGATTCTAATCCATGGATAATCCCTAGGCAAACTATTTTACCCTAGAATTTGTATAGTTTTACCCACATAATTGTTCCTGGCTAAATTGTTTTTTCTTATAGTGTACCACCAATAACATATAAAAAGTCAATAAAATCTTATTTGTAGGCGTAGGCGTAAAGCAAGTTATACAACCTTTGTAAAATAGGATAATAAACATTATAACATAGTTATAATAGCATAAAAAGGATTTATTTAAAACATGGTAGACTAAAAAATAAAATTATTATAAAACTGGTAGCAAATCATTTTAAAACAAGTTTTCGAAAAATAATCCACTCATAATACTTGACAGTTAGATGAGGAAACTTAGTTCCTATTCCTCTGTAGGTTCCTTGCCCTTGATTGAGGTCTGGCCACCTATAAAATACTAAACTCTAAGCATGAATGATATGTAATTCTAGTGCTATATTAAATGCCTAAAAGATAAAGCTTGATTTGGTTTGAAATTGATTCAGATTATCTCAACTAGCCCTCAACTTTAAGTGGAACTATTTAATTGGTTTTTAACCTCAACTTGGTTCCTATTCCTTTGTAGATTCTTTATCTTGCCTGAGGTCTAACAACATACAAAATATTAATTCTATTCTTAAATGAAATATTGGTCCTTAACTTCAACTAAAACTAATTAATTGGCATTAAGCTAGTGTTCATTGAAGTTAAACCAACTTGATTTGGGCCAAACATGCCTAAAGCAGCCTCACTTAGCTTGAACCAACTTGGTTTAATTGAATTAAATATGAATGTTAAACCTTAATTAGCCTAAACCAGATTGCTTCATTGAACTAAACCAAGTCCAATAATGCTACCCAATTGATCTAATTCTCTCACACTCTAATTCTTAAGCCTAAACCACACACTCATGCATTCTAAAACTAATAGTATATACAACACCATCATCAAACCCTAACTATCTCATCCACTAATCATATAACAACATGCACATTAACAACTATATCACCAAATTAAACCCAATCAACCACACTCTTCTAAATCATTTATGTTATTCCAAGCTTTGAAAATTTTAAAAGCATAATGTAGAACTTATTAAATTTTTGACTAAAACTTGGAAGTAAGTCATCAAACACCTTGTGGTTACTAATGAATTGCCCGCTTAAGTTTCGACCCATACCAAAATATTAGCAAATTCAACATCTATCCCAACCAACAACAAAGTGTCCACAAACCTCGACAAAATTTTTTAGTACAAAAATATTTTGATACCAAATATTTCTCTGCCTACCAACTACGTGTCGACAAACCTCTACAATATTAGCACGGCCTCTGCACTAGCTTGTAGTTGTCCATGTGGTTCTCAATAATTCTCTAATACTATAACACTAATATTGTAGCACCTTGTGGAAATTAGAAACTTTGACCAATGATTAGTATGGCCTCTGCACGGTTACTGTAGTGACATGCTAAAATCTGGAATTTTCTTGAAACTCTAATCTTCCTCTCTTTGTGTACAAAAGTAGGATTTGAAGTGGATACTATCAAAGGTCAATCTAACATATAAATGCAACATACGATTTAGCTTGAAAAATCTATCTGATTAAGAGGTGAAAAACCAAAGTACCATAAAGCCACTTAAAACCTTTCTACTATGTCAATAATGGACAACAAAGTCCTCTCTAGATTCAACTAGAGGTATACAACCACAATGGCATCAACCTTCACCAAAGAGGGTTACAACAACACATGCATCATTACCATATGAGATGGATAACAAAAGACATTAAAAAAGGATCAATGAAGGATCAAACCAGATAGATAAGAAGAGTTTAGTGGAAGGATCTTCTATTGAAAGTCTGAGTTAAACTTGTTGCCATATCGTCATCTAATCACCTTGCCCTAGCTCTTGACTCTTTCTCTTCTCATCTTCATTTTCCTTCTCTTACTTCGTATTCATCTTCCTCTTTCTACTAACCATAGTAACTCCAAAATGGGACATAGCTTCAATTTTTTTTTTTTTTAATTGTGTGGATGAAACCCACACATATTCATGGATCTCTCTAGAGAAAGTTGGCCCAACAGGATAACAATCGCTTTTTCCATAATTATATAATCGAGAATAAAAGGTAAAAAATGTAAATTTTAAAAAATATATGAAAAATTAGTAATTTCATTTAGAATATAAAGAATAAAAACTTAATCTTTATGATAAATTCTTTAAATTGACATAATTTTTTAATAATTTTATTAACTAACTTTGGGTTCTCACTTAAACTATTGTTATCAAGTGAGTATAGAATCTCAAGTTGGAATGAACATTTCATTTCATATTTCCATACATGCCTTTTTGAAAATACTAGCATTAGTGGAATCATCTATCTAAGGAAATAATCCAGATTTGTGATATAGTACGGAAAAAATTTGATACATCTCTTTGGATGGACCATAAAAAGAGTAATGAGATACGATATTATTGATGATGATTACCTTTTGCACTAGAAAAGGTAACAAAAATCATGAAAACTTTTGATTCCCAATTTGAAGATCAAAATACAATAAAAAAAACGTGAGGGCTCATGGACCTTGTCCTTATCCCTCAAATCCAATGTCCTTTTGGGCTAAAAAAAAAGGAGGCATTGATTCGCTTGCGCATTATTTTCTTATAGAGTAATTGATAGAAAACATATGGTTTACATTTTTTGGCTAAGCGTGGAGTTCATATACCCATTCAAAATTTTCATTTTTTTAATAATATTTTATATAAAAAAATTAAAATTGGAATTTCAATGTTTAAAATGATTTTTTTTAATCCTCTGGGCCCAAGAATAGTATATTCTTAATATAATTTGTATATTGTGCACAGTAACAGTTTGTGGAGATCTGTGATCCTAATATGCACCGCTGGTACATGTCTAGTGCTTGACAAGATATATGTAAACGATACTAGTTATGCATGTGTATGCATGCATGGATTGTGATGTAAATTATATAATTATTTGATCATTGTTGATGTTCTAAATATAATAAAAGATCCTATATTTTAAATAGTATCATGTTTTAGAAATAAATCCATATTTTTAGTATTATCAATAAAAAAATCCATATTATTTAAAAATAATTTAATTTATGTAAACATAAATTATGTCTTGTTGGAGCATGGAAGTTTATTACAATATTGTTAAGTAAAAAATCTTATAACATTTTAATCTACAATTAAGTCTAATTTGTTCATTAATCATACTATTTTTACTTAAATATTATTATTTTGGTTAAGCCTATTTATTTTTTGGTGCTTTATATGCATATGGTTAGAATTTATCATCAATTATATAATTTTTTTTAGCATGTTAGAAGAAAAGAGATGAAAAGAAGTTATGTTGATAAAAGAGTAAAAAAAAGAAAACATCAAGGAACATGACCTTCTAATGCCAACTACTATGGGCATGGAGGACAATGCAAGATCTTAATTCAAAGAGATCTATGCCTTACTCGTGGTGCATACCACACCCGTGCCGCATGGCCGCTAGAGAAAACTTATTTCATCTTATATAAGACCTTGGAGGGTTTAAGAAAGGAATCTTTGCTGCCATGGTTAGAGTTCGAGATTGAGAAGCATCAAAAGACCAAAGCACACACCAAAGACGGAGGTGATCAAGAATTAATTGAAGATCCATTGACTTTCAAGCGTGGAACTCATCAATCAAACAGAGTTTTTTTCTTTTATTTTTATTTTTATTTATTAATGTTTAGTTTGAATAGCATGGGTTGTAATTCAAACATGAGTGAGTAAATCTATCTTTCTAGGGTTGGGGATTAGCCTCTTGATGAACAAAGATTTTTTATATTGACTTGTCTTCCTACTTTAATGTCTAAATTTGGTTTGATTTAAACCTTTGGTACTTAATGTTTGTGAATATAATGGATACCATGGTTGCATGATCTTAGACACCAAATGATGGACTGAAAGATGAACTTCAATGTTACAAACATTAGGATTAAGCCTAAAACCATATCTTTTGGATTTTTTGAGGATCAATAGTTATCACGGATCTTAAAGGGTCTAATTAAATTCAATTACTACGAAAGTAAGAGTTGATCTAAGTTATATATAAAATAGTGAGTATTTTAGAATAAACTACTTTCAAACAATTAAGCTTAATAACATAGTTATATAAGATTTTTTATTTATCATTGTGATGAAACCATAATCCTATAAGCTTTTGAATTCTGAACTCTCTTACCTTGCCACCAACCACAATTTAATAGTTTTAGTTTTAATTACAATTAATTCTATTCAAATTTCATATGCTTTTTTGAATTGTATAGATAACCTTTAATTACAAGAAATTATTAATCAAAAATCATAATTTTTATGGGAACGATATTTTATTTACTATTTGACGACCTGGCACTTATGGTACACATTAAATAAACAATATTATTATATGATATTACTTAACATTATTTCTTTCATTAATTCCTAGCTATCTCTACAGTTCCATTTATGGAGGATTCTAATCTTTTTAATTTTCAACTTTGATCATCCTTTAAAATGTATTATATAAATTTCTGTATTTTTGTAATTTTTTTAAATCAAATATATTGTGGGACATCACTCTTATGAGATGATGATGATAGAGAAGCCACATCACTCTTGAAAAATATAAGGATTAAATCAACAATACAAAAACCAAAAATATATAGATAAGCTAGCATAAGGGAAGAATATATTCATTTATAGCTAAGAAAGACAAAGTCTTAAGTAGTCCAAACTTGCATCTCATTCTCATTCCATATTCTTGCTTGAGTTAGTGCAATTTCTCATTGATGCATTGAACTCAAAACATAAGCCCAAGAGAATATTATAACATTGCTTAGAGTAAAATGATGTTATCCACATGGAATATGCTCAACTCCATAAAAGGCACATATATATCTCCACATATCTTAACATAATTCATCGAAATCTTTAGGTTCCACATTGTAAGGCATATGATAAGATTAAGATGAATAAAATCAAGACAACTTAAAACTTGTGAATGTGCTTGGATTGAGGATATATTTTTTTAATTTTTTTTTTTTCAAAGTTCTGATATCTTCATTGCCACCACAAGCCCTAACAAGTGATCATCATCCCTCCATGTAACATCATCTAAAAGTTTGTGTGGAAAGATGGTGGTTTTGACATAAAGTTTGTTGGATGTGGAAAGTTGTGAGGGACTTGTTACTGTTTATGTTTCCTGCCATGGCAAGAGACAAGGGGACATTGATGCAAGTGGAATGTAGCAGGATTTAGGAGGCATGACAAAAAGAGGATATATACCTACCCTTTGCTCTATATGTGTATATCTATGTATCTATATATGTGCTCTATGATGGTGCGACAATGCCTTTTTATTTCATGTATATCTTTATATAACTTGATAATGATCATGATGATATTTTATTCTTTGTATTGATTAATAGCTCTTGGTTGTTAACTTTAGACAATCAGGGCAAACCACCCTCCACGCTACTAAAATTTTCAACTATGCTTAGAAAGAAGTGGAACCTTTACAACAGTCTTCATTGTGTTTTAAAAATTTAAGTTTTGTTAAAACTTTAATTTAAATAGTACTTTTATAAGTGAGTTTAAAAGTATCAAACCTATAATAACAAAAAGAGAAAAAAAAGAAAAAAGAAAAACTTGCTTAAAAACTAATATAAAAAGTACTTGTAATTAACTAGGTATTAAAACGTAATGTATAACATAATAATAAAATAAATTGACTCTATAACCCTTATTCTTCAGATTAAAACCATGATTTGTCAAACATTTGTGTATCCATCAAATCATATCAAATGTTTTTTAAATCATAAAAATCAAACTATTTTACTTTATAAATTAAATGAAATATTTGTGAATCTAAAAAATAAGAACATTCAAATATTAAAAAAAAAAAGCAAAAAAATGTGCCATATCTACCTCTGCATTGCATTTAAGACACTTACAAATCAAGAGTTAATAACTTCTAATCACATTTATAAATCATCTTTTATTGGGTACTTGTGTCATAAAATTAAAAAGTTCATTTGCATCCTGATTTTTATTTTTTTTTATTTTGTCCTTTCATCATCATCTCTTCAAAGAAATAATCTACAACAACGGTTATTTGCTTGTATGTTGTCAATCATGAAATTGATTTTTTCAAAACTTTAATGCCCATTTTTTTTAAGTTGATTATAAGAAGCTTGCTGACAATTTAGTGATAATCAATTTTTTTTCTTTTATTTTAATCATTTTCAGATATTCGCTTTCAAATATTCGCATTTTGTGTGTGAGTGCTTTTGTAACGAATTGAGCCCATAAAAGAGAAGTTAAAATTCACAAGACACACTCATTGAACACTTTGAAAAAAATTGTTTGACTTGGTATCAATTTTAGATTCTTGGCTTTCTTGAGGGAATTTAAAAATTATGATTCTTTAGTTGTTGGTGTAAAAGTGGGAACTTGGTTTTGCTTTTGATAAGCACAAACAAGCAAGAAACTTCAACATAAATAAGTTGCCTTTGTCACTTACACTTTTGGAGACAAGTATATATGCCTCAAAAACTTTGGATTCACGCTTATACCTTCAACCATTAATAAATATATTATTATTTTTTATTAATATATAATTTATTTTTATAAAAAAAAATTATTTGGTTTGAGTCAATCAAAATTTCTTTTGATCTTTTGATAAAGTGGACAAACCACTCATTTCAACTATTTTGATAAAGTAGTCAGACCACTCATATCAACTATTGTAAGAGAGAGAGTTGATCTTTCGACCCCTGACCTATCAAGAAAAAAATTATAATTCTTCCATTGCAAAAATGATAATTGGGTCATTATTTGGTATCTCACAAATATATATATATATATATATATTTCAAAAACACTTGTCAAATTACTTTTATAAAAATAGGTCATGGTCAAGCAAAATAATGATTTTTGTTTGGCAAGGAGGATTATTAAAAAATGAAATAAAATCAAGAGATTGATTACCCTATTAGATCCTCCACATTGCAGTTTAGGGTATGCATAATTGCACACCGTTAGAGAGGGGCCAATGCACCCATTAAAGAATGGTGAGCTTTTTTTTTGGATGTTGCTTGTCCAAGAATAAATAGCTAAACCAAAGACCCTGCACAAAAAATCAACCTACCCAAAAAATAACAAGCAAAAAACACATGTTCAGATTGCCTTTGCACTTATCACTCGTAATATTCTGTATTTCTTTCTTTCAAAATAATAATAATAATAATAATAATAATAATAATAAAATTAGTCTTCCAACACATGATTTTTTTTTTCCTCCTTTTCTTTTCTGTGATCTTACACAAATCTTCTTCTTCTGGTCCCCCCAACAAGTTTGTGGTGCAAAATTCACCAGTCAAAATCCGGTCCTCCTCGATCACAATCCCGACGACATGAAATCAACACAATACATGGTCAAGATTAACGCAACAGAAATACTCCTTAGCAGAAACAAAAATACTGACAATGGCAGAAATTTTGCAAGAGAAATACATACTCTACAGAAACAAAATAGTGACAACAACAGACAGAATTTCGCAAATTGCACTGAGTTTCACTTGTTTGCAGAAACAAAAAAAAAAGAAATCAATCATCATTAAATAATCAACAACTTGATTTATTTGATTTTATTTATCTTCCTGGTGTGTGTGTGTGTGTTCTCAGACTTCAAGTTTAAAAGTCAGATGACTGGGATGAATTGGTAGGGTCATAGGCCTGGTGTGTTCATGTGAACTCCAAGCTCCCATCCCATGCACGGGCCGCCCTCCGGGAATCACTCTCAGAGTGCGATCGTTTGAGCCCCACCTTCCTCTCACCATCAAAAAGCAAGGCCAGCATCTTAGGTGTAGAATCTAGGTGGCGAATCACATCATCCTCCTGTGGACCTCATCAACACTAAATACTCCTCAAATCTAATAAAATGTTCATTCTCATGCCCATCAACTTTGATGATTTAAGCTTTCCCATGTACAACAACTCCCATATATTGTCCATCACTCACTGTTCTTTTTCCCTCGCTTGTTTTAACTAACAGGTTCAGGTTGTTGTTACCTCAGAAAACCCAAGTGGAATTGTCAAGAACACCCTTCATTATCCAAGTTGCCACTTGCCATCTCTCTCATGGATTCTATTCTATTCTATTCATCAAACAGCACCAAGATTTCCTTTTAAATCTCCCTCCTCCCCTTCTTCTTCCAAACCACCACCACCAATACCATCACCTTCTTTACCTTCTCTTGTATACCAAAACCATAAACATGACAACCTTGTCCATTTCCACCACTGTCAAGTTCTTGATGATCTTCTTCTTCAGTAGTAGGATTGCTATGCAAACGTATAACACTGACGTTGACTCAACTCTGAGTGAGTTGAGTCTCGACGGAGAATTCGACTTTCATAATGTATCGCATGCTGCAAAAGACTTCGGCAACCGGTTTCAGTTTCAGCCGTTTGTCGTCTTAACACCAAAGACTATTTCTGATATATCTGCTACAATCAAGCATGTTTACCAAATGGGGCAGAGTTCTTCATTAACTGTTGCTGCTAGAGGTCATGGACATTCACTCCAGGGTCAGGCTCAAGCACCGGGTGGCATCGTTATCCAAATGGAGTCTCTTCAGCAGCAAGAGATTTATGTGCACTCAGGAAGGTTATCATCATATGTGGATGTTTCTGCAGGAGAGTTGTGGATAAATGTTCTGCTTGAGAGTCTCAAGCATGGCCTTGCACCCAAATCATGGACTGACTATCTTCATCTCACTGTTGGCGGCACATTATCTAATGCTGGAATCAGTGGGCAGGCTTTCAAGCATGGTCCACAGATTAGCAACGTTCATCAGCTAGAGATTGTTACAGGTTCATCTAAATATACAAATATAATGATGAAATATTAGAAAGAATTGATTTTTATTAAGTACTAACCATGCTGAACTTTTTGAGTGCAGGGAAAGGTGAGGTTGTTACCTGCTCTCCTGGAGAAAATGTTGATCTCTTCTATGGTGCTCTTGGAGGACTTGGTCAGTTTGGAATCATCACCAAAGCTAGAATTGCACTTGAGCCAGCACCACAAATGGTAAAACATTGCTCTTTACCAGGCTTGAAAATTCTTTCAAAAACCAAACAAAAATAACAAAAGTTCCTTCTTGCAGGTGAGATGGACTAGAGTTCTGTACTCAGACTTCACTGCATTCACACAAGATCAAGAGATGTTGATATCAGCGAAGAAGACGTTTGACTACATCGAAGGCTTTGTGATAATAAACCGGACAGGAATTCTTAATAACTGGAGGTCCTCCTTCAACCCTCAGGATCCTGTTCAAGCCAACCATTTCAAATCAGATGGGAAAACACTATTTTGTCTTGAGATGACAAAAAACTTCAATGCTGATGAAACAGATATCATGAACCAGGTAAAAATTAATCAAAACACAAAAAATGACATGCATGCAAAAATCTTTTTCTGAAACATTTTCTTATTTTTGCAGGAAGTTAAAACACTCTTGTCACAACTGAGATATATACCGTCAACACTGTTCCAGTCAGAGGTCACATACTTGGAGTTCTTAGACAGAGTGCATGTATCTGAAGTCAAGCTGAGGTCAAAAGGTTTGTGGGAGATTCCACACCCATGGTTAAACCTTCTCATACCAAAAAGTAAAATTCATGACTTTGCTGATGGAGTCTTTGGCAACATTCTTAAAGACAGCAACAATGGTCCCATCCTTTTCTATCCACTAAACAAATCCAAGTAAAGATTTTTGCCTTTGTATCAAAATATTCAGTTCTCATTTTTTTTTCTTTTCAGAAAATTGAAGTTTCCAAGTGTGGTTTCATTTTCATTACAGGTGGAATAACAAAACATCAGCAGTCATTCCAGATGAGGAGGTTTTCTACCTGGTGGCTTTCCTTTCCTCAGCACCAAACTCATCAAATCATGACAGTCTAGATCGTGCATTAGAAATGAATGAAAAGGTACTAGATTTTTGCAAGAGAGCTGATATTGGAATGAAGCAATACTTGCCTTATTACAGCAGTGAAGAAGAGTGGAAGGCCCACTTTGGCTCCAGATGGAAACTCTTTGCCCAAAGAAAAACATTTCTATGATCCTCTGTCTATCCTTGCACCAGGGCAGAAAATTTTTAGAAGGGCGGTATATACTTCATGAAAAAAAATACATAGTTTACATCTGCTTACATCTTGTACAAAAGTCAGGCAGAGACATTTCTGAACATACATACAGGGAATTTCACTTACTTTGGATGTACAGAGCAACAAGAAATACATATGCCTAAGGGTTAAAATCATGAATTGTATATACACCTGTGTAAAAATTTCATTTGCTCATGCATACATGACTTATTTTAAAATCTTTTGTTGGTATGTAGTATCTTTAACCACTAACTGACAGAGTTATACAGTGCGATTTTTTTTTACCTTTTGAGTATGTCCCTACCAAACTTAAATTGCGTGGATACCACCAGAGGTCATTCATGGACAATGTTGACCATCCCTTGAAATCTATAAAATAATGACAAAAGATGTAAACGAGACATTGCAAAATCTAATTAATGGTTGTATAAAATAATTGTTATTTAACCACAACTAAACTTTCATGTGTTAACCAAATGGTGATTAATGGAACACGCCCAAAAATCTTAAATTTATAAACAGAATTTGTCAGAAAAAAAAATCAAAATAGTGGCCATTAGTGTCCACAGTTTTAAAGTTGGTAATACATATATACACAAATAAAAATATCTTGGAACAATCATATGGATCTTGCAGCAACTTTTTCACAGTTCATTTAATAACCTTTACTACTTAGTCTAATGTTAGAACAACTTAAAATAAGCCAAAATTTGTCAAAGTCACCTTCTGTTACAATTGAATCATGCATATAAATCAGGTAAAGCTTAAAGACTAGCCAGAATCATCAAGTAAAAAGATTAGATTTGGATGAAAAATTTATTATGAAATGATTTCAAAATAACTTAGTATTCTTGGTGTTATATTATTTCCACAATAACCTGTAAGTGTAAGCCATGAGTGATAAGTCCAATAATAAAAGTTAAAAATGTCAGAGGATGTGGTCACCAAACTCTGAAGCATAGCTCTAACAGCCAAATAGCTCAAAGTAAAAAGAGTAGAATAACAGAGTAAAAGTAATGCTATAACAGAAATTTAAGTACAAAGTTGGTAAGGGGAGCTTGCCTGAGTGGTTATTGTCATCTCACACCGCATCTGATTTTAACTGCAAAGCAGCACTTACTGAAACCGTTGGCTTCATCATGTACCCAATTCAAATCCCATGTTTGATAGCGTGGGATGTGAAAAAATTCTTTTCATAAGCAGGAGGTTTGGCACAGATATCTAGGCCTTCGATCATAATTGTGAAAATAATTGTGAAAAATGACATGACACTAGCAATGAAACTCATATGCAGTTTCCACCACCACTTACTGAGGCAGATTAAGCAGAACAAGGCTAAGTGTTTGAGTGCTCTAAAGAAAGACAGCATCAAGATCTGCTTATATTTTATCAAACATTAGTGCTGAACAGCTCCACTTTTTGTTGATTTTTATTATTATTATTATTTTAACACGATGAAGGTAGAAGCAAGAAACATTAATCAATGTCAACCAAAAACTTGAGCCAGTGAATTATAACTTCAAGATTTCAGTGCAACTTTATTTCATTTTCTTTAGACTTGCTGTTGATGTTCTTCAATCTCCTGATATTTTTTAGTAATAGTATACAACATTTGTCACAAGCTATCTCTCATGTCTGCACTAGGCAATGGTGGGTAGCTCTGACATTGCCACTTGACAGCATCCCCCAGAATATTAAAGAGAAAGAAGAGTGGGCTGTGAATTTAGTACCTTCACAATAATCTATAGAAAAACAAATAACAAGCAAACAAAGCAGTCACTAGTGAAGGGTCCTCTCGAAGGTAAAATCCATGCATTTTCATGCCTTTTAGTTTTAACTATGACAACTGGATTTCCAAAAGCAATCTTACCAACACATTAAATCCAATTCACTGTATAAAAACTAAAGAGATACAAGAAGAAAAGGACAGATCATTTGGAACTAGTGAACTACCTGCATATGACAAAAGAAAATGGCTTGGAAAAGAGGGCCAGCACTAAACTAGATGAGGCAAGCAAGTGGTCAAGCAAACACCACATTTTCCTGGTGTGATTAAATAAAATAAAAGAATGCATTTATCTCGCATGGAGGTCTCAAAAACAATAGCTACAGCAGATTATGACTAACAATATTATCATCACCTAATAACAATAACATAAACAACAGCAACTGCAACTTACAACCATGTTGTGCGGAGAAAGCTGAAGAGAATTTTATTCTACAGACTACAATGATAGGATGCACAATGCGTAAGTAGAAGTCCAGTAAGCATACCTCACAAAAGAACAATAAGAGGAAACTACCACAAAGTACTAACTGAAAAGTCTGGTAGTATTCATCTTTCTCAGAAATACATGAGAAATATAAGCATCAGTTAATGTTAGAAGTGGGACATTAAGCATTGGGCTCAGTCCAACCTAGATCAGGTCTCAAAGTTTCTCCTTGAGGTTCTTCAAAATCTCGTGCATCACGAAGTGAAGCCCCAAAATCAGTAGAATCAACTGCAACAGGAAGGAGGCTACCAATATCATCTGTTGCTCCAAAACCACCTGCTCGAACAACATCATCAGTTTTTATGACAGCTTCCATGTTCACTTCTCCAGTGACACTGTTTTTCGTATTGACATTTGTTCAATAGATCCCTTCTTAGATAACTCCATTTCACCTTCATATTTCACGGCATCTCCAACTTCTTTTTGTAGGCTTTTTTTATTTCAATCTTATGGTTTCCCCCATTTTGTTCCTCTCTCTTACTGGCATTCTCATTTTTATCTGTACCGCGAAACATCAAAGAATCAATTCTTTGCAGAGAATGTAATCAGCTGGAACTTTAATAAAGTAGAAAATAGATAAAGAGACAACATTTAGCAGGGCAGGGCAGCCTGAGTAAGATGAGACATCAAAAAGCTACCAATCACAAACAGACTGCTGGCTTATAGCTAGGCCAGAAGTAATCTGGATCTAGATTCCAACCTAGCATGGACAACTCTGATAATGGTTTCCTTTTTCATTTAGGATAAGCACAACGGGCTTCCATTGGAGATCAGACGAGTAATAGGTACTAGAGGAAAACTGAGTTGGTGGCTTAAAGTTATAGCAAATCATGAAAGGTAAGAAATTTGTGCTCTTCAAATCATTTTTACTGTGCATCAGCACATCACACAGTGGCAAGACATGAAGAAGAGAAGAGAAAATTAAAAAAAAGTAGACATTTATGAATAGCTGCATGATGAACTTAAGATAAAGAACCAATCCAGCACATGGATTCCAGTAAATTAAAAGTTGACAATTATGTAGAGCTGCATGATGAACTTAAGACAAATAACCAATCCAGCACATAGATTTCAGTAAATTGTACTATTGGGAAATTTAATTTTAGCATGACGAACTATAACAGATATATCATGTATGGAACCCAGATGCAAGTGCTCATGCAATGACCTTTTTGAGGACGCAAATTTAGTGCTAACTGGAGACACTCAATAAATTAAAAGAAAAATTAAACCAAAGTTTCACTAGGCATCAGTCATGTCAAACAAGCTAATCCAGTTTCTGAGCAGCAAAATTCACATTTGATTCTACTGGGTTTAGTTTTCCTCTATTCGGTCATATACTTCATATTTTTAAGTGAAAACAGATTGCAAGGCAGTGTGATGGTAAAAAGTGAGCTTGGATAGGAGTTTGCTAGTGCTGAGCTCTTAGCTATGGATTCTTGTCCATTCTTCTCTCTTGAACTAAACACAGGCTTAATTAATTTACTCACTTAGATCCACAGAGAGTAGTTCAAGAGAAGCTCAATCTAGAACAAACCTCAAGCTAGACGGTCAGGCTTTAACTTAGTATCCAGCAAACCTCGAGCTGGCTCATAGTATTTCAAGATAAAGTCAAACACATACCTACTGGAGATCAGGTTTCAACTCCTACAAAACATTTGGCATACACCACTTTTATTTCCTCTACAGTATTCTTCCAACATAATGCACCTTACTTGTTGGACAATGAATTATGTTCATTTATGCTTAGGTGGTAAATAAGATTTCCAATGATAACTTGCAATCCCCTCTCTCTACTGCAGCTATGATAAGATAATGTGACAAATTGCCTTTCACTGCTGAAATTATTATCCAACTTCTCTAAAAAGATACTGCATACTCTCATTACTCAATGCACCTTAAAATTCCAGTGACACAATTCCCATGATGTCATCCAATTACACATGCAGGGAAATGATAAATACTTGCAATAGAAACTGATGATGTCCTTGGTGATTGTTGTTGAAGATACTTGGAAAAGCACCACTTCCACCATGGACTGATGGAATTCCAGCCACAATAAACTTACTTCTTTTCGAATAAATAAATAGCTTCATAGCTCTCTATGAAGAACGTTTGGTGTCAGCATAATCGTTTCAGCTCTAATATAAATCAAGACTTTTAATTAGCCAAGAAAGTTAACATTCTAAAAAAAAATTTTAAAAAAAAAATATTGGACTAAAAATTTCCAAATAACGTTGGTGAAAGACTGTAAGCCACCAAAGGATTGCCTTTAGACCTATCTTATAATTTTGGTTATCTGTTCAGTACTTATCTAAAGCATGTACTTGGAAAGGTTAAGTAATGCATTTGTTTGTCCAAATGGTGCCACACATAAAACACCTAACATTTCTTATTCGATGCCTATAGTCAAACTTTAGCCCCTTATCCTTCATATATGGCATCGCTTTAAATGAGAAAGTGATAAAAAATGCTTATGTAAATAAATTGCAAATTCCCTGCCATACCAAGTCAGGAGGAGGCTTTGGCTTGGGCAGCAATCACGGCATTTGTATGGGTTTCTGAAACTAAAGTTATAATATCAGAAAGAAGTATTCCTAAAGCAAAAGTAAATCAGTATAATATAATATAATATAATATGATATAATATAATGACATTGAAAATACCATTCGAGACCTGAAAGAAAGTCATCATAAGGTCAATCGCACGTATATTGTGCAGAGCATAGAAGAAAATAAGAATACAGAAATATTGAAGGAAATTTGGATTTCTTTTCTGTCTGATGAGGATGTCACCTCCAAAACTAGACTCAAAATCATAATCCATGACTAGTTCAGATCAAATTTGCTTGATCCTGAACAATTACGAACTGTGTTCTCTGTGCCAACCTCCTACAATTACCAAAGAACTCAACAGATTTAGAGTAGAACTTTGAAGTTAGAATCATGTACTGTATCATACCAACTTCAGAAACATAAAACCAATTGTTGTATGATGCAACCCTTTTGTTTACAACTAACTGTATGATGCAATGTTGAACAATACAGCTGTTAAAAAATGCCACTTAAAACTAATTCATTGTGGATAAAATGCAACACATGGATAAATTGCGCATGAGAACTGATAAACCTAAACAACTGCAAAGGAGATACAGAAGCAAATATAGAATCATTAGCAACCATGAAAAATAGAGGAATTGATAAACTAAAAACAACAGAAGAAGAAGCAACCTTGTCAAACAAAATATGAGTCTCTTACATTCAAGAGCAAAATTACAAAAAATGCAAAGAGAAAAACAGACAAGAGGATCACAACTCATGACCAAAAATTCATAAAATACTATATCTTTAGGATACCAACCAAACACTACCCTTCCTTGCTAGCAATTCCATCCATACCATGCTGTTACACTTCAATCGTGACACCAGAAAACATGAACAAACGCTCGAGAAAATCCAGCAATGAAGAAGTAAAACATGAATTCCAAAGAGGAAAAACAAGATTTTTAAGGCCCTAATCCAAAACTAATCCTCCATGCTAGCAATCCCACATCCATATGCATGCCATTAAACTTACTCCTATTGTAACACAAAGAACAAAACCAGAGAAAATCCAGCACAGAAGGAGTAATTAAATCTGAATTCCAAGGAGAAACACTACCAATCCCATGCATATGCATATCGTTACACTCCTATCGCGACATAGAAAAAAATTACATCTTTGGAAGCCCAATCCAAAGCTACCCTTTCTTGGCAGCAATTCAAACCATATGCATGCAAATATGCAATTGCACTTACTTAAACCGTGAAAAACACACACCTAACAAGTGCTCGCGAAAATGCCACAATGAACAAGTGAAGAATGAATTCAAAAACGAAAAAGCAGAACTTTCAAGAGCCCAACCCAAAGCCAATTCATACGCGTGCAGTTTGCTCCTTAATTCTATCATGACACAGAGAACAAAACAAGACACCTAACAAGTGGTCTCGAAAATGCCACAATGAACAAGTGAAGAATGAATTCCAAAACGAAAAAGCAGATCTTTCAAGAACCCAATCCATAGCTAATTCATACTCATGCAGTTTGCTCCTTAGTTCTATCATGACACAGAGAACAAAACCAGACAACTACCAAGTGCTCGAAAAAATGCCAGAATGAAGAAGAAAAGCTTGATTCAAATTGAAAAAGAGATGAGATTCTTTAGCAAAGCGTACCTAAAAGAGAAGAGAAACCTCGGTGGTGCTTTGTGGCACTCGGAGCATGTTGGGGTTGGAAAAAATCTTGGTGACACGTTTCTTGGGTTTTTGCCACTACACGTGCTCATACAAGCTTAAGAGAAAAAGACAAATTATGAGAAGAGGAATTAATTTACTTATAAATCCCTGAACTTTTACAATTTTTCCAAGCAATCCATCTGACTTTTTTAAAAATGCTTTTCAGTCCTTTATTTTTGAGTTCTTGCTTTGTAGACCTTACTAAAATGTTTTACAAAATAAGATAAATTATTTAAATAATTATTTAATTATTTGGTTACTCCAATTTGAGTCAACGAATTTAAAAAATTCAATTGGCCAGAGCATGCTGACGGATTCTTCATATCAGATAAACAAAACTTAATTTGGTTTTTTAATTTTAAATTTTTTTAATCAGATAGATTGCAATAATATTCCTTATATTTTTTTGTCCATGTGGCCCGATTAATTCGATTAAACGTAAAATAATGTTAGGGTATATATTTGAAATTTTTTATAATTCGGTGACTGTGTAAGCAGAGTAGTTGGATGACTATTTAAATTATTTAACCTTAAAATTATATCAAACTATCCCTCGTCTGTGTAAAACCAATGGTCGATATTTGTAGAGGTTAAAGGTATATCAGTAATTGCAATTAAATTCGCATTTAAATTAAATATCTAGAAGAGTGCAAATTCTCTCGGGTATAAAAAATTTGGTGGATTTTTTTTTATGGAATTAGAATAGTTGGAAAATTTTTCTATATAATGGTGCGTTTAGTATAATAGAATTATTTTTCACAATTTGATTTTTTTTAAAATAAAAAATACTAGTGACTCCAGTGGAATTACTTTTCAAACTCTCAGAGTTGGTTTAAGATAAAATCTCTGAAACAATCATTCTATGTCTAAATTGGAGGCCTCCTAATGAATATTAAAATGATAAAAATTTTTAAAACTTTATTATGATTATAATTTAATTCGTAATCAATTCTATATTTCTATGTAATCTCAACTAACTTTTTTTTTAAATCAAGAATAATGAGTCAATATTTTAAATATTTTAATGTGATACTTAATCAATTCATATATTTTCTCAACTAACTTTAAAAGTTTCCATTTTTTCCTCTGCCTTCTATGATGCTTTATTTCAAAAGCAATGTACTTTTCCACCATTAATTTAATGTTCATTTTTTAATTGTTATTTTTTTAGTGTTTGTTACTGAGCTCGTAATTGCAAAGTTAAAATAATACAATTTATCATAATTATGGCAACTTATTTTAGCATGTACAAGCGTTAACAAACATCTATCTCACTAGGGATTTTTCATAATAAATTTAAATAAAATTTATTTTTTAAAATTAATTAGAAGCCTTGTTTTGAAATTTGGCATCTAATCATCTTGAGTTGTCCCTGTTTAATATGATATAATCACTTTTCATTAGATTGTGTAACCAATCAACTTTCCCAAGAAAAAAAAAAAATTGTTTAAAATGCCTTCATTTTCAACAAATAAAACTCAATTTGCATTTTAGAATCTTCTTTGTTTTCCCTAAAGGAGGGAAAAAAGAGAGTTTAGTTTACTTGTGAACTTGGTTTTTTTATTATTTTTAGATAAATTACATAATTGGTCACTAAACTATTCACGAGTTCCTATTTTAGTCACTAAACTAAAAAAAATTCTATTATGGTCACTGAACTTATGAATTGCTTTCAGTCCAGTCACTGACGCCAACGCTGTTAACGGCGATCTGACGTGGATCGGGCATGTTAGCATGTATAACCACGTCAACACAGCAAGTTAAAAGCTTTTTTCTTTACTTTCTTCTTCTTTCCATTTCTCTTTTCTTTCTTCTTCCTTTTTCTTTCTCCTTCAAATACCTTGACCCTGATCTTCCCCCCTTCATGGAGTCGGCCAGTAAAGTAAGAGATAGCCGGAGTGGCGACCTTATGGATGAGGAGACTAAGGTGTATTCCCTTTCTTTTATTTCTTCCTCTCTCCTTTCCTTAATATTTCATCCTCGTTCGGTGCCCTAATATTTAGTATTTCATCTTATTAGATTTAAGGGTTTAGGGTCCCGATTTATGGCCATTGTGTCTTTATGCATGTTTTCATATGTGGTATTTATAGATAGAATTACATCTCCTTGAAGATTGCATTTTTATTTTGTTAGTTGTTAGATACCGATTTGAGGAATATCTTATTGCATGTTCTATTACATAAGTGAATGTATAAGAAATTTCTTATTAATCTTGTTACATGCTCTATTATAAGACATATATTTACTTATCCTTTAATCAAAAAAATTTTTATGTTGTGTTGTGACATACATTGTATGCCCTAATTTACTAGAGTATGTGTGTGTGTGGAAGGGAGGGGGGAAGATGTTCAAAGGAATGCGATTGTAATGATGAATGGTTCTTTCAAATGATAATTTTGATGTATGTATTCATTTGATGTGATGATTTTTCTTATTCTTTTTTCCTTATTCCTTTTCCAATTATATTAGTTTAATTACTTATACAATATGGTGATATTTTTATGTCTAATTATAAATGGTTTTTCTAGTTATAAATAAGTTTCATAAATTAATTCAATGTGGGCCTTTGCATGTCTTAATTCTTGCATATTGATGAAACTCATCTCCAGGAAGCAGTCTCTGGTAATTCAGGGGGTTATTCAGGGCTTAGAGATAGAATGCATGACTATCATGAGGAAGATGAAATGAGTGAGAATGTTGAATGCAATGTAGGTTGTGATCCAAGGTTTAGTAGTGATAGTTCTGACTTAGAATTTCATGAAAGTGACTATGATATGGAGGATATTGATGACTAGGTTTTTGAAATTAATGTTGACTTAGGCCTAGAGAGTGATATGGGTGGTGTAAACCTCACTAGCAATTCGGAACCAAGTTCTAGGGTGGAGTTTGATGGTGTTGAACATGTACATGCAACTAAGGACTCAGAATATGATAACTCTGACTCTTTGCATAGTCAAGATAACTCTGGTGATCTAGGTGTTTGTTTTAGAAAAAGATGGCCAGAATTTAACAATCGGACAGATATCGATAATCCCAAATTAGCAAAAGGGATGGTGTTCTCTAGTAGAGAGGCATTGAAGGAAGCAGTGAGGCAGTATGGAAGAAACAGTAGATACAATGTAAAGTTTGTAACGAATGATAAGAATAGAGTTAAAGCTATGTGTAGAGAAGGTTGCCCATGGGTGGTTTGGGGATCAAAATTTAACCCCAGAGATGACTTGGATAAGACTTGGCAGATTAAAACCTATGTTAGTGGGCATACATGTCCTAAGCAATTGAAAAATAGGAATGTGACATCTAAATGGATGGCCTTCCATTACCTACCCAAGTTTTCAAGTGATCAAAACTATTAAATCACCTCATTACAGCAGGATGTTAGGAGTGATTTCAATTTGCTAGTGTCATTGAGTAAGTGTCACAGGGCCAAACTTATAGCTTTAGAGTTGGTCCTAGGGAATGCAAAAGAACAATATGCAAAAATATATGACTACTTGGAAGAACTTAGGAAAACCAATGTAGGAACCACCACAATTTGTCACCTAGATTGTAGATTATTCCTGAGGATGTATGTTTGCATGCAAGCTTGCAAGAATGGATTCAAATCTGGCTGTAGACCTATCATTAGTCTTGATGCATGCTTCTTGAAAGGATATTATGGGGGACATTTAATGGTGGTTGTGGGTACTGATGCCAATGAGTGTTTATATCCACTTGCATTTGCTGCTGTTGAGAGTGAGAATCTTGAGTCTTGGTGCTGGTTCATCCAATCACTGATACAAGATTTTGAGATTGTTAACTCCTATATATCATTGGTAATTCATGTCATACAAACAAAAGGTGCATAATTTTTCCATGTCTACTTTTTCCAGTTTTTTAAACCTTAAATTTTAATCTTGTAAATGTTTTATTTATTGAATTATATTTGGGCAGGGACTTGTGAATGCCTTACTTGAGTTGGTGCCAAATGCTGAGCATAGAACTTGTGTAAGGTATTTATACACCAACTTCAAGTCTCAATCTACTAACAAAAGGAAAGCATTGAAGGATTGCCTGTGGAAAGCTACCAGAGCAACTTACTTAAAAGAGTATGAGGATGCAATGCTGGAAATAAAGAATTTATCAGAGGTTGATAAAAAGTGGTTAGCAGATAAAGACCCGAAGCATTGGTCCAAGGCCCATTTCTCCACAAACATAAAGTGTGGCATGTTGTTGAATAATTTGTGTGAGTCATTCAATAAGTATATATTGGAGGCAAGGGAAAGACCTGTGCTTACTATGATGGAGACAATAAGGACCAAGTTGATGCAGAGGATTGCAATGGAAAAAAGAGGTAGCTGAAAAGTATACATGAATTATATGCCTTAAAATTCAGAATAAAGTAGACAAAATTATTGAAGAGCCTAGTAGGTGTTGGGCTAAACAACCTGGTGGTGGAAAATATTAGGTTTCCCGTGGGCCAGCAAATCAACATATGGTTGACTTGGATGTCCACAACTGTTCTTGCAGAAAATGGGATCTTACTAGAATTCCTTGTAACCATGCAGTGGCAGTAATGTTTACAATTGAAGAAAGACTTGAGAGATATGCCCACCCATATTACCACAAGGAAACACAGCTGCGAATTTATTCCAACTTCATTCAACCTATCAAAGGGGCAAAACAATGGAGTCATGTGGAAAACATGGAGTCTATTTTACCACCCTTGCTTAGAAGGCCCCCAGGAAGGCCACACAAAAGTAGAAGGAAAGAGGCAGATGAAGTGACTACAAGTCAATCTATGATTACCAACTCATGAGTGAAAATGACTTATAGAAAATGTGGGAAGACAAGGCATAATGTAAGGACATGCAAGGGAGAAGTTGGTGCTAACAGTAGAAGATCTAAATTACCTGTAAATTCTGCACATCTTCTTTGCAACCCAATTGGAATGCACATTCTGCTTTATTAATTGCTCATAGTTGTGTTTTTTTTACAGGTTAGGAAAGCCAGAGCAAATGTTCCAAGGCAATTTGCAAGTCAACTTTAATGGTTTGTAAGTTTACCTTTCCAAACCATTATTTTATTGTTTCTTTGCAATTATTTCTTTTTTTACTTTTCTTGTCTTTCATATATGTTCAATACCTTGCACGAATAGTATGTCCTTTCATATAGGGTTCTTCACAAACTATAAGACAAATAGAAGCTGGAAGAATACATCTAGAAGTAATGCAAGAGGTAAAACTAAAACTAGTCCTGTATTAATTTCAACATTTGTTAACCATATATATATATATATATATATATTACTTTCATAGGGTTTTTCTCAAGTTACAAATTAAATTGAATCACAAGGAGTACAAGTCAATGCTGGAAGAAAGATAAAAAAAACTTTTCTATATTTGTCTTGCATAGGTCTTTAGTATTTGGTAACCTTATATATTTTACTTTCATAGGATTCTTCTCAACTTATAAATCAAATTAGCTCTCAAGGATTTTATGTTAGTGCAAGACAAGAGGTTAAAAAAAAATTCTAAATTGGTCCTGCATTGATTTTCATCATACATTAATCCTATACATTTTACTTTCATAGGGTTCTCAAGTTATAAATCAAATTAGATCTCAAGGAGTACAAGTCAATACTGGAAGAAAGGTAAAAAAAAAATTCTATATTTGTCATGCGTTGGTTTCCAGCATTTGGTAACCCTATAGAGTTAAATTTTTTAAGATATAGTACAAGTAAAACAACACAATAGGGGAATTTTTGAAAGTATACTACAAAAACAATTGGTCTTGTGTTCTGTTTAATTTTTATAGAACAATTGGTAATTATTTTCAATATTGGTACATATCAGTTAGTGAGAATTTTCAATGAAGCCAGTGTATGGTTTTTACACTTACATCATAGGGTTCTGTTCACATTATAAATCAAGAAGGATTTGAAAGTACTCATGTGGAGGCAAGACAAGGGGTGATATTTTTTTTGTTTAATATGGTTCTCTCTCATATGCGTAATACCAATTTTCTTTTTTTTTTTGAACTAGAGTCATGCTCCAATCGAAGAAACTAGACCAACAAAATCACACACACAAACTGTTAGGTGGATGCCTAATGTAAGTATTATTTTTGGTTATCCTTTTCATTTTTATCTTCATAATTTTTCAGCACTGATAATTTATATTCTTTGTCCTATTCACAAGGTTCTTCAAAAATTATAGGTCAATCTATTTTTCAAAATGTACACGTAGTGGCAATGCAAGAGTCTTCTTCACTAATTGTAAGTCAAGAGATAAAATTAAATAAAATTGTTTGTCATGTGTGTGGTACTTGATTTTTTTTTTTCTGTAACTCAGAGGCCTACGCAGAGTCCTACTCAATTTGAAGAAACTAGAACTACTCAACCACATGCACAAACAATTAGGTGGATGCCTAATGTAGTTTTAACCTTACATTTTTCCCAATTTATGATTGTCTTCTGCTTTGATGAGTTACATTAATTCTGATTGTTTAATAGGTTCTTCTCAAGTTATAAACACACATCAACATAGGCATCAAGGGAGACAAGTCCCTTCAAGGTATTTGAGAGATTTATCTCAATGTGGAAGAAATGCCCAAAATAAAAGAAAGGTGTCTCGATTGCCTGCCAAGGTTCTTCTAGAAAACAAGAGAGAAACTAGCAAGGGTGCACATCAAGAGAAAGATAGCTACTTGGGAAGCTGTGCACATTGCAGTATTAAATGAGAAAAGTGTTTTCATTGTTTTTGCAAAGTTTCCTTTTTTTTTTCAAGCAAATGACATTATGTCATTATGTAAAGACAACATATGTTAAGTTGTAGGCAACAGATTGGAGAATACTGATTAATTTTGTAAAGACCAAAAATCTGAATGTCATTATGTTTTCTCAGCAACGGCAATATGTATCATCTATAGAATTCTGTGTTGCCTATTATCATGTAAATGTTGCAGTTATTATCTTGTGTCTGCCATTCATGCTTACTTTACAAATATAATTTTATAATCATAAGATGTAGTTTGAATGTGATTATATTTTGAGGGAAATGTGAAAGCTTTGATCATCTGCAAAATAAACTCTTAATTCTAACAGATTGACTTTGTTCCTCTTTAGTTAAAGCTCTCAATCTTGGAGAAGAAAATATTTTTCACTATCAAATACAAAGACCTTTAATTCAAAGTAAATAGCAAAATCTTCTATTCAATTGAGAATCATTTACACCAAATAATTACAAAATAAATCAAATAATTTACATCTTCACCATATTCACGATTTTTAACATTGATAAATGCAAACTTTTCAGAATTTCAACTTTGGCATCTTCACGATGTGAATTCACCATCTTCACCATGATTCTAACCATCTTCACCATGATTCTGAGATAACACGTTATTAGATTCCAATGCTTGGAGGGGAAGGGAGAAAGGGAACAAGACAAGAGTGGGAAAAAGACAAAGAGAAGAACAATACTTTACTAGCCACGTGATGCCATGAATGGAGGAAGATCAAGGTTAGCCCTACTGAAATGGCTAACAGTATTTGAATGAGAAAAGGAAAGGAAGAAGAAAGAAAGGAGAAAGGGAGAGAAAGAAGAAGAAAGTAAAGAAAAAAACTTTTAGCTTGGTTGTGCTGACGTGGCTATCCCTGATGACATGGCTGAGCCACGTCTAATCAACGTTAACGGCGTTAGCGTCAATGATTAGATTGAAGCAATTCATAAGTTCAGTGACATAAATAGATTTTTTTTTTTTTAATTTAGTGCCTAAATAGGAACTCATGCATAGTTTAGTGACCAATTATGTGATTTACCCTTATTTATTTATTTATTGATATTTAGGATGTTGAATTGATTATAGTTGTGTTCATGAAATGAAACTCCTGGGTTATTTTAATTTTTGTACTCATTTTTTAATCTAGGAATATAATGAATGTTTGACTATGTTAGTCTATTTATATGATTATAACTTGTCAAATTAAGAAATACAGCTATTAAGAAACATTTACATTCTTCTTTAAGCTGGATCCTCTTAGATTTTCATTAGTGTCTTTTTATTACTTGCAACTACTGTCTTATTAACTCTAGGTAAAAAAAATAAACTTTCTATTATGACGGACTTAGGAATTAGAAAATGTTATTCAAGTTACTTGTAGGTTGAAATACTGTAAATCCAAACAAACATCATAAATCAAATGGAGAAAACAAATTTTAGCCTAATAGAGATTGAATCAATACCTATGAATAACTAAAGAACTTGATTTTTCTTGGGCTATGAACTACCAAAACAACCTTAAACTACAAGAATCTAACACATTGTTCATTGTAATGAAGAAAAGAGAACATGCTCAAAAGAAGGAGATTGATAAACATTGCAGTGGTAAATCAAAAACAAAATGAAGGTTATTGACAAAATGAAAGTAGGGTTGATTATGATCCAAAAAAGTCTAATATTGGAGGCATCCATGATGCCTAATGTGGCAATAGAGAAAGTCAAACAAAGACGGCTTATAATTTAATAAATCCATAATATACAATTATCAAACATGCACAATATACATATATTAAAAATTATGTGAATAGTGCTTAATCCAAGGATCCCATGATTGATATTGATATTAATATTGCATTAAGGGCATGTTTGGTTTGCTGCAAATGAAATTATAGTGTAAGCGAACATGTAAGTGAAAATGCTTTATTTCAAATTATATCATCATTGTTTGATTTGTTGTAATTAGAATTGATATATTTACTTTTTCATTATTTAGTTTGATGTAATTTGATATATATGGTCACCATGCAAATGGAATGGTAAGATTAACACAGTATCTATCATTAACACTAGTAATTTAATATTATTCACAAAAACCTTTCATTATATAATATGCTTTAATTTTATACTAAAAAATAATTAATTAATTTATCTTTCACTATTTTTCATTGGTGTCGACACTAATTTAAGAGAAATAAATAAATAATTAATTTAATGATTATTTATTAAATTAAAAATATGTAATATTCTTTAATTTTATGCCAAAAAACATTTTTGTAATTAAAACTACATAACAATGAGTACTTTTAAATATAATATTAAATTAAATAAAACATTAGTAAATATATAATATCTTTTAATTTTATGTCTAAAAAATAATTAATTGATTTAACTCTTACTATCTACTATTACCACTAATATAAGAGAAATAATTAATTAATTGATTTAAATAATATTTATTAAATTGAAAATATGTAATATTTTTTTTAATTTTATGCAAAAAAAACATTGTCATAATTAAAATTAAATAACAATCGATACTTTTCAAATACAATGTTAAATTAAATAAAATATAAACAACTATATGTTTAATTATCTTAACAATTGATTATTATGCAAGATTTCTTATGTTTTTAATACATAATGTGGAGGGTGGAGAATGATGATTTTAACCCAAATATTTTGCTGCATCTTAACTTACAGCAAAATATCCTGCAAGTTAAAATACTGCAAAAATACCACAAACTGTAAAACTTTTTATATGTAAAACTCATTACACAACTAACCAAACAATCTTTTAAATGTAAAACCAGTTACATTACAACTACTTACAGCTATTTACAAGTAACCAAATAGCATCTAAATACAAGTATTATTATACTCTATTAATTTGAAGACATCAAGCACTTTTTTGTGGATTTTTTTTGAGAAGAAGCTAAGATTTGCTTTTGTTTTTTAATTATTTTTTAAAAGTCAACATACATATTTCTAAATTTTTATTACGGGCTTGTTTGGATAACCCAGAAATTGTACATAATCCGTACATTATGGCATAATATAATATTTTCACAGATTTTTGCCATAATGGTTGTTTGGGTACCTAATTTAAACTACAAAATTATGCCATAATGTGGGAATTCTAGAATAATAAAATATTCCACTACAAGTGGAATATTTTTTTATGTTGAATTTCGTGGCTCTCTCTTTCGGGTGTCTCTCATTTGCTCTCTCTTCTTCTCGAAAACCCCACCGGGATCCAGAGGAAACGTTCAAGATCCAAAGCGCCCTCCCACCTCTGGCTACTGTGTTGCAGGATGCCAAGCCTAAACACCTATGCCTGCCCAGCTAGCTCGAACGCCGACGCCTAAAGCCAGTCCTTGTCGGTTATCCAAATCGGATAGCCACTATACGAGCAACTACTCTAGGCGCGCGTCGCAAGACTGAGGATCGCACCTCACATGCCATTACACTCTCTCTCTCTCTCTCTCTCTCTAAGATTGGGCTTTTGGAAACCTCCACAAGGCCAGATTGGTCGGCAAAAAAGGTGAAAGATCTCATTTTTTGCGAGAGAAACGAAGATGACGACGTTGTTCTTGGATCATAAGCAGTGTGGAGGTTTAGGTTCAACACTGGAGATCATTTTCCGCTTTGAAGTTGTTTGATTGGAACGAGGACCGGGTAATCTTCTTTGTCCTTAGTTTTTATTAACGTGTGCTGTTGATAATTCAGAACATCCATTGATTATAGGTGTTTATTAATCCCAAGCTATTGCAAGGTATTGAAATTAGTGGGTGTTTATTAATCATAAGCTATTGCAAGGTATTAAAATTGTATCGAATACGCTTCTATTTGTTGGTTGTATTTTTCAGTTTGCAGTTATAATTTAGATTTATTTTCTGTGTTTTTTTAATGACAATTTGATCAATTTATGGTTCAGTGATGTATAATATATGTATTTGTATGTTCATATTTTATAGGGAATCCATTTTTTATTAGTAATTTTACACTAAAATGTATAAGATTAGTGCAAAAAGTTAGATTACTGATGAAAAGAACTCATGGAGTGATGGGCAAATACTTAATTTTCCTTTGCCCCTTTTTTAGATAATCACTTGGATGTTTGTTCCTTTTTTTTCTTACTTGAAGCATTGTGTGTTTCTTTTGTTTTAATTACTGATTTTGCAATATGATTATTTCTATTTTTGGTTTTCCCTTTCTTGTAATTGCTTTTGTTTTGACGAATTGCTTGTATGTTTTGTGTGTCTATTTCATTATGTTTCCATATAGAATTTCATAACATTTTATTGTATCTATACCAGAGTAATCCTTGTATGCAAAATTTTGCAGCCAAAGCAAAAGAATAGATGATTATAAAGTCCAACCTTTTTTTTAATCTCTATGTTATGCTCCTTGTATTTGATCCTGAGCTAAACAACACAATTTCTATCCTTTAGAATTTGAAAACACTTTGCTTTTAGAAAGATTCCTTATAAAACTATATGTATTCTTTTGTCTCCTCCATGTGCACTACCTCTTTTCATGTTTAAAGGAGCATTTGTTTATGGATTGAAAGCTAATTAAACAATGGTGCTACTTTAGAATTTGAAAACACATTGATTTAATGTGTCTACATCTATAATATGATGTTCATGCATTGTCTCTTGTCTCTTGCATGTGTGTATATACATGATAATAAACTATTAATAGTGCATTAGTGAAAATCGCAACCGATGAGGATTGGCCGAAACATTAAAGAACAAACAACATCGTAACAATCATTTTTAGAAACAAGTTAGTAGTACAATTCATCAGGCTTCAAAGATCCATGTTACTAGTTTAAGGTTGAAAGCAAGAGACAAAGATCCATGTACATTACCAACTTGAAAACATGCAAACAAGGATATTAAAAACAAGAAACAAAGATCCATGTTACTAGTTTAGGTTGAAAGCTGACAAGACTGTCAAGCTTCATGCATATTTAGGACAAAAGAAGCCACTTTTACTTTCAGTTGGAGCATGCAGCAAATAAGAAACTCACTGATCTTGGAAGCACTTGTTCTGTTGCCATGGCCTCCGCATCTGAGTTGAAATCATAGTAAGAGCTCATGGTTGAAAGCTTCATGGAAAGGGACTATAGACGTATATACATGCATGGATATTGATCAGATAATTAATTAATTATATACTAAATACAGTAAATATATATAAAGAGAGCTTGTATATATCATGCATCAACTATTCTCACCTCAACCTGATTCAACAATGACTGAATATCGTTTATTATCTCATCAAGCATCATAGGCATACCCATTGGCTAAATATATATTCATACATATAATATATAACAATTAGAAAACAAAGAAGCATATATGATGATCTTAATTTGGTGATTAATTACTAATTGGTATAATAACCTTGTAATAGCCAGGAACTATGCCTTGTAAACATTTCATCCTTTCATTAATTTTCTCTTTTCTTACCTAAAACATTAACAAAATAGATATTATATTATATATCGCATGGTGATTGAATTGATTGCAATAGCTAGTTGACACATGTTTTTAGATAAGTAGAAGCATGAATTAGTCTTGCAAACATGATGACATTAGATGGCCCAAGAGTGGCTATGATCATCTCAATGAATCAATCCTATTGAGTGCTAACCATTATTGCTTTTTATTATTATATTTTACAATGTTTGATCAGTTATGCCAAGTCAAGGTAGATATGAAAGCAAGGCAAAGTGGAATGAAATTCACAAGGCTCATCTAGTAAAGTTATTGGGTGTGTATAATACTCCTGCGTACGATTCACAAAATGGATGGACCAAAGAGGCATGGAACAAGATGGTACATGACATGATAACCAAGTTTTCTAATCCAAGCATCACCACAAGCAAAATCAAAGCATTAGAACAAGAATTGAAAAAAACCTACAAGCTTCTAAAAGGGTTTTCTAAATTAAGTGGCTTTAGATGAGATTATGAAAGACACATTATATCGGCTCCTGATGATGTTTGGGCACCACTACTAGAGGTATGTACATAAATAATGAATGATTTCATTAATTACAGCCATCTAATTTAGAGCAAATCAAACAGAGGAATAGAGATGCAAGGAAGTGGCATACTAGACCATTTCCATATTTTATGTCATTGCAGGATGTTTATGAGGATAAGCATATATTTTCTAATATTTTACTTTTATAAAGTTTTATTTTACTAACATATTATATATTTGTTACGTAGGGAGATATGCTGAAGGTAAACAATCTCGTGGTATAGAAGATTATGAAGATATTTCTCAATCACCACTACACACCTCAAGTCCAAGTGTTTTTACTCCAAACGATTCAAGACAACCATCACCTATACACGAGAGGAGGATATCATGCAAGTGGAACCTCCTTGTTCTCAACCATGGAATCCTCAAACTCAAAGTTCAAGCAATGAAATTCTTCGGGGAAAAAGAGATCAAGATGGACAGAGAAGAAAAAGGGAGCGAAAAAGGAAAAGGCCCCAAGATTCATCATTCAATATGGATAAATACATTACATTTTGAGAGTACGAGAATAAAGAATATCTCAATGTTCTCAAGGGCACTGAAGTAGTGGAAAAACATACAATAGAAGATTGCATGAAGGTGTTCAACCAAATGAGTGACATTTTCACAGAAGAAGAAATGTTCCAAGCTACCCAAATTTTCATTAAAGATAAGATTTATCGTGAACTCTTCTTATGTCTTCAGAAAGATCATAGAGTGACATGGCTCAGAATGATGTTCACTAAAATTGTGTGATAAGTTTGACATTGTTATGGGTTATCTTGAATGTTTTGATTATGAACTTGTTATCTTGAACTTGTTATTTTTCTAGTTGTTATGGGAATATTTTCATTACGTGTAATTTTTTTTCATGAACTTGTTAAATATCATTTTTTGTATGATTGTTGTGTGATTGTATTGGTTTATAGGTGTTTTTTTATCATGAACTTGTTAAATATCTTTTTTTTCTAGTTGTTATGGGAATGTTTTGATTTTAGGTCTTTTTTTTTTTTGCCTGAATTTGTTAATAAGTACCCTTTTAGCTTGTAATATACTATGTAATGTTATTTAGGAACTTGCAAATGTTCTAAACTTTCAGATTATTTTCTAACATTAAATCAACATAGGCAATGGCTTTTTAACAAGACCCAATATTTTTCCATCCAAAAGGCATAAAGAAACAATTTCATGATTGCCACAAACCAATGGTCTAGCTCGGCAATAGCTACAATAATTATTCCACATTTGCATTGTAATTTCATCTCTTTTACGAGCACCTGCATTTCGCTCATAGTTCATGGTGTCAACATCCTCTCCGTATTACTCATCTCCATTAGGAACAATAGTTTCTTCGACTTCACCATCAAAATCATCAACAACATCTGCACCATTATGTATACAGATGAAGTTATTCAATATACAAGCAGGACTACTATATTAGTTTGATAGTCGATTGGATGAAAAGTTGCTACTTTAAGTATCAAAAATCTCATTTTCAAAATGCCGATGATGCGTTCAACATGGTTCCTTAATGAAGCATGTCGCAAATTAAACAGTTCTTTTTATAATTGCTCAATCTAGATTGCGCTCGATCTTACTACTGCAAATGGTAACGGACACCTCTGTATGGAGCAATAAAATTCATGGTATTAACATATCCTACATCTATAAGATAATATTTACCCCATGGGACTTCAAAACCTTGTTCAATCAAATGTTGGAGAATCCTAGCATCAGAAGCAGAACCTTCCCAACCAGCTCGTACATATACAAAATGAAGATCAAAATCACATGTCACCATAACATTCTGTGATAGCGTTTGCTTCCTATTTTTGTAAGGATCTTGTTTATCCAAAAAAATTGTGATAGAAATATGTGTTCCATCAATAGCACCAACACAATCCTAAAAAATAAACAAACATGTAACATTTACAATGACAAAAAAAAAATTCACAATGAAATTCACAATATATAGCTTTACCTACCTTGAAATATGGGAAAAATTTTCAGTTATTCTGAATAACCGGTGATGTCATTGTTAATGGAGGTTCTATGTATTCACGAGCAAGCCGATTTACAGCTTTAATTACTTTACTAAAATAACGACTAACTGTTTCTGCAGAATGTTGAAATCGCTCTTTCACATCATGGTTACTAGCATTATGAGCAAGAGTGTACATAAATATTGCTAATTGCTCCCCGACTATTGTCCGTTTTGAGTTGCAGAGGAGAGATTTTTCTCTTAAACGATCAACCAGTGCTTGAAATATATAAGGCTCCATATGAAATTCTCTTTTGCAACTTTCTTCATGACCTTCAAGAATTTTTTGTATATATACAACATCTGTAAGAATGGATGTGCGATGTTCTACACTTCTGGAAGTTGCTGGACATTGTCTCGAACAATAGCTGAGCATTAATAGATCATTTTCTTCATTTTTTTCCTCCAAAGATTTAAAGAATCCATGGTGAAACAATGGTTAGAACTATGAAGTTTTTCAACTAAAAAAAAGAGTATGTGTATAATGCAAAGAAATTATGTTGTGTATAAATAGGGAAAAATGACAATGGCTATAATTATAAGGGTTATATTTACAATGGCTATTTTCTAACTACTATTTTTTAAATTTTAATTACCAACGGTTATAATCCAACAGCTATTTTTATTGTGTAATAATTATTTATTATGCAAAAAAGCACTCATTCTATAAGGAAAAATATGTAATTATTTATGTAATATTGTTTTATTTTGTTACCCAAACACCCCGTTCGATAGGAATAAAATATGCTACAATTTCTGTAATTATCACTTGCACTTTCTATATAATAAAATTATGTCATATTTTTTTATTTTGCGTCCAAACAGGCCCTAAATGGCCTGAATGATTTCGTGTGCCATTAGATGACTGTGCTAAATAGGAATGGCTAATGCAACGATGAGGCGAAAACCAATATAGGATTAAGACATGGTGTGCTTTGCTACTTTGGACCCCACAAATGCGGCCTCTAAACTGACATGTTATTCTTTACAATATTTATGATATTTTTTGCATTTTCTTAGTATCAAATTTGTCTCTTTAATACTTACATATTCTATTGGATACCTTGATTATATATTGAGGAATGAAGCCTTACATTTAGATTCATCTAGCTTAGATTTAATCATATCTCATTCCAGTGAAGTATTTCTATATTAAAATATATGAATCATAAAAAAAAAAGTGCATGAATTTTAAAAGATGACTCTAATAATATACTTACCCTCATTTTTATTGATAGGAACAAATCCACATTGGATCTTGTCATTAAGATGGGAAGCTATAGCCATTTACATGAGTTCTATTATTGATATGTGTAATACTATTTAAGTGCAAGCAGTCTGTATTATTTGTTTCTGATAGTGTCACTCAAAGGAAATTGACAACTACATCAATATTTATGAGTAACCTATTATGAATAGCCTACTATTTAAATATTAAGTGAAACAAATTAATATAAGTTAATATAAAGGTTTCTAAAGATCCACTTCACACAATTACCGTCCTCCCAAACACTATTTGAGCTAAAGGTGTCAGTATCACCATTCATTAATTTAAAATTATTATATAGATAATTTACATGTATAATAATTTATTGAAATTTATTTAAAAATAAAACACACTATTTAAAAAATATTAATAAATTAAATATAATTCAAAACATTTAAGGATGGAAGTTTCAATAGTTCTTGTGATTTATATTCCAAATGAAGTTAGATTTAACTCTAAATGTGAATTGTGGCTCAGAAAAATAGATTTGGTGGAGTTTGCTAGCTAGTGTGGCCTTTGCAAATGAAATTATAGGCTTTACTATTTAATGATTTATTGAGAAAAATAAATGCAAAGTTTGGATCCATTCTCACTCACCCATGGCATTTGGCAATGATCTTTCTCCTTTTTCAACATATGATTAACTTGAGAAAGCAAAAAATTATGAATTTAACAAATTAAATTTGTTGAATATTGCTCCTACATTTGGAAATTTTGGTTAATTTAGTTATGTTCTATATGTAAGATAGAGAGTGATAACGATGGAACAACTAATGAAATATCTAATGGTAATAATGGAGGAAGAAGAACTGAGACAAATCATGGAGAGGTGTGGTGGGGTCGTGTGCAGAAAAAGGTTATTGTATGAGTTAGGTTGCTTAGAGATTGTTTCAAGGGTTAATGGTGAATCGAACTTTGTGTGAAATTAACAAAGGGTTAGTAGAGAAGATGGCATTAATGGACAAGATTGCAAAAATGACTGCTGTTTTTTGGCTTTGAGTAGTTTGTGCTCTCTATTTTTTTCTTCAATAACTAAAGCATATAATAAACATAATTTATATAATATATAGCCATATATTAATATAAGTTAAGTAAATATATTATATTGATTATAAACAATCATAATATAAATATGTTATTATACTAAATCTCTCACTAATTTATAGATTTGTTTATTTATCCCCCTATGTTTGTTCCTTCTGATGTTGGGAATCTGATCCGATTACTTGTTATGATCTGTTAGTAACTATAATATTAACTCCTGGATTTCTAGTATAGTGATCAGTCACTAACATTGGGTATTTGTTTTTCTTTGATCTGAAAATGAAGCTTAGTCGAGTCATTTCGGATGGCGAAAGGACTTTGCCTGGGTAATCAAACATGTTAATATTGGTGCATGAACAAATATATTGGGATCAACCTCTCTGATTAGGTGTAATTGAATGGGGAAAAAATCAAATTAATTGTTCTTCATATATTTCATCCTCTGCACATATAATAAAGCATAGTCTATGGATTTGGCCAAATGGAATTACTGATTCATGAAGACAACGTAAATTTTGGTTCTCCTAAAAGAATAGTTAGGATGGTTCATGGACAACAATTTAAAAAAATAAATAAATAAGTAGACTAAAGGAAAATTAAAAGATAAGATTTAATGGTTAGTGATTAGTTAATTAATTTTTCCCACAATAATCAAAGGATTAATTAATTACAAATCTATAGAGTGCTAAGTGATGTTGTGATCCTTGCTTACAAAAGTTGGATGTTGGAGGGTCATTGTCTAACTCACTTAATTAATCAAATAATTAACCATATAAGATTAAATAGTTATTGATAACTCATTACTAACATTTACATGGTAGATATAAATTGGGTTAATCATTACATGAGGACAAAACGTGTCGTTTTTGACATTCAATAAATTCTTTCCAAAACTTTCACATAAAAAATTGATTGTTAGTGGCTCCTACTTCCACGTGATAGCATGTGTCGCGTAATTTATCTCTCGTCCCCACTCTAGCAAATGTCAAACATCTAGTGTTGGACAAAAAAGTGATAAGGTAGCTCTTTGGTTCCCAATGTATTTGCGCATGTGGATGAATTAAATGGGTGGCTCATAACCATTCTTGTGGCACAAAATTCCCAAATTTTTTTCTCATGTCTCTAGTGTAGGGAACACCCCACTCATTTAGCCTTGCTTGCAGGCCCCGATGAAAAAATCTACATAACTTCCTCTAATCATGCGTAGTTTCTACTTCAAAAAGAAAAAGAAAAAGAAAAAAAAAGTAATATTGTAAAGGATAGGTTGGGCTCATCTTTTTTTAATTAGATTGAGATTGTGATGAGTTTTGTTTAATTATATATTTTTTTCTAAAATAAATAAAGGAATTAATTTGTTAAAACATATTGTTGTCTAACAATCTTTAGAATCTTGTTTTCTTTATGTTTGTGTTGAAAGGAGATTTGATCAAGACTTGCCATAACTTTTTTTTCCCACTTGTACCCAATATTTATTTTAAAATTAATTTTGCACTAACCTACTAACTCATTTGATAAAGTTTTCCACAAATCTTCATATAAATCAGTATTAAAATAAAATCATTATGATATTTTGTATGTAATTCGAGAAAATACTCATTATTAGCATGAATATGGCTCAACAATATTTGAGTAATTGAGGATAAGTATACGCAATATGTGTTTTGTCATTCAAAAGAAACATTTAATCTATTTAATTGTTTATTCATATCCACCCTCTCCAACTTTGAAATTTTTAATTATTATGAAACACAACCGAAAAGTAATTTAATAACTTTCTAATTCCATTTATCTTTGATATCAATACCCCTTTTTTACTTTGATAATCTTAAAAAACGACAAATTTTTAGTTTAGTTGTTAAAAGAGAAATTATTGTTATTGACTCAAAAGACTATGACTTATAAACAAAAAAATTTGGAAAAATTTGAATTTATCTGAACACAATTAAAATTAAAAAAATGCGATAAATTTTAAGGTTTCTCGAGGAATGAAAATAAACTTGTAATTTCAACCAAAAAATAAAAATGATTAAACTTGAAATAGGAGTAGGAATGGATTTCCTTTTCAAGAAGTTTTTGTATTTTTTGAAAAGTATTAAGTTCATATTCATTAATTTTATGTACCATTAATTTTTTTACACATATTTGGAGAGGTAATTACAAAAGAAGATTAAAGAAGAAATTAAATAAAAAAAATGAGAAAGTTAGCATCAAACAATAAGAATTCAAAATTTAAGAAAGGAATAAGAATTTTTACCCCTCTCAAAATTCCAATCCAAATCTTACCATTACAAATAGAGAATCAATAAGAGATCATAAAAATTACTTATAAGTCCCTGGCAAGTTTCAATCTTTCTATACAATCCCTCTGGCATTTTCCAAATTCCATATAGTCCTTCATTATTTTTCAGCCATTTTTCTTTTAGTTCCCTATTGTTAAATCCTCCAGTTAGTTTAATGATAAATGTCAAAAATGTGCATGTGAGATAAAATGAAAAGTTAGTGAAATTTGTTTCCAGCCAAGTCACATCAATTTTAATTGATGTGTACAGCCAAATCCAATGAAGCTTCTCTGTCATAGCCTTTTGCCTTTTCTCCTCCTCCTCCTTCTTTTGGAGGTTGTGAGAATTGCTTTCTTCTTCTTTTATTCTTCTTATTTTTTGGCAAAGTCTTCCATATTCTTCTCTCTTCTTTTTCCTGTTCTTCTTCTTATTCTTCATCTTTTTAAGAGTGTCGAAAGTGTTTCCTTCTTCTTATTCTTCTTATTTTTCATATTTCTCAAAAATATGGTAGCTTTTTTTGCCATTTTTGTTTTCTTTGCAATTCTTCCACCTTGTTCTCTTTCTTATTTTTGTCTTTTGGAGGCTATGATAAGTGTTTTCTTAGGTTTTTCTTTGTCTTAATCGTTTGGCAATGGAGTTCTGGTGTAAAGGTGGTACTAATAGTCGAGAACCATATAACTGTGAAGGTGCTAATTTGTGTCACCTTCCTAGTTTGTTTGTTACTTCTCATGTATTTTTTTCAAATGTCATGCAGGTGTTAAACATCAATGGAAACTTTCTATGTTGTGGTGCGTTATAAAGAAGAATGACATGTGCTTCAATTCATCGTGCTGAGCTCTTGGGAGACCATCATGGGCGAGATATGTGGACGTTGGGCCCTGGATGTTTGTTAGATATGAGTAAAGTTCGTGAGACCGGACTCGTATAGAACGATTTACCCAATTGAATTGGAGGTGGACTTTCAATGCATGTGACACATATACCATATGTTCAACAAGAATGTCGTAGATATCATCATTGAGGAAGTGAGAAGGGTAATGAATGGAAACTCAAGCACCTTGTTCCCATTGTAATACACCAATGAATGTTGGTGCTAGTTACTTTTGTGTATTCCTACGTATTACTTTGATATCCTGTGTATTATTTATAGTTTTTGTGTATTATAATTAGTTTGTGTTTAGAATAATTAATTCCTATGTATTATAAAATGTTACCGCTTAGTTTTTTTGCTTATCACGTGTAGTGTACGTTGTTTGTAACTTGTTTTTCTCATTGTGATTTGCATTGTGATAAGTGCTTGTGCGATATGAATGTGAAGCGTTCATTCCTTATGTTGAGCATTACTTTTCTTGGGTTTTTACACTAATATGTGTGTTTTTATGTTACTTTCGTGCAGGTAGGGTTGTGAGGCTGAGTATGAAGGAAAGAAGCCAATGTGGATCGTAATGCACCGATTTTGGAGGAAATCTTGCTAAGGTTCAAACGCGAAGACATAGGTCAGGTGTGAGATGCTAGAGTGTGTGCCAACCTCCTCGTATTCTAGTTGGCACATCCATTTGGAGGGGCACAAGGGCAGTCACACTCGAGCATTCTGACTTATGCACATAGACCAAGAGCTCCACCAACTTGTCTATCATTGAAGAAGCAAGTGATCCACGACGTCAATGTGTTCCCGTTTGCGTTACCCCGATGAAAGTATGGATTTGGGAAGCTATTCAGGCCGGATACTGTAGAAGAGCACTATAGCAACAATGGAGCAAGGTAATCGTGAGCAAAAGACAGCTTGCATACCGGCCGAGAAAATAGGAATTCAGAGAATCCACATCAGCGTGTGGAAATTATCCACGCCCATGTGGAAATTCCACATGGGCGTGTGAAAAATCCACGTGCCCGTAGTCGCCTGACTCAAACTTTCTATTTTAAAACCGAATCACTCCGATTTCAAGATTCTTTTCTCCATCTTTTTCCCCAACTTGAGAGAGGGCTTCGCTAGGATTTTGAGGGGTATGGCTAGGGGTTTTGGAGAGGTTCTACTGGCTCCGACATCCCGCGTCATTTGGAAGAAGGTTATTGGGAGAGCTTTTGTCAGCACCCATCTCGGGCGAGGGTGTATCCTAGGTCGGACAAAGGATTCCTTGCGACTTTAGTAGAGGACTCTCCACAAGACCATCGACACGACTCATCGAGGGGTTTTTCTATGGATTCATTGCTTTTACATTCTATTTCTTTGATTGTATTTAGCTTCATGGAGAGCTAAACCCCTAATGGGTACTTGGGTGTTTGTGAACCCTAGGATGTATTTATTTCATTGAATCTCTTTATTATGCTTTCAATTAATTGATGTTTATTGTGAGTTCCAACCTTGAATGCTTGATTGTATGAACATTTCCCCTAGAGTGACACTAGGGTTGAGAGTTCTTGTTGGTAACCTTGTGAGTGAATGACACACCACGAGTGTTAGACAAAGCTAGGTTGGAGAGAGTTGAGAGGGTGAGTCGAGAGGTACAGGAGCATCCCCTTTCCCCTCCGCCGTGATAGATTCTACCTCCTTTCCTTGAGTTCTTTGCGGCCATAATAGAGTGAATGGTCTAAGGGATGACCCTTCGCTGGGGCTTAGTTGCGAGTGCAAAGGAGTGAAGCGTCGAGGTGATCTTAGCATCTAGGGCTTAATCGTGGTTAAGGATCTTCCACCTGGACCAAAGGGTTAGGTCTATAATTAGGAAGAGATTTATCACTTGGAATCCCTAGAGCTCATTGCAACTCTATGCGAGAGCGAGGTGTTGAGATTGTTTGATTTCTCCTCCGGGACATGTATAGAGTTAGGCATAGTTGACCTTAGATTTGGGACTATGTAATGAATGATTTCCACGACTCACTATTGCATTGATTAGGAAGCATAATAGAGGGTTCTTGCACTGGAAGTGATCGTCCTAGGTGGAGCATTATCCGAGTACCCCATCTTTATCGATTGTCTTACCTTCTCCTTTACTCGTGCTCTCTTACTTGTTGATTTTACTTTTGAGAATTGAATCATTGTCACACTTATCACTATTGATTTTTCACATAGCTAAGAAGCGGATTAAGTGTTTTTATTCCGTACTCCCTGTGGATTCGATACCCGCTCATCCGGGATTATTACTTCGACAAACCCGTGCACTTGCGGGATATACGCAAGGGGACCTTATCACATTGTCATGCAGGGAGTCATTCTCAAAAAGCATAACTAACGACTGGAGACTTTTCTATCCCAACATCCTCTTGTAGGGCCTTGGCCATTGTTGGTTGTTCGCAACCATATGATGGATCCACATTAAAATTATAGTAGTGTTTTAAAGTGAAGAACATTTCAAAAATGTCCTCTACAACATCACCATAAGATTGAATTTTGACTTTATCTTTATAAAAAATGATAAACTCTGGGTGATTGTTAGGTGCATTGCTTCGGATTGGTGATGACGTGTACATGAATCGAAAAGAGGACAACTTAGACACATTCCTAGTATAAACAATATGTATACAAGGCAAAAGAGTTCGATGATGAAGTCTGTGAACTTGTGTCTACATTGGCAGAAGTGCACCATTGGTTTCTCCACAAGTCCAATGTTGTGACCACTAGTCAAACTATTTATTTAAAGGTGTGTGATGGTGTGAGATGTACTCCAACGTGGTGGAGTCTTTCAACTCTTAGATCAAAGAAACATGTCATCTGTCGGTGGCAAGTTTGGTTGATTCCATAAGGTTAATCTTTATGTTTATTTGCAGAGTATGTGTATGTTAATAGATAGTTTGTGTGTATTTTCTCAAGTTTGTGTGTTTTATTAAACGTTTGTTTGTATAATAGCCAATTTCTATGTATTATACCCTAGTTGATGTTTATTAGACTACGTTTAACTTTATAGCGTTCATTTTCAGTATATTATACATAGCTAATGTGTAGTTGATATGTTAATCTATAGGTTTAAACTTATAAATATGTTGGTAGACAGACGCAAACTATTAAACAGGTGGGAAACGTACCTTTGTCCTTAGATATAGAAGAAGGTGGAACAAATTGTAGAAGGCAATCACAATCTGAGGATGGGCCCATTCAATGTCAACAACTATGAAGTCATGGATGAGAACAACAACGCAGTCAGCTTGAAGATATGGAAGTGCTCTTGCAGAAGATGGGAAGTGTGTAACTTCCCGTGCAAGCATACATGTGTGGCAACATGCAAACATACACGAATGTGCATTGTTACGTTGACGATTATTTCACCATTGATTGGTATCGTTGTGCATATGCAAAACCCATATACCCAATTCCTAACCGTGATAAGCCAAGAAATGGCTATACATGAGCTCCGTATGATGCCACCAATAACAAATAAAAGACCTGGTTATCTATGAAGGAAAAGAATCAAATCACAATCATATTATATCTATGAATTACACTACAATTGGTGCCATGAAGTTGAGCATAATCGCTCGTTCATGTAATGCAGTCATAGTCGACTAAACACGCTATGCATAATATTGGGGTTTTTTTCTGGGACAAACACCATTCATGTTTAATATACTTGTTTTTTTTAGTATCATGTGAATGTCATGTGTATCACCAATGATTTCTATGTATTATACATTTTTTCTGTTTATTAACTACATTTAGTGTGTAATTTTATTAACGGTCCAGCTGTCCACACATCATTTCCAATGCTCGGTTACGGGGGTATTTTGGTTATTTCACCAAACTGTGAGGATATTATAAGGAATGGGGGTAGACTTGTAATTTCTAATGTCGTTTGGAGCATATTATTGTCATTTCGTGCACATGAAAATTATGTTTCTCTAGTTAGGGGTAGTCTGGTAAATTCTTATGCTAGATAACTGCCTTTCCAACTTCGCCTAAAGCAAAATCCTCAATAATACAAAACTACTCAAAATATTCATAAAATTCACTTTACAAAACTCAAAATTGCCTCAAACTCTCATCATCATTTTAAAAAAATAAAAATTAAATAGAAATATGACAACAAGACCACGGTCAACGCTAGTAGTGAGAACACATATAGAATTCGAGTTGATTCAGTAGATGTTCATTTTACTTTTCCAATGATCACAATAGATTAGAGGGTTTCTTCATCTTCCTCCGTCACCCACTTTTTTTTGGATCCATTCTCTTCTTCCCGACATCCAGAGAGACATTAGGCCGGTGAAACCAGAGCCCGCATTGCAAGCTTCCCATCCAATGGCTACATATCTCTGAAACTCATAAATTAGCATTAATCTGAGAGCTACAAGCCGATTCACTTCCTTGTGGGATGGTTGATTGGATAAAAGAAATAGGATCTAGCCTTTTAATTGTTCCTAATAGATGCTTAATGTGATTAAAAAAAATCAAAAAGAGGAAATATTGTCCAATTCAAAGACATGTAAGAAGGAATACCTTTGTGTAGATGGTGGTGTTTCAATAATCCATGCATGAAAGAGATTTAAATTCTAATCAAAATAACAATTGAGAATTTTAATAATAGAAAATGAAGAAGAGGATCGGGACAGATGGAGAACATATGATTGAGTTGAAGATGAGTTGTTAGCATTTTTTTCTCCCAAATAAAAAGAAAACAAAGTTTAGCCTAGTTAGGATGTTCATGCGGAACACCAAACTCACTCTCTAGAATGTGCCACATGTCAACTACTGAGATCACCATTGGATGAAAGGGTTTCTTTTTCCTAACTAAAAGAAAACCAAAGTTCTGAGTAATGAGGTTTCTCCAGTGAAACATGAGATCCACTCTCAACAATGTGCCATGTGTCATAGTCAGAGACCACCAGGGGATAAAATTAACATTATGTATGGATATAAAATAAAAATAAAATATAAGTAATGGTCACATAAACTTATTTGAGTCCTTAAAACCACATAATTAGGAAATCATCAATCCAACTGCACAGATCTTCCAATCAATTCCTCAAGATATGGGACAATCTTGAGTAGGCCGATATAAAGGACCAAAACCCTAATTCTCTTCCACTCGCACTTCAATGCTCCCTATGCCAGAGCTTATCCTCCATCATCTAAGGTTAGGGTTTGTGCTTTTTCCTACTCTATTTATCTCATAACCATGGTGAGGCGAGAGATATAGATCCCACTCTCTCTATTTGGAGTTCTCAACCGCAGCTTAATTCCATTATTGCTTCCTCCGATCATCAATAACCCATTGATACTCTCTCCTGCTTGCTTTGATCTCTAAAGCAGAGGAGGCCTAATTCTCCTCTCGCTCTTTTCTTTGATCCTCCTTGTTTTACATTGATGTTTCCATTCTTGTAAGCTATTGCCGTTTCTCATTTTTCTCTATAAAAGTGCATGTTTATTGGTTAACCTAATTCTTTCATATTCTTGATACTTTTCTCTCTCTTTATCCCAAAAATATCTCATAGTTAGTGTTCTTCATTCTAATTCCCATATTTTGGTGGTTGTCTTGGTTTCTTAATGTTTTGATTCATGTGTTAGTTGTCTCATTCCTTCTTGATGTTTTAATTACTTTTAAGCTATCTACATTTTTTCATTTATTTTATGGAAATGCATGCTTAACCTTAGTTTTTTGTTTTGGTTTCATTGATGTTCTTGATGTTGTTCTTTATCCAAGAATAATCACAAAGTGTGGAGCTTTTTATTCTATTTTCTTGTTTAGTATTTTTGATTCTTGAGTCATTTGTCATCCTTTTGATTTATGTAGAAGAACAAGCCTGTGATTCTTTGAAACCCTTCTTTTATTGAAAAAAATTATGTTATGTTATTTTTCTATGGAGATGCATGCTAATATAGGAGAACAATCACATTATGGACTATTACTTGATTCTTTTGTTCTCTTTGTAATGGATATGTTTTTTGCTTTTATGTTGATGTTTTCCTTCTTGTGCTTGCTCTTTTTGCAATGGATCTGTTTTCTTGTTTGATTGATATTCTTGATACCATTTATTTTCTTAATGTTGATGCTTATTAGAATTAATTCTTGAATTTATGATATTATTAAATTCTAGAGTTTGTAGGGTTTTCTTGTTACTTGTAATGTATTATTTTTTATTAAGTACTACCTATTTATGGATCATAAAGTTGTCTTAGGTTGATTAGTTGAAATCTAAAATGTGTACTGAGTAGATGTTCACCTTATGTTCATTATAGAAGGGGCAAAGTGCATAAGAGGACCTATATTGCAATTGTAATAATAGATAAATGTTAGAGTGTGGCCTTGCAAAAGTCGCTACATTACCCTTGGGATAACAAGAATTCTCTAAAGAATATGCCACCCATCATAATTAAGGGATTTATCAATAGAATTTGAATTAGATAGTTGTAAACGAGATTTTGGATATTAGTAGAGGACGTGCTAGGTATCCAAACCCAATGACTGGGGCCGGAGGTGTCCAAAAACAGCTTAAAGATCCCCAAATCTCGGTGATTATCCAAGAACATCCTAAGTTCCTCCAAAATTGAAGAATTATTAATAATAAAATCAACGAAAGTCAAAGACTCCTCTAGAAGATCCATATTAATATATGAAGATTTTATCAAAATTCCCATACTTTAAGAGGATAATGTTAACCCAATGCTTATAAACAACATTAAGGATGGCAAAGATAGTTTTGGGCATAAGAGCTGTCCTAGCATGTTTCAAGTTTCCAATGCCAAGTCCACACTAAGTCTTAGTAGGCAAAGTAATATGAAGCTTAAAGAGGGAATGCCACTACTTTTTCTTCCTCTACCTTATAAAAATTTCAGCTAATTTGGAAATCTCATCAAGTGTAGTATACATCTGGGATAGGAAAACAAGATAAAAGGTAAGTAGGGATTGCAAACAAGGAACTATATAATTAGGACTACTCTGCTAGCAATAGAAATTCTAGAATGGTTCCAAGATTTTGTAGACTAAGACACCCTATCAATAAAATAATGGCACTAATTCACTAAAAGTACTCTAGGAGCAATCAAGACTTCCAAGTACTTGAAAGGAAATGACCTAAGCTCCATTTTGTGGATTGTCTTCAAAGCTTAAACAATGTTCTTATTACACCAACTAGGAAAATGAATGGTAGACTTGGTGAATGATAAGTATTAAAATTGCATAATATTTTGACTTGATCCAAGTGCTATTTCATAGTCGATTATGCATTTTAATTCATGGTTTATACTAATTTTTTCCCCTAGTTCGGATTACAACTTCTCATTAAATTTATATGCAAGTGACTGAAAAGCATACCTGATTTCATAGTTCTATGAAGCATTCTTAAAGAAAGATTAAGATCATCAAGTTAGAAGCGAAAAGAGGATGCAAAACTATAAGAAGCACAGTGCAGCCAGTGCAACAAAGCACACTTGTGGACTTTGGCCAATTTTTGAAACCCTAACTCATTCTCTCACTATAAAAGGCCATCACGTGGTTCTTTGAAGTATCTTTGGCAACATGAGTAATGGCTCGACTTCTCTCAAGGTTTCAGGTTGTCTAGAGACCATTGAAAGGAACATGAAAGCGAAAGATTCAATTCAGATATGTGGGTTTACAAGGAGACTGTTCATCACTTGAGTGGAGGATCAAGAGTTCTATTTTTCTTCTATCTATTCTTGAAGCAATTCATGTTTATATTGATAACTAAATTACATTTTATGGCTTGTACATCAAACATGAATAAATAGATCTTTTATTCTAGGATTCGCACTAGCCCAATGATGACATATTAGATGATGTATTAACTTTTATTCTTATATTAATGTGCAATCATTTTTCATTCAATTTTATGGTTCCTATTGCTTGTGAATCTATTTTATCTTGTATCTATTTTAGGAAATGATTGAAAAATGAACTTAGGTGCTGAAAGCCTTAAAGTTGAACCTAAAACCCTAAATAAAATTTCTTGAGATTACTAGATATCAAAAAACTTAAAACGTCTAATTAGATTAAATTTTCATATAAGTAGGAGTTGATCTAAGTTAGATACTTCATTATATTTTGAAAGGAAATAAATGAACCTAACTGGGGAGAAGTTAGTACAAATTCTTCTATCCATCATTGTATTGAACATATTCTTAGAAGCCCTTGAAATCTGAATTGATCACCCTAAGTTATCATTTTCCATAGTGCTATTAATCTAGTTTTCACTTCGTTTAGTTTTCTTTGGTCCTTAGTTATTTGTCTAGATAACCTAATTTAGAAGAGATTGGTAGTTAATGACGAAGTCCTCGTGGGAATGATTAATGGTGGGCACAGACCAATTAACAGGGCCTTTTGGGTCCAACTCTATTGGTCTAGGTTGGCTTTTGGTAGACTCATAACTGGCCCCAGCTACAATAGTGATTTATCAGGCCAAGCAGACCTAGTGGGTCATGGCCTAGTTCTTATCATAAGGGTCCGAGGGGATATTTTATTTTTATCAAATGCCTTTTGGTTATTGTTTTTTTTTTATTATTAAATTTAAAACTATAATATTGTGAATGCAGTATGCAATGATCAAACCTGAGACCAAAAACTTCACCCACAAACACTTTATTTTGCTTTAGTATTAAAAAATAATAATAAAAAAAAAAGAAAACCACAAAACAGTTTTTTTTAATTATCTTAAAAAATATAAAAATTAAAAACAATCCTTAATAAATCAGAAGAATTCAAGACAAGTCAAAATAATTCAAAATAATTCAAAAGAATTCAAAAGAATTTAAGAAAAGATGAAAGGGCATCATCTTGGGTGTGAGGCAAATCAAAGCCCACGTAGTTCTCTCACCTTTGACGAAGATGTTAGCCACTTATCTACTGGTCGACATTAGATTTTGGCTCTTTCTTAGCCTCAAGGGCCATTGTTGTACTCATCATGTTATCAACGAAGAAAAAAGGCACTAACTTTTGCACATCCCATCTCTGCTTCTTATTCAGAACTTTAACAAGCCTTCAATCATCCATGAAAACTAAAAATAGCAATTAAAGTAAATAAAATGACCCCAAATGCAAAATAATGGGATGAAGAAGGGTATATATAGATTTAGGAAAAAAAGTGGAAATAATTTCCCTTTCAAAAACATGTTTTTATTTTTTAGTTTTTAGTAATTTAACCAAAAAAAAAAGTTTGGTTGAGACGTTAAGATGGATTAATAAAATTTGATAAAACACTAATGGACCGTCTCTAGAGGTTATATCGATCCTACCTTTTTTTTAGTCAATTTTTAGAGTGTCACTTCTTCAAATCCTAAGGGTGATGAGGTTTATTGATTTTATTGTTTTAATTTTAAAAATAAAAGAAAAAATAGGCCCAACCCTATGGGTTCACCTAAGGGTCACGAGTTGAGCCTGCTATAGTGTGGGTCAGTTTTGAATTGGTAGCTCACCTCGGCGGGCTAGTTATGGTGCGGGTTTAGGCAAGGTTTGTTCCACAAGACCTTAGTAATAATTATCAAGCTATCAACAAACATCAAGTGGTTAAAATTAGTTTTAAATCTAATATCAAAATCTAGGGTCATATTGATTTTAAGAGCATAATGCAGTAAAGCAGAGAGGTTTTGGGACAATAACAAGAATAAGAAAGGGGAGATTATGTCATTTTTGTCTTACACCTCTATGATTAGGAATCCAATCAGAGGGTTGGTTATTAATAAGAAGTGAGAAAGTAGCCGAGGAGATACAAGTTTTAATCGAAAATATCCAAATGCCATGAAAGTTCATGATTTTGAAGGTATCAAAAATAGTATTGCACTCAATATAATCATACATATTCTCTATTTCTACCCTTAAGAAGCATCCTAAGGAGAGCTTTGGCATCATACTCGAGAGAATAAACAATTTCTTGGATTGCAATTATGTTATCAAAACTAGTTTTTTCCAGCCATAACTCTATTCTATTTAAGACCAACCATTTTGTCAATGACCTTTTCAAACGGTTAGAAAGAATTTTAGAAATAACTTTGTAACCAACATTGTAAAATGAAATAGGTCTAAATTTGGTCATTTAAGTAGAAGACCCTTTTTCAGAATCAGAACTACATATGTTTTGCCCCAATATCTAGGAAGGGTGGTTGTTTGGAAAAAAATGCAAGATAGTTTTGAATAACATCTCTTTAATAACATCTTAGTAGAATAAACAAAAATCAGAGCTCAAGCCATTAGGCCCACGGCTTTTGTCCCTAGGTATGATCTTAATGGTATGAAAAGCTTCCCCCTAGTCACTGACCTGGTTAAAGACTCAATCACTCTCATCTAGTACATAAAGATCACTAGGATGAGCAACTAATCGATTAAAAGTAGACCGTGTAACACCTCTTTCTTTTCAATTAGCCAAAAAAAAACCTCAATCGTCTACTCCTGAAAATAGGTGGGAAGGGATGTGTTGTCGGCTTAGTAAGTACTATACTTACACTATCATGTAGGTAGTCATACAATGAAATACTTCTAATGACATACGAGAAATCATATCAATTTAACTCTCATAACCATAAATATAAACAGTTAATTAATACATGAAATAGAACATGTCAATTCAATTCTCATATTAAGGAAAATAAACTAGTAGTTCATCATTCCAATTTAATTATCAAATTATTTACCCTATCCTCTATTGTCATCTCTTCTTCCATTTTCTTTATTTGGGCTTTCTTGGCCTAACTAATATATCCCATGGTCTAATGGTTGTATCTCTCCTAGGGCATGAGCTATTGTCGTCTATATGGGTAGGCATCCCACTCAAGTACTATTATTGTCGCCTATATGTATCGACACAGTATCTTAGCACCTTATTGTCACCTATATGGATAGGTTCAAGAATGATCACAACACTCAACATCAATCTCCAAGCCAAAGAAAATACCCAAACTAGGCAAGCACTAATCATCTACCTTTTTCCGATTATTCCTTATCTCACATCTCAACATCAATCCAATATCGCTCTACCATATATTTTTATTGTCTTCTTTCAACACATCCAAATATCAAACAAAATAATTTATTTTTATCTTATGACAACATAAATTTTAACATGCCATTGATTAAAAAAATAAAAAATAGCGTCACACTTGATATTTCATAAAATATGTGCATAAGAAATCACTCCAACCAATAAAGTGCAATCACACGTAAATATATACTACACAGTCAATAGTAGATTTACAAACTAGTATGAGTAACAGCACATACAAAGCAATCACTCAAACCATCAAGCATACAATTACATTCAAGTATAAGTAAATACTTACCTCTTGCCCAACACTAAACATAAGTATTTCCACCCTCTGCTTTACCCCTATCCTACTCAAGTATAACCTAACACACATAATCATAATAAATTCTAATTTTACTTAATGATATGAATACATCGACATCTATTAATCTTTCACTTGCGGCCAATTTGAATTATTTATGGCCTTTTCTTTAAATACCAAAATAAATCCTTGGATCTATCATACAATTTTTACCACTCACATAATTAATCCAATATAAATATCTAGTTCTTTGGGATCAAATCGAGACACACATACACACACACATATGATTTCTAATTATATAATAACATTAGAATCTATTTCTCATCCTCTATCAAGTATAGGTCTCACCAGAATTACAAGATTACAAGTTGAATTTGTTTAATAAGAGAGATAAAGAAAAAGATAGTGAAACCTACTTGTTAATCGATATTAAACGCCAACAACCCTTTAGAATCCAATCTAACCCCTTTAGATCTTCATGAGTCTCGAAGGATTAAGGCAAGGAGAAGGAAGAGTTTGGAAGATCTAAAGGAAAATATTGGTGGCTTTGTAAGGAAAATAAGAGAATAAATTTAAGGTTAATAAGAATATCTATTTATATTTATAGATATTTGTTTATTGACATTGGTCCCTAGGATTTACTTCAATTCTATATTAGCCCCTTTTTTATATTGACCCATAATATTTACTTTATTTCTGTTTCAACCCTTGTAACTAATTAATGACTATATAAAATATCCTTACTCAATAATCGTATTATTTTAGTATAAATATGAACAATAGCAAAATTGTTAATTGTGAATTTAGTTAGGGTTTTTAATTTTAGGGATGTTACAGACCAGGTGCTAGTTGGGGTCCAAAGATGAATGTAAAAATCAATAAAGCAGCCACAAATGTCCTTATGATTAGTATGAGTATTGCCAACATTATCCACTATGGCAGTGTTTCTATTGTGGTGGCTTCTATTGAGAACATAATTACAAAAAAAAAAAACCCCTCCGTATTGAAAAAACCATTTTTAACCAAACGAAGGCAAGCCCTCTAAGCCTATCTCAAGGAATTATTCCATAACAAAGCAGTGGGGCAATTATAAAGGGCATGAGTGCTAGGTCTTCAAAAGAATTTTGGCTAGGTGAATAATTAGCAACTTCTAAGGATTTAATATCTTTCTCAGTTTGAAGAACATCATTTTCCAAAGAGTTTGTATAATTTGTTCTATAATTTAAATTTTGGGTTTTAGTATGGGAGAGAAAATGGGATAGAGCATGTATGGGAGAAGAAGGTTGAAAATTCCAAGCTCTAAAAATAGAATCATGAAAACCCTAGTATTCTAACTAATAATTATCAAAGCAAAAAAACTTTATTATACGATAAACATGAAAGTAAGCAAAAAGAAGGATTAGAGCATGATCAGAAGGTACTCTATGGAGATGCTGGTTATAGTATGATTTGAAATTAGCTACCCAAGCATTATTTCCTAGGAATCTATCCAATCGAGCCCATCTACAGGCTAGACCAAGTTGACCATTACACCAAGTGAACCTATGTCCAATGTGCCCAAATCAAGTAGATTATTATCAATAATAAAGTCCTTGAATAGCCTAGATTTACTAGCATAGTAACTAAATATACCTCTTTTATGCTCAAAGAAATCAAGAATAGTATTAAAGTCACCCGAAATAAGCCATGAAATTTTCAAATAACAAATACTAGATAAATTATCCCAAACACCCCTCTAAATAGATATATCATGAGAATGATAAACTACAGAGAGGATCAATTCAATTGGTCTAAGAGCAAAAATAACATGATGAACAAAATAGCAACTCAAAGCTAAAGTGGCCACTTTCCTAATACACTGTTTCCATAGGACAATAATCCTGCCAAATATGCCCAACAACAGGATGACAGAGTAATCCCATCTTCTTTTAAATTTTTTGTAGAATTTAGGAGCTCTTACCTTGTCAACCCTTGTTTCAAATAAATAATAAATGATTGGCTTACATTTGGCCAATAAGTCCTTCACCTGATCTATTAATAGTTCTTGTATTTGAAACACCCTTGCAATTCCAAACCACAATATTAGTTTTCTCCGTATCATAATTAAAATTGATATAAGTAAGAAGGGAAAATTAGTTATCATTGGTGCGTCTACACCCTAAAAACTTAAAATATAAGCCTCCTCCAACAGTCCCTCAACGGGCTACGGCTTCCAACTTAGCCTCATTTTGAAAATGTATCAAGGTCATCTCATCATCACCCCCTTCCTAATTCTTCTAAAGTCTCCAATGTCTCCTCATCCATATCCTCTATCCCATGATTAACAGACCTAGCATTAGATGAGGGAGCATTCGCCATACCCTCAACCAAAGATTATGTCCTCAGCACTGTTCCTTAAGCAGAAAGATCCAGTCCATGACCCCTTGGGTTGTTCACTTGGTTGTTAAGTGATGTGAGGAGAATTAGAACAACTGCAGGTTATATGGAAAGTTCACTTCAATCCCATTATCGTTAAGTTCATAAGAAAAGTTTTTACAATGCTTAGGGTTTCCAACTCGAGGTTGATCAATAGTCTGATTTGAAGCCTTAGGTAGCAAGGCACTAGTCGTATCCCGTACTCTTGGTTAGGAAATATCCAGTGCAAGGACATGGTCAGAAAAGGTCCATATAACCCATCTGAGAACTATTTGTTTGATCACAATGATCATAATGCCCATCCCTAGTCAGGCCTACGTGACCACCGCTCAAAATTCCACGGCTACCATGTGTAACAAATGAGATAGCTCCTTCTTCCACTCGGAGAGAATTTTCTGTTAACAATAGCAACATGTCCCCCCTGCTTCTAGCTAGAAGATACTAGGAGCAGCACCAGGACCCCGGGGTTTTTTTTTAAAATATTGTAGAAAAAATAAAAAATTACCAAAATACGTATGTTACTATTATGTACGAAATCGCATTTTTGGGGAAAAGCGAGAAAAGTTTTTCCCGTTTTTTCTTTTTAATTTTTAATTATTAAATAGGAAAATGGGAGATACTCTCCCATTTTTGTTTTTTTTTAAATAATAATACAAAATGGAAACCGGGATTCTCTCTCCCGTTTTCCACTTTTTTATTTAAAAGAAAGTGGAAAACAAGAGAGAATCTCCCGTTTTCCACTTTTTGATTTTAAAAAATATAATATATTTATATATATATATATATATATATATATATATAATCCTCACTTCTAACAGCCATATTATCTAACGGCCATAAAATTTTATTTCCATTGGATTTTTTTATTATTATGTTTTCTTATATAATACCCACTTCCCACTTCATACCATCTTCCCTCCATTCTCATTTTCTCCCATTCTAATCTTATTTCAACTTCTAATTGTTCGGGTGTTTTATACTTACACATGTATGGGATTTTTGTTGATAATTTGTAGTGGCGTTCTTAAGATTACAGGGTGATCACATTTCATCCATTTTGCCAGAAAAGATAATTTGTTTTGTACTTAGATAACCTTTGGATTAATTATTTATTAATAATTGTATTAAAACATTAGTTTCACATAATAATTGTATTGTGTCATAATTATTAATCATATTAATAACTATCTTATTAGCTCCCCAAGCATGTTTTATTAGATAACCTTCTATATTTTTAGGATAATTTTTTTATTAATAATTGTATTACGTCATTAGTTTTTATGAATAATTTTATTATGCCATAATTAATTATTGTATTAATATTTGTTATATTAACCTCGAAGCATGTTTATTTAGATAACCTGGTATATTATTAGGTTTTTATTAATAATTGTATTAAGTAATTATTTTATATTAATAATTGTAATATGTCATAATTATTAATCGTATTAATAATTATCTTATTAGCTCCCCAAGCATGTTTAATTAGATAACCCACTATATTTTTAGGGTAATTTTTTATTATTAATAATTGTATTATGTCATTAGTTTTTATGAATAATTTTACTATGTCATAATTAATTGTTGTATTAATAATTGTTATGTTAACCTCGAAGCATGTTCATTTAGATAACATGGTATATTCTTAGATTGTTTTTTTATTAATAATTGTATTATGTCATAATTATTAATAGTATTAATAATTATCTTATTAGCGCCCCAGGCATGTTTAATTAGATAACATACTATATTTTTAGGGTAATTTTTTTTATTAATAATTGCATTATGTCATTAGTTTTTATGAATAATTTTATTATGTCATAATTAATTATTGTATTAATAATTGTTAAATTAACCTTGAAGTATGTTTATTTAGATAACCTAGTATATTAGTAGGTTATTTTTTGTTAATGATTGTATTAAGTCATTATTTTATATTAATAATTGTATCATGTTATAATTATTAATCGTATTAATAATTGTCTTAGTAGCACCTAAACATGTTTAATTAGATAAACCTCTATATCTTCAGGCTATTTTTTATTAATAATTATATTATGACATTAGGTTTTATGAATAATTGTATTATGTCATAATTAGTTATTGTATTAATAATTGTTATATTAGGGCCGAAGAATGTTTATTTAGATAACCTAGTAAATTATTAGGTTAATTTTTTATTAAAATTTATATTAAGTCATTAGTTTATATTAATAATTGTATTATGTCATAATTATTAATCATATTAATAATTATATTATTAGGTTAGATAGATGATGTATTATATAAATAACACACCAATGTTAATGGTTTAGTGTGCAATCATATTTAATTTTTCGATGACATATGTTTGGATTTATGATTTTTTCCGTGTCTTATATTTTTTTCAAGTCAACCTATTTTGTTTTTCAATTTATTATGATATTGATAATTTATAACTTCTTACAGCCTGATTGGGTTCTAAGGTGTAGACATGTGTCTATTGTAGAGCCCCCTCCAGAAATCATAGGCCTTTTTCAGAGAAGCCGGATTTTATCATGTGGCTCAAATTCTTAATTTCAAAATTAATGCCGCTCTTGTGAGCGCATTAGTGGAGAGATGGCGGACGGAAACACACATGTTCCACCTTACATGCGGCGAACAAAAATCATGTTAGAAGATGTGGCGCTATTACTAGGCTTACCCATTAATGACCACGAAGTCATCGGGCAAACTTCCGGCTTAGGAAGTGCTATCTGTGGGGAGTTGCTCGGTCCCACCGACGGATCAAAAGAAAGGTCAGAGTATAATTCTAACGTGGCTTGAGGAAACATTTGGCATGTTGTCATACAATGCAGGTCAACGAGAGATAGAATGTTATGCACGTGCCTATATCCTAAGGCTTATCGGTTGTGTCCTCATGCCGGATATGTCTCAGAATAGGGTTCATGTCTAGCAACCCTGTACAGGTCTTTATGCCGTACATCCAACAAGGATATGAAACATCTCAATATTTTACCTGATGACCTGCCAGCCGAGCAAGCACAAAGACCTAGGCCAACCGAGCAAGCACAAAGACCTAGACCACGGGGATTGAAACATCTTGATATGAAACATCTCGATGACGACCTACCAGCCGAGCAAGCACGAAGACCTAGGCCACGGGGATTGCCTGACAGAGATATCCATCCATCTCGATATTTTATTGAGAGGTGGCAGCGTAGACAATAGTCTAGATAGACTCTTGTATTAGTTGTTGTTTTTCTTTATTATATACGCAGAACCATCTCTAGTATGCTTGGTGTTCTATGTTGTGTATACATTTGTTTTTCTTCATATGCTTAAACAAAAGGCTTTAATGATAAGTCATTGCATGTTATAAATATATGAAAGCTTGCATCATAAAACATTACAACAAAGAAGACATTTAGAGTACATTACAACCGACTACTTGAACATGTAATGTGGGGACAATTTCGGCGACTATGTCCTTCATTGCGACATAAACTACAACGTTTTCGCTACACACCTTCCCTAATATCCATCTCGTTGTGAATCCTTGTAGATTTTGGTCGTCCTTTCATCGGTCTTCTCATCATAATATCAGGACATAGACGTGGACCATTATAAGGGTTCCAATATCTCTCATTAGATACTAGCTCAAACTCTTTATGATATACATTAAAAATTGTTTGAAGCCTATACACATTGTCAACATATTCCTCCCAACGTAGACGAATATGTGAGCATGCTGCAAGGATATAGCAACATGGAAAATGTAGAGTCTGAAAAGCACCGCAGTCGCACCAATGTGATCTTAGACTAATGCGAAAACTCCTAGCTATACGCCCACATTGCGGGGGGGACATCTCATCCACCACGAAAGACTTCTCTTCATGGTCGAATTGACAAACATAAATGTTGGATGCTGCTTGTTCATTTTCTTGGATTGCCTTCATTAATGATTCTGAGAAGATAAGGCCTGATACGATCTGAGCTTGCACTTGTACACCTATCATTACAAATAACTCAGTAAGTCAAAATTACATTGACTTAACCAGCTGTTATGGGAAGGTTTCTTGTTCCCTTAAGCACTGAATTAACACATTCTACGAGGTTGGTTGTCATATGACCATACCTTCTCCCTTCTTTATCGAAGGCTTGAACCCACTTCTCCCGCGGTATGTTATCCAACCATCTCATCGCCTCTGCATCATTGTCCTACAGTAAACCGTACCAGTAGTTAAAATCTTGAATAGTTTTGACTAACCTACAACAATGAACTTATAAAGTTAAAATAACTTCAATAATTAACAATAGTGTAAGAGTTAGATTAAAAAAATTAATCTTGTAACTTGCCAACATTAACAACTATCCGTTGCATTTCTTTGTTTACGAAATGATGCATGAAATTGGCTAAGATATGTCTAACGCAGTAAACATGGTATGCACGGGGAGCACTCATCTAACGGTCAAGTGATCTAAAAGCTAATTTGATAGATTCATAGCGATCGGATATGAAGCATATTCCCTGCTGTGGTGTTACACTGGAACGTAAGTTACACAAGAAGAAAGTCCATGCAGCCATCGTCTCTCCTTCCACAGTGGCAAAACCAATCGGCAGGATATTTTAATAACCGTCTTGTGCGATCACCAACAAAGTATCTTTGTATTTGCTATAGATATGTGCGCCATCTATTTGGGTGACCAATTTGCAATATTTGAAAGCCTCCACACATGTGGGGAAGCTCCAAAAAACTCTATGAAAAATTCGAGTATCACTTACCAAGTAAGGTCTCAAGATCAACTATTGTCCTAGGAATGAACTGTTGTAACGCTGATAATCTTCTTGGTAATTGGTTGTAGGACTGCTCCCAATTGCCAAATGTTGCTTCAACAGCTTTTTTCTTAGATATCCATACTTTCCTATATGTCAATGTGTATCCGTATCGATTCTTGATCTCCACTATTAAAACTGATACATTAATGCTTGGTTGTTGTTGGACTAGTGCTTGTATTTGCCGACAAATCATGTTCAAATCTAGCTTCGAATGATCCTGCGAGATCATTGCTGATGCATACGAGTGAAGCCCAGTGTACCTTGTAATTTTCCAAAGTTGTCTCCGCTTGTTGTAGGATGCGCGAACCCTCTAATTACATCCATCGCCATATGGCTTGCATTTACCTGAGTACCGAGGTGGATTAGACTTGATAACTTTGTATTCGACAGAATTAAATAAGCAGTAATGCTTAATTATGGGCACAACATCATCTTTGCTTCGAAATCTCATGCCTACATGCAGATCTCCATTTGTTGTTGCTCCGCTTAATGTATCGACATACAATAAAGGGTATTCCATGAATTCTTGTATGGGCATTGCTTCCAAATCAAGGGTCCGCATATGTGTTGGACGCTCTATTGGTGCCATCGTGAAATTATGGTCGGGCATAGGAATGTCTTCAAAATTGTAGGCTTCTAAGTGAATGTTATCAATACTTGCTTCAATGTCCTCTCCAACGCTGTCACCATCATCATCCTGATCATCTCCACTAGATGGCCCATACCAACCGAATTCAGTTTCATGACTATCATGAAAAGACTCGTTCCGCCTTCAAGATGTTGTGAATTAGTAAAATCAATATTGTGTAGTGGATCATCTTGTGCCCTCCACTCCATAGAGAGCCTTTCAGGTTAATTAACTTGGCATGGTGATGAAATCCTCTCCTGTACCATGTTGCGTTGAACTTGATCATCTATGGCGGTTTGTTGTTGGGAAGGAGCACCCTCGAAAGTTGCAGCACTAAACTCCACGTACAATTCAATAATGCCAATATTGGGATTTTTTGTGACAGTCGAACATCATCAGAACATCTTGGTCATTACATAATTTGAATGACCGATAGCAAATCTTATCGGATCATGAAGAAATTAGGAGCCGGTATTTGACACGTGAAACTCCTTGGTTGTCCACAGTCTTAATGCTTTATTCAATGGATCTCTTTAAGTTTTCATAAGAGATGTCATCTTTGACATAAAAATATGATTGATCCTCTGACGAAAATATAATTATGTCTTCACTGGTAGTAACTAAACCATTGTACTAAACCAAAACAAGTGAAGTCTCTGCCATTGTTGAAGACAAGAAGAAGAAGTATGGGTGAGTGAGTTGAAAAATAGTAAATAGTGTGCAATTGTGAAAATGGGCTACTAATGTTGATTTATATAAAGAGCTCAAATTTTGACAATTTTCATTTATGATCATTGTAGGTTTAACCATCCTAACTACTAACGGGTGCAGGTTTGACCGTCCTACTTTGTATTAATTACTGACCGGTGTAGGTTTCACCGTTCTACTCTGTGCTAATTACTGACCGGTGTAAGTTTAACCGACCTACTTTGTACTAATTATTAACAGGTGAAGGTTTGGTCATCCTATATTGTGCTAATTACTAATAGGTGCAAATTTGACCGACCTACTTTTTACTAATTACTGACCGGTGCAAATTTGACCAACCTACTTTGTGCTAATTACTGACCGGTGCAGGTTTGACAGTCCTGCTTTGTACTAAGTACCGACCGGTGCAGGTTTGACCGTCCTACTTTGTACTAATTACTAACCGGTGCAAGTTTGACCAACCTACTTTGTGCTAATTACCGACCGGTGCAAGTTTGACTAACCTACTTTATGCTAAGTATCGACCGGTGCAGGTTTGACCGTCCTATTTTGTACTAATTACTGACCGGTACAGGTTTGACCAACCTACTTTGTACTAATTACTGACCAGTGCAGGTTTAACCGTCCTACTTTGTACTAAGTACTGACCGGTGCAGGTTTGACCGTCTTACTTTGTACTAATTACTGACCGGGGCAAGTTTAACCAACCTGTTTTATACTAATTATTGACCGGTGTAGATTTAACCAACCTACTATGTGCTAAGTACTGTCCGGTATAGGTTTGACCGTCCTACTTCGTGCTAATTACTGACTGCTGCAATTTTAACCAACCTACTTTGTGCTAATTACTAACCGGTGCAAGTTTAACCTTCCTACTATGTACTAATTAATTACAGGTGCAAGTTTGACCAATGACACACCCCTTGTGTGTGTGTACCACAAGTGCATAGGTTGTCGAAGTAATAAAATACCCTTGTGAGTAGGTAGTCGTATCTACATGGAATAGTGCTTGGAAACACAAGTATTGTTATTTAACTATTGTGAAAACAATTGATGAGTTATGTGAACAATATCAATGCAAATAAAAATAAAGAAAAGAAAAAAAAGCGCAATAGGAATAAGGAGAGGCAATCAATAGAAAATGGGGCACCCGGACATTGCTCACCCTAGGACTATTGTTTCAAGTGTAAAACTAATCATTATACCTCCTAACTGATGTTTAATGAGTCATGGAAATCCAAATACACACGGTCCCAAACCTAAGGTCAACCATGACTAACCCTACACTATGCCATGACAGAAAGGAATAATCTCGACGCCTCACACTGTGCAAGATTGCTTAAAGCTCTAATGTCTCCAAGTGGTAAACCCTATTCCCTAATATAGATCTAACCCTTTGGTCCAAGCGAAAGACCCCTAGTCATAATTAAGCCCAAGCACTGAGGATTACTTCAACACTTCACTCTGTTGCTTGCGCAACTAAGTCCCAGTGGAATTTGTCTCTTAGTACTTCACTCTATCATGACCACAAAGAACTCTTGGAACATGGAGGTAGGATAAACCACACCGAAAGGCAAAGGGGACGTTCTGCTACCTCTCAACTCACCTTATCGACCCTCTCCAACCTAGCTTTGTCTAATCCTAATGGAGTGTCCCTCATCCACAAGTATTACCAAGATGGATTCTCAACCCTAGTGTCACTCTAAGGGAAAATCAATACAACAAGCATTCAAGGATGGAACTCAATTAAAACATCAATTAAAAAAGCATAATAAAGGTCAATGAAACAAAATCATCCTAGGGTTTACAAGTCCAAGAACCCACTAGGGGTTTAGCTCTCCATGGAGCAATACACAATCAATAATGAAATCAATAGTGAAAACATGCGATCCATAGATAAAACCCCTTGTAGTCCGTATTGATAGTCTTTTGGAGCTACCTCGTCTTCTCCAAAGGTTTCCTTGTCAAGCCTAGGGCACACCTCGCAGAATCAGTGCCGACGAAAGCTCCCCCAATAACTCTCCTCCAAAGGAACGGGATGTCGAAGGCTGTAGAATCATTCCAAAAACCTAGGCAAAGCCTCTCCAAACCCTAGCCATGAGCACCCCCAAAGATGGGCAAAACATACGAAAAAGATAAGGGAAAGATTCCTCAAAACGTCTCAAGTCACGGTATTTATAGGGGCTGGAACCGGCCATCTATACGGCCATGTGGAAATTTCCACACGGCCGTGTGGATTTCCAGAATTTGGTTTCCTACGAGCTGTAAACAGTAACTGCTGCAATACTTCGCCAAAATGCTCTCGAATCTGCTCTTATCATCGAGGCCACATGAATGGACACACATCCATGCGGTAGATCGCATTGCGTCTTCAATGAAATCATATTGACGAAGATCTTGCTAGTATTGCATAGGTTGGAACATGTGAGTGTGATTGCCTTTGTGCCCCTCCACTTTGCGCATTCGCTTGAGCACAATGGAGGTTGGCACACACCCACATGTATTTGAGCACAACTTGTGTCTTCACGTTTGTTCAATCCAAGACTTCATCAACAAATGCATCCACATTCTACTTTTGCTTTCTTTCATCAAACTGTACCTCCACAACCCTACATGCACAAAAGAACACAAATACACACGCTTAAGTAATAAAATCTGATAAAAGTGATGCTAAATGTAAGAAAAGAATACTTCACATTACTTATACACAAGCACTTATCAACCAATTTACTTTGTATTAATTACTAGCTGGTACAGGTTTGACTGACCTAATTTGTGCTAATTACTGACCGGTGCAGGTTTGACCAACCTACTTTGTGCTAATTACTGACCAGTACAGGTTTGACCGACCTACTTTGTACTAATAACTGATCGATGCAGGTTTGATCGTCCTACTTTGTAATAATTACATACATGTGCAAGTTTTACAGTCCTAGTTAATGATCGGTGCATGTTTGACCGTCCTACTTTGTACTAAGTACTTCTCATAATAATTTTTTACTAATGCAAGTTTAATCATTTTATTTCTAATATTCTTCAGGATCCGTAGATTTAAAAAAAAAATAAAAAATTAAATATATATATATATATATATCTTAACTATTATTTTTTAGTTAAGAAATTAATTATATAAAAAAATATTTGTTTAAATCTTAACGGCAACATGCAACGGTTAAGATTTTTTAAAAAGAGAAACTCCCATTTTCTAATTTTTTTATTAAAAAATAAAAAACCAAGAAAACGGGAGAAACTCTCATGTTTTCTATATGTTTAAAAAAATTAAAAAGGTTGAAAACAGGAAAAGTTTTCCCATTTTCCCCAAACGTGCGCATTTTAGTAAATAATCCTGAACATGCGTATTTTGGTAAATATTTTAATTTTTTTTATAATATTTAAAAAAAAACACGGACCCCATCCATGGTCTCACCCCGACAGCGCTGGGACCAGCCATGGCCTGAACTCTTCATCTAGGTCTGACACCAACTTCAACCCAGGACGTGGGACCAAGAGGATCCAAAGCTAGTTCCCCCTAGAGAGGGGCACTGTCGGGGTCCATTTTTGGCCAACCCATAACCAGCCCATGAAATAGTAATAACCCGCTCGAGCGGGTTGACCAGGCGGGTCACAGGTCGACTGAAAGCAACCCAGACCTGGCCTGACAAATCTTCAAACCCGCCAGGTCCTGGCCCAACCCGCCAGGCCCGGCGGTTTTCTTTTAATCTTTTGATTTATTTTTTTTAGCATTCTAACCATTCTTTCCAAACTTTCTTTTGAGCAACGATATTAAAAAAATATATAAAATTATATTTCAAATCGAGTTTTTTAAAATAATTCTAAAAATAAAAAATAATTTTAATAAATTAGATGAAGTTAAGACAACTAAAAAAAATTCAAAATAATTTTGAAAAAAAAAAGTCTTGGTACATTTTTTTATGTGATAAATATTAGTTTTTTAAATTTTTTTTATTAGAGTTGTTACTCATTTACTTATTTATAACCATTGAGATCTATCTAAGATTTACTTTTGTTCAATTAGTTATGTTTCATAGCTTATCATTTATATTTCTTGCTATTGAACTAAAGCCACTTGGTTCAATTGGTTAGCGGTATTAAAATTAAATTTCTTGTGTGGTGTTCGGAGTGGTAAAATTTATAATCCTCGTTGAAAGAAACAACACACGAGTGATGTCGCAAACCACACTCACGCTCCATAAAGACAGATACTTGTCTCCACTTCCAATTATTTATATAAAATTTCAATGGAGACAATTGAGAATTTGTTAAGTTAATATCGAACCATTATATATATTAACAGAAATTGTGAGAAGAATTGGAATTGATTTCTTAATTTTTTAGAGTACAATGGGCAGCACATATCTACACACATTAACCCTAAATTAATTCCACAATTTATGGGATCCAAACAAATCAGAAAAATATCATAATTCAGAGCAACTACCAAAAATAACTTTCCTAATTTACAGCTTTTTCTATTTTCTCCAACACTCCCCCTCAAGCAAGTGAATAGGTATTTTCCATTCCCAGCTTGAATACAAAGCTCTCAAATACTGAACTATTTAACCTTTTAGTAAACACATCTGCAAGTTTTCCATAAGTAGACACATAAGGCATACAAATCAATCTACTCTCCAGTTTCTTCTTTATGAAATGCCGTCAATCTCAATGTGTTTTGTCTGATCATGTTGAATTGGATTGTGAGCTATGCTAATTGCTAATTTGTTATCACAATATAATCTCATAGGAGCATCCCACTTAATCTTCAAATCTTCTAAAATGATCTTCACCCAGGGTAGTTCGCACACACCTTGAGCCATTGCTCGAAATTCAGCTTCTGCACTTGTTCTTGCCACGACATTTTGCTTGACTTATTTTATTATTGGTTAGAAATGGGGCACGCTTGTGTTTAGCTAGTTCACACCTCACAATGAAATTGTCCTACATCAAGACCTTGAAACAAAGAAGGAAACAAGATTTGTAAAACTCTAAATGAGGGATGGCCAAGGCGATGATGATAAAGCCAAATTTTTCCTTTGTTAAAGGAAGAACGGTTGGTTATTAGAGAATAAGGTAGACTGTTGCCCCTGTTAATGTCCGATCGGGATGATATGTCAAGGTAGTAGAGGCCGTTCCTTTCTCTAGCACGTCCAGTCATCCTCCATGAATCCTTGTCCAGAAATACACAACAATCATGACTAAAAATCACATTACATTTTGAGTCTTGGGTAAATTTTTGGATAGAGATAAGATTGGTTGACAGAGTTGAAACATGAAGAACATTTTTTAAGGTGAGTGACGAATTTATTCTAATATCTCCTACACCAGCCACGGTTATTAAGGAACCATTTGCTGTGGCAATTTTTCTATTACTTGGACATGGGGTGTAATTTAGGAAGAAACTAGGTGAGTTGGTCATATGGTCAATTACATCTGAATCCATGACCCGCGAGTTGATAAAGGTGTTATCCGAGACATTCAATCCAATAGAAAAAGGAGACTCACTTGAATACACCAAGGAACAAGTACCTGAGGATTTTTCCATGCTATTGATGAGAGTCTTCAATCTTTCAATATCTTCATGGTTGAATCCACTAGATTCTTGTGGAAATGTTGTTGTTTCCTGAACTACAGCAACATTTGCATGTCTTCTAGCCCTTGTTTGTTCCTATCTTGGTGTCAATTCACAACTTGGTGGCTTGCCATGGAGTTTCCGACACCTATCCCTGATATGTCGTGACTTTTTACAATAGCTGCACAGCAAGTTATCACGGTTTTGAGGTCCTCCTTGTCCTACCTTCCCATTTTTTGAATTTTTGTTCTTCGTTGCTTCTCTAGTGAGATTACTATTACCATCCTGCCACCATGACCGAGCCATCATTGCTTGGGGAATCAAGCATTAGTCTCCTTCTACTTTCCTCACTTTGGATTATTGCAACAACTTCATTAACGCAAGGAATTTCTGGTTTTCCAAGAATTTGAATCCTAACTTGATCAAACTCAGGATTGAGTCCTACCAGAAAATTATAGATCCGGTCTTGTTCAATGAATTCTTAGAGAATTGCATCATCATCTGGACATTTAGTTTTAATCACCCTATAGTGATTGAGCTCTTGCCAAAGAGACTTCAATTGATTTGCATATTCTGTAACATTCTTGTTCCCTTGCATTGCAGCCATTGTTTTCACCTTCACATCATTAACATGGGCGGTATCCTTTGCCTTGGAGTAGGTTTGCTGAATTGCATCCCAAATCTCTTTTGCGGTTGATAAAAACATACACGTATCGCTGATTTCCGGGATCATCGAGTTCCATAATCATTGAATGATAAGTGTCTAAATGTAGGTGTTTTCATATATATATCGTATTCACTTTGCATATATTTTGTGAGGTTTGATGCCCATTTTGCGCTTAATCATCTACTATTTGCTTTGTAGGGCATAAGGAAGCCATGGAGAACAAGAAGATATCATTTAGGCGAAAAGACAAGAAAATAGGAATATATATACCACCCCCATACTACCCAAGTATGGGGCCGTATCATCTATGCAAAGTGGGAATGATTTGGAGTTGTCTGCCCTATATTTCCATACTACCCAAAGTATCACGGGGCCGTATGCACCCCATATGAAAAGCGAATCTAGGGTTTTTGAGTGCTATCCAACCCCCATACGACCCCTATATGGCCCGTATGTTGTGGGGGATATAATCATCGACTTTTTAGAGGCGAGAACAAAGGGGCTTTTTCTGGGCTTATTTTTGGGAGACCACTTGAGAGGCTTTGGGGGACCTTGGGAAGGAGAAGAAGGGCAAGGAAGCTAGGAGATCCTTCAAGGCCAAGGTCCAAGACTCTCAAGGCGAGAAGGCAACATCATTCAAGGGGAGATCTACCACGATTTGAAGGAAGGAGACCCGCGGCTAGAGGAAGCGTCATTCGTATTCCTTTGGCGGGGGAAGCGTCATTCGGCATATATTCTACCTCCTCCTTCATTTCATCTAAGGAGTGTCACTTATGCCTTTCTTTTGTGTTTCACTTGATTGTATTGCTTGTTGTGGGATGATGACACACTAGACCCCCAAGGCCACCAGGTGTTGGTGAACCTTGGGGGGTTTTATCATGTATCTTGGATGATTACTTGTTAATTCCATGCTTTGGTAATTTTGAGATTTAATCCATTGTTTTCATGCTAAGTGCTACACTAAGGAGAAATCCGTAGCTCTTTTATGAGTGATGCATGTAGATGTGACTTGCTCGCATGTATCATGAATGGATTAGAAGGGGATACTTGTATCATCATGCCGAGAAATCGGGTGTTTGGTAGCCCTCCATGTAGGTTTAAGCCGAAGAAGAGTAGGCTTACTCCTAAGTGAGATTTCCTACGTGCTAATGCAATCGTGAGGAATGTGGATTTGGAAGAAATTTCTATCTATGTTTGTATGGGATTAGGGCTCAATCGCCCGAGAAAGTGGGGGTTGTTCTAATCTTGGAAACTCATGGTCCATTTTACCCTTGCATCTTTTATTCATCATCCATGTTTCATAATAACCCCTCAAGGGGATCCGCATCCATAGGCCTTTGCATTTCATTGAGTTTCTTGCTTGCTTATTGCTTGTTCTCTCTAATTTGTTGATAATCTTGTTTTAGTTTTAATTGCACCTAGTAGAGTAAATTCTCTCACTTGAGATCTTAGGCTAGATAATAGCTCGAGAAGGAGTAATAGGAGATCCTTAGCCCCGTGGAATACAATCCTCATGTCTTCACACGAGGTATTACTTGGCGATCCCGTACACTTGCGGGGAAGCAATCATTGAATCTTCTTCATCCCATGCTTCAAAAAGTGGATCATTCCTATCCGGTCCAAGCCTTATGAAATGGCTGATTTTTGCTCTGCCTTTGAGAATGGTTTGAACCAATTGAGACCACTTAAGATAATGCCTTCCATTAAGTCGATATGCTGCCTGAGTACTCTGAAGTTCTCCTTTGCGCTGGGACCGAACAGATTCTTCCAATTGATTCAAAACATAAGATTCAGACATCTCTTATATTGCCATACATTCAATTAGAATTTGGAAAACAAAAAAACAAGTCTATGATGAAGGACTTGTTCAAAGAGAAACCTTAGCAATGAAGGCTACTCGAAGAAGAAAAAAAGAATCCCAAGAAAAAAGAGAAGAACCTAAAGCTGTGATACCATAACAGAAATTGTGAGAAGAATTGGAATTGATTTCTTAATTTTTTGGAGTACAATGGGTAGCACATATATACACACATTAATCCCTAAATTAATCCCACAATTTATGGGATCCAAACAAATCAGAAAAATATCTGAATAAATCTGGAAATTCATCCTAATTCTGAGTAACTATCAAAAATAACTTTCCTAATTTACAACCTCCTAATTTACAGCTTTTTCTATTTTCTCCAACATATATCTATAAAATAGGGAACAACCAACTAATGTTGGTGGAGTTGTTTAGAGCATCATATTAATTTGGTAGAGGTCGCGGGTTCAATGCTCCAGAGATGAGATTTTATTCTTCAAATTTTAAAAATCAACCCGGCTGGTCAACCCGACGGTTTGAACCCAACCTATAACCGTGACCCGCTACGGTCTGGGTGCGGTAAGGGTTGGCGGCACAGCTCACCGTCATGTGTCAGGGATGACGCCAAATATCGGCACATGCCCCCCTCTAGTTCCACCACCATCTCTAATTCAATCTTATCAATCTACATAGAATGCCTTTCAATCTTATGACCATGGCTCGCTTCCATCCTCTACCTATCTACAACATTTTAGGTGTCAAATTTTGAAGAACTATTGTTAATAGTGTGCCCAATCCAATCACACAGGTAGCATATCGTCCACAACCTCTCGTAAAGGACTTAGACCATTACTCCATCCTCTCCATTAGCAATCCAAATGCCTTTCAACAGAGGCTTCGATAGATCTATCTCCATACATAAGCAAGCGAATTTGGCTCTGAAAAGGTTCCAACCGGCCAAATTGTGCAGCTATGTTCTCCAACATCTCACCATGCTAATGCTCCATCCACATCTCACCATGCTAGTGCTCCATCCAAAGGTGATGGAGTTGGATCGAATAGCCACAGTATTTAACTTCTCACATTGGTATGGTAGTGGATTTTAATAAACATTAAGACAATACATTACCAAAATGCTGCATTTTATTGATTTATGCCCACAAGCAGTTCAATGTATAGAACCATTTGCTGTGATAATTTCAAGCTTTCAACCAAACCAGCAAGCCTCTACCACCATTTGTGCATGATGAACTCCAGCAAAAGTAGAAGCCTGAAGGATGTGAAGAACACAAGTGAATCTGCATCACAACAAAATTTTCAGAGGCATTTGCAGAAGGATTAAACCAATAGATAGACAAAATACTGAACTTGACACCCTCTGGATTAACAAAACTCAACTTGGCATCAAATCAAATGATAAATAGCGTATGTAGACACCAAAATCCACACATTAAAAACAAAAAAACATATATGCTAGAATCATACATGTCAATTAGAATAGAATCATAGCACAAACCAAGCAGTGCCATATTTTTGAAGTATCACTCTTTCAAGTTCCGCATCCAAATACACAAATTTAGCCACCTATGATTTACTGGATTTTGTGCATAAAACATGGATCACAGCTTGTAATGAGATGAACATAGGACAAATATATAGAAGTCCGAGCATCCTAACATCCGAAAGAAGTACAGTCCCCACAAATCCAGCATTGAGATGTACAAGCATGACATTTTGCAAAAACTCAAGTTAAGAATTTCTCTGTTCATTATGGTTCCATTTGATAAATGAAATTATCGCCTCTATGGACTTTGAAAAATTCATTGTTGAATAACCCCCATAATGTGATCTTCTCCCAGAAATTCCAATTAGAGCAAACAATGATGAAATGAAGCATTGTCATGGGAAAAACATACGTTCTAGTAATGGCAGAGGCTACGCTGTTGTTTCAAATAATTCGTTCCTTAGGGTATTGACAAGCTCATCCTGTGCGCATTTATCCTCTGCCAAGTAACGATGTGCTTCCTCGTCATCTTTGAAAAACTTCCCGTTTATCCAGTAACCATTTCCTTTCCCTCAAGACAATACCATGCTCAGAAGCCAATTCCAAAACCTCAGCTTCGCGGCAAATGCCCTTGCCAAATCCTATGTTTAACGTAGCTTTCTTCATGGTGGGAGCCAACTTGTTTTTGGTAACTTGTACTGATATGCTGATGCCGAAAATCTGTTGAACGTTGTTGATATAGAAATAGTGAGATTAGTGTTGAAGACATAAACTGAAAACGAAAGCAAGATCAATACTTAAAATTTTGAGAAGTCAACAATAAGACAGGTTGAGTGAAACAAACTTACATGCTCCAATTACATAGCATGTCTGTAGTGATAAAGAAACACAGGGCTATTTCATGTAATTTGGTCGTCTGGATAGTATATCTTTTTAGTAAATACTAAGTTTGACCCAAAGAAATGACTTCAATCTTAGGGCTTGACCATGCCACAATTGTCTGAAGAGCACAACTGCAGAAGTGACAAGAGTACTAGTTTTGAAACTTCTTAAAAAAAAAAACCTAATTACATTTAGAAACTCAGACTCCATTCCATGAATTGAGGCCTTGTGCATCTCAAAGTCAGGGTAATACACTCCATGGAGTAAATAATGCTAAAAAGCTTTAAGAATTTCCTCAAAAGCTGAGATTTGACCCAGACAACAAATTTGCAGGTTTAAATTTTAGCAACGGAAAAGTGGATCTATGCAAGCAAGCGCACTCAAGCCCCTAAAACCCTATTGAGCTCCATAGCAAGATTATGGAAACATTAACCAGTCGAAAAGAAAGCATGTTATTAACAACAGTCTCAATGGTACCAATTGCCCATTAGCAAACCAAAGGAATATATCTTTTCACTACAGCCTTTGTGTATATACTCTTCAACAAAAAAGTATCTTGAATAATGACTAACAATTAATCTTCCTTTACAGCATTCTTAGCAGATGATTTTGGTGATAAATTCAACAAATATACATTGAATAGCCGTCCCCAAAATAGGCACTGAACATCTTACAGCTCCACGTGGGCACAAACTTGAGAATTTCTGATTAAGATCACCAAGAACTCAATAAATTCAATGAATAAAATTTGGGTAAACCGGTTTGCTTTCTGCATAGTTGAGTATTCTGTTTTCATGCAAGACAGCTAAAACCGGAAGTAGACAGATCTGAAAATATTACTATTGGGGAAATAGGCGAAACAGACTTGGAATGATCTAATCATAATTAGGCTTGTAAGGTAGGTAAATTAAACTAATTAGGCTCTCAAAAAATTGTGCGGGACCAGTATATTCCATTTTCCATAATAATTATGGTGAACCATCAGGCATTACAAGTTTGATGAATTGATTTAGTGTTCACTTGCAACATTTTTAAAATTCAAAACTGTATCACATCCAACAATTTTCAAATGAGCCTATATTTTTAAATTGTAATCCAAAACAAGGAAAATATCATAAAAACTTTAAGAGCACAAATCCATGTAAACTGCTGTAAGCCTTCCTTCTTCCTTGCCTTACTTTCTCTAATTCACAAAATTCTTCCTAATGAGTTGTTAAGAACAAAATTATCAAAATCAAATCATTGCTAGGTTCACAAAACCTGAACTTTACAAATCTTACCCTTGGGGTTGAAGTATTCTACTCTATGAAACGATAAGCTCCGAAAATTTGGTCCTAAATGCTCTCCAATCCAACTCAGCGCACATTCTTTTTATATTAAAGAATCATATAAAATAAAAATGCCATAGCATACCCATTACCAAAGTCTTAATACAAATCGCAATAAGCAACTTGAATGTGTGTTATTATTCAGTAAAGTACAGTCATCACTCAAAAGGCAACAAAAAGAAATATTAACAAACAGCAGGTCATAATTAGCTATTAATTAGGATACCTCATCTTTGTTTTCCAACAAGTTGTTTCTCACAATCCTCATTCGCATTGCAGCATAGAACTTTAAGGCATTACCGCCACAAGTTACCATGTTAACCGGGCCATTAATTGATTTCACTTTATTCCTCAGCTGTAAAAAATACATATAGGAATTATTCATATGTGAAAAGGTATGATAAAAGATGAAGTTACTGTGTTTAAAGTACTAAATAGATTGTGGACAAAGGAGAAAGGAGGCTGAAAATGTAATGGACCAAAAATAATTAAATAAATAAATAACAAAGAACAATCAAAATTTTATGGAGAACGGGATAGTTGCCAACGATATTATACAAAAAAGCAACATTTGTCACAGGCTCAAACAGATATAATTAGAGACTGGTGAAATAAATAGTTACTCATATAATAAACAACAAGCCTAAAATTTTTCTTTGCTGCTCATGGAATGTGTACATATTCACCCATATGGTTCTACCATGGAAAACTAAACAAAGTCAAGCCCTAAAACCATTGAATTTTTTCACTAAATAAATATGAGAAAGAAAAGTGAGCTCAAAAGAAGATGCTGTCTAACAAATGACGTTTTACTTGATATACATTTACTTCCAGGCCAAGCAGACTACCATTATTTGAATTGAGATGATTTTTCCTGTAATAAATAAATATTGAATATATCCAAAACAAACTATTGCTACAGAATGACAATGTTGCTAAAGTATAACATCAAGAAAAGGGAAAACCTTGAAATATTACTATCAGAATCCCCTCTTTCAAAAACAAATTAGCTTAACACCTTGTACTTGAAGCATCAAGATCATCTAGGCAGGAACAGATGCAACTAGTAGTGAACTTTTCTGTAACTACAGTCCTCGTTGCCCATTTACATTAAAAAAGTAGCTATCATTGACATTCACCAGTATATCAAAAGAATTTTATAGACATGTGCAAGGTTTCAGTTCAAACTGAAACAACAAATATGGAACAGAACTAGTTCCAAAGTGACTTTGTGACAATCCATAATTTACATTAAGAAATAATTATTTTATCTTAAAAGTTAGTATTTCTCACTATCTTAGTTCCATAATATATGCAGAAAGGAAGAGGTTTCAGCTATGAAGGTTTGTTTATTGCATGATACAAGATGTGAAAAGTATTACAGATGACAAACAATACAGCTTTGCTGTCCAAATCTGTTGCAAAATCAACGCAAAAGTTTACATTAAGACTGGCGAAAGCAGTTATGCCAATGTTGGTGCCTGATTGGCAAGAATTACACCAGAGTCGTGAGACCTGCTCGAGGTAATGGTGCGGGTGCCTCACGTCATCAATCGTGGTGTAACACTTCTTCGAATTAAGACTTATCATGCCTATCAATTTTCACACTGCAGAGAGAGCAGCTACCACAACCTCACATTCGAGGAAAGAATTTCTTCAAACAAATGGGCGTAGTGTCTTTCGAGTTAAAAGCTGCCAAACACAAAGAGGTTCATTGATCACATACATCAATTTATACAAATTCACAACTTCCAAAACATTCTATCAGAATAATTCTGTCCAGTCACCACTGTCTTAAGAGTATGTGCATGATAATCTTAAATAGTGAAGGGAATTTAGAAAAAGTTCATTGTAGATGTGCTTGTTATACATGATATACTCACAGGAAGGCGGAAACAAAATGATATCCAAAGAAAAACACAAATATCCATTATTTCAGTGAACTCACATGAGTTATGAACATCCAGAACCACTATTATACATTTCTAATTTCATTAAGCTTGGCAGAATCGTATTCGACGTAATTTTGTGTGCATAATCTATCGAGTATGAATCTGTCTGGTATCTAGAATGAAAACAATCCAGATAAAAGGAAAACTCATTTTAATCAGCTCATTCAATACAATAGTGCTGATAACTCAAACTCATTTGTAAACAAAAGCCCATTTAATACAGAAAACTACCTATGCACTCCAAAGCATTATTGTAAGGCATCATTTACATCATACAGTCTCCAACCATTTTACCCTAAATGACCAATTTTGATGTCAAAATTCCTGTCTGCTGAAATGCATTTTATAAACTTGGTTCAATTATAAGTACAGAAAAAGGTTAAAATATCATGAAATGCATACATATTTGATACCAGCATAAGCAAAGATATTGTCACAAGGCACATACACTATCCACCACTATCACATCAACTGATCCACTGGTAATCAGTGTATTCACAATGCTAAGAGAATTTTCAGCACTAGTAGGATGTGTGATCAGAAGATTTTCTATGTCTACACCCATGGCTTCTGCCAATGATGGATTCATTGCATTTTCCGCATCAATATATGCACAGCATCCTGCAAATAAAAAGAAATCAATATTATCATTATAAACAACTGATAAGTTACTTAAAGGTTTCACATTGGCTTCAGCCCGAGAAGTGGCAATCTTACTTAACACACCCTTCCTTTTAAAAATTAGTGGCAGCTAACTTAGTAAAATACACTAAGAATATTTACTAAAAATTGTTGGCAAGCCAACTACTATTAAGTGAAAAACAAGAAAGTGGTCTTTCATATTTGACAATTTAGTAAGGGCTATGTTTTAAAGGACGACATGGTAAACATTTTGCTTTACCAAATTGGAGAACTTTTTGAGCAAATGGGAAAACAGCGAAATGCCAGGTGAGAGGATTTCCCAGTGTTCAAAATGAAACTTATGTGTGACTGATGCAAGTGGAACATATAGAGGGGTTGTGGTTTAATTTCATGGTGTTGATGCGATAAATATATTTATCAGGCTCGATTCAGTGGCAAGCTTAAGTTGATGGGATGAAAATTTAAACTACATATCAAGATCGATATTTACCAGATTAATTGATATAGGACTATTAATTACTAACTATTATACACCCCTTTGATACGTGTTAATCTATTTTAACTAGCTACATGGCAAACAAACTGAACAAAAAAATTAATTAATTTTTTTTACCGTATTGGTTACCAAACATATATCTTAATGAGCCGTTCAACCGAAAAGCTTAAGCTGATTGTATGAGACACCTAGACTTATACATTCAAGTCCATATTTATCAAATTAATTGATGTGGGACTAGTAGTTACTCTAACAATAAGTATTTGTGAGTTCCTGATGTGACCAATTCTGAATTTAGAAATCCTTGAATTAGCTTGCCGAATTTTTCCCAAACAGGCTTGAGGAAATTAGAGATGTAGGGATGAATGTAAAACTAAGATAAATGTGTTAGTCTTTGTTATCAATAAGTTTGTCTTTCACCAACCACAATTGCTAGTGTCTCACTAACCTTGATAGTTGATTGATAGCAAGAGTCACTCTAGAAAAGCTGAAGATTTTATTCAAATAACTCTTTGCATGAACTGGCAAACATAACACATTAAATAAACCTTGCAATCTAACTTCAATTTCTTGTTTGAAGGAATTTAAATCCTATCCAGACGATAATTGCTTCCAATTTTATCTAAAAGGACAAGCATGTCCTTTACAGATTCAGGAAATTATCAGGTAGCATCGTGATTTCTAAAGAGATTGTGTAGTAAAAGCCCGTAGTTTTAAAAATGACTGAAAACAACATATAATAAAATAATTGGTTTTAAATTATTGTTATTGTACAGAACATAGCGCCAATGTTAGACATAGTATCACATTCTACATATTTCCAAGTTTCAACAATAAACAATAGAGTTTGACTAGGATTCCATTAAAACGCTTGAAAGTTGAAACAAACATTCTCTGAAAATAATAATAACAATTAAAATGTTTTCTCAAAAACAAGTCATGACTTATAAAAAGCTTTCCAAACAAACAGTTTTAACTTCTTCCTCACTATTGTTCATCTTTGCTTTTTGATGAACCGTTATGATACATTATTAACAGATACAAATACCAACAGACTACATAAACTTTCACCAAGATGAAGTTTCCAAATCTACTATTCAGTTGCTCTTAGCGAACTTGTCTTTGTAGTTTACCAAAGAAGAGAGTTCCTAGCAGTGATTTCCATGGCTATCTTATCCAGCTGTCCTTAATGCACAACTTATTTAATAATATAAAATTATGAAAGCGAATTATTTATTTGGAGGCTAGATTCTCGTAATGTGTCGGTTCAAGAAAGTGATAAATAACTATACCTTCAAATTTATTAAGTAGATTCTAATTGTAATGACATACAAATTTTTGTCTAAATCATACAAAATCGTGTGCACATGTTTCAAACTGCTTTTACACATCCATTCACGCAAAGTATACTCCATCTCAACCCACTTTCACTAAAACACACATTAAGTAGTTTTGGATCTATCTAGTCCATTTTCAAATATCTACAATTTCTAATTTTATAATATAAAATCATATCCTTTAATTTAGAATCTACTCTCAACAAGATCATGTGTTGTCCTTGAAATAATTGAATTAGATAACCATAATAAACTTTTGCTATATTCCATATTGCTGTCAGAGTTGTATTTTCTTTAAGACAGTGTTATGATTTGATAATTTTATTTTGAAGACTTAGTAAATTAGTGGAGCACCCTGTAAGAACACCATTTTTACTACATATGATTTATATGCAGTTCCTTTAATTTTAAG
>NC_052477.1:21633766-21762075 GCF_009730915.1 Dioscorea cayenensis subsp. rotundata
TAAGATTCAGTGGGTAACGTAGTATTCTTTGTCTTCTCTCTCCATCTTTGATTGAAAGAAAAATAATCACGATTTGATAGTAGCTACAACGTGAACCAAGATATGACTCATCTTTTTAATATAATTCACCAATCTATTCCTATATTATATAATAAATAAATAATAAAATTTATAAACTCATGCGTTAAAGACATAACCCATATTTTATTTCCTGGTGGTACTACTAAACCAAATCTATTGGATTATCTTTTTATAGCGAATGGTAACTTCACCATTTATGTTCTCTATTTTCTTTCCAAAAATTTATTCTCATCCCAGTCCCCGGGTTTTCCAAGAGGTTTAGGACAAAATGACATACTTAGGGGTGGTACACTTATATTTCCTCCACCAAGTTGTTCTAATGTGACATTAAATAAATAAATAATATTATAATTTTAATTTGAGATGTTTGTTGTTATCCACTTATCCTTAGCCGTTCACATTTAATTTATTTAGGAATTTCCATTCAATGTTTATTATAAAATAGATTTGATGCGATGGACCTCGTGGATTAATCCATTTAAAAATGTTATTTATTGATCTCATATAATAAATATAATTAAGTTACGGAATGAGCTAGAAAACAAACAAAATCTATGGTGGCCGTTCAATGTCACATTGATAAAAACTTCAGACTAAATAAACCTAAACTATTATTTAAAAAGAAATCACACTAACTAGATGAATGAATAAAAACCATATATATTAGACAAAATTGTGTTAATGAATGGATGAGGACAATGAAAACACTATAGGCCCTCTAAATTATTCTGCACATTTATCAACCAATTAACTTACCTTCAGCATTTAAATTAAATATACACTAAATCATGCATAATCCATGATGTAACATGGCATGTGATCTGAGGCATCTAGCGCATGTAAAAGTCATTAAAGTTCGTGTTTTTAATGAGGTGATTAATTTGTGAAATTTAAATTTAGTCTGTCACATAATCACAACCACAGATATATCACATATTGACAGTGATTTAGTTCACTGGATGAAAAATGAAAAATAATAAATTAAATTAATGATCTAGATAAAAATAAGTAGATAAAAATTATTTTTATATCATTAATAAACATGATTCATACTTTGTAAGTAAAAATAGTAATTAATGTTTAATCAACATAATACAAACCAAATCAAATCAAGATGCTCACTTATAGTGATTAGGAAGCATGACTTCTTGACAACACTTTCCAAGTTAACCAAAAGACTGTCCACCATTCTCACAAGCCTTCAATGCAAGCTCCTTCCACTCCATGGCCTTCTTCCTCATCTCCCCACCCTTTCTCACCACCCATCATCTCCCTCACCACCTTCTCCACCTCTCCCTCTCTCCACACCACTCCCCTATCTCCATACTCACTCCCCATTCCCTGCAAGCAAAACCTGCAGTTCGTCGGCTGCTCAGCAAAGAATGGCCATGATATCATCGGCACACCGCCGGACAAACTCTCCAACGTGGAGTTCCAACCACACTGTGTCAAAAAAACCCTCCAACCGCTGCATGCCCCAGAACCACCTCTTGAGGACACCAACTCACAACCAAACCTCTTTCTCTTGTCTCCTCCAAAAACTCTTCCATGTCATCACCTGAATAATTCTCCTCCCTAACAAGATCAGACCTTATCACCCACAAAAAATCACATTTGCTATTGGCAAGCCCCCATGCAAACTCTACCAACTGATCTTTGCTCAGCACTGCAATACTACCGAAGTTAACATACAACACTGAAGCTTTATCTTTTTTATCTAACCAATCTAAGCAAGTAGTGTCTTCTTTCCAGAGGTTTAAACTGAGAGATGAAACAGGGGCGTCACTGGGGACGTTGTGTTTGGAGAGGAGGAATAGAGGACCGACGGTGTAGATTGGAATGGCTAACATGGAACGCAGGGCGTTCAGCACCGGAGACTCTAGTTCTTCAAAGGTGTTAATGATGATGGCAGAGGCTTGTGTGGCTCTTTGAACTTCCGTTATTGTGAATTTAAGTAAGATGTCATCAGGGTTGGTTGTGCGGATGAAGGTGGGGAAGTCTCTTAAGCACACGTCCTTTATAGCTGGCACAGATGGTACTGGAGTGTCTAGATATCCATCACTTAGGTTACCTTCATCTTCATCGAATACAATATTAATGTTAGTTGTCTATATATATACGGAAGTAAATTTATTCTAAATATCTGAGAAGAGAAAGCATACGTACGTACCCTTGAGAGGGATAAGGCCATCCTGGAGGAGCTGCTGGAAATGGAGGTAGCACATGAGGCCACAAGCACTAGGAGTCCACAGAACCAAAACAGGGATGCCAAGCTCCTTAGCAGCATCAACACTGAAAGTCATGATACAACTGGAAACGATACAAGAAACAGTAGGTTTGTTCTGATTAAGTTTGTGAATGAGTTGAAGCAGAGGAGAGAGACAAGTGGTGGAAGTGGAAGCACAAATAGATGAGATGTCTTGAGTGGCGTTGAGCTCGGCAGAGGGAGGGAGACCGTCGGGGATGGTGGTGAAATTGAAGTCATCGGCGGTGAGGGATCAACGGGGCCTTGGGAGGAGAGGAGACGTTTGTGGCTGTACTCGGTGTTGACGAAGGTGATGTGGAAGCCACGGGAGTGGATGAGCTTCGCGAGGTGGAGCATGGGGATATATGGCCTTGTGTTGGGAATGGGATGCATACTGCATGAGGGTTTCTCTGCATGTGCTTGGAACTTGGCATCCATGTTTGTGTTGCTAATTTGGTGGAGTATTATGGTGTTATTTATGCAGCTTTTGGGGATCAATAATTAATTGAGGGTTTTGTTTTCTTCACCACAAATATATTATCCTCGTTTGTATGAATTAATTATATTATTGATGGCCGCCCTTCTATATCTGGTTGTGAATATAAGAAAAATTATTAGGAGTAACTCAGTACCAGCCCATTGAAATTAAAAAAATAATGTTTTTGTTGGAAATCTACTATATTAGTAGTAGTGTTAGTATTAATGTTAGTATGAGGTATATATGTACGTAGATGGATAGTTCACTCTTCTAATGTAGGGTTGGTTGAATAGATTACTTAAGTATTATCTATGAAAAAGTGAAATTATATATATAAGGAAAAAAATTATTTTATTAGTTCATGTTACTTTTCAAGTATATCTTTAAGTACAAAATTATATATCATTCAAACCCTAAAACTTCATCCTTTTAGGTCTTTTCCGGCGCCTCTCCTTTCTAAACTTCATCCTTTTAGGTCCTTGCCGTCACTTTGAGCAGTGATACTTTTAAAAATTGTCTCAATTGCCCTTGTGATTTTTGGAGAAACATTGATATAAGGACTTGTCAAGCATTAATTAGTTGTTTTTAAAGCTTGCTAAAGAAGCCATTTGTTTTTTTTTTATTCTTTTACTTCCTCAACATAACTAAATAACTTTTCTGAAATAATAAAATATAATTAATAATGAAGATATAATGCAACAAATAAATGGATAAGCTAGAAACTAAGTAGATAGTCATGATATTAAAGAATTCATCTTGAAATTGAGTGGCAAACATATGTTTTACTAAATAAACAGTAATACTAAATGTTTACATATTATAATAAATTACATCAAATTACATAAAAGAGAAACCACTCATATTAAATGAATTAATATAAAATTAGGTAACACACTAATTACTTATTAATTTGAGAGTTAAGAAAGATAAACAAAGGTCATATGTTACATCTTATCCAACTGTGCAAAACCTACAAGTTTCTTTTTCTAAGAGATAAAATTCAATAGTATTGGAGGTTGTTTGTGACACTTTGAACTATTTTTAGTGGTTCCTTTCTGCTTTTTAGGTTTTATTTTTATGAATCTTGATGGCTCTACAATAACCTATCATATATTCCTTAAATTGACTTGTGCTAAACTGATGAGATCAATCTCAAATTGGTTTGCTAGATTTAAATTAAAAAATTGGTGAAAAATAGCAAACATTAGCACAAAATGCATAAATATGGAATATAAATATTTTTTCCAAGCATTTAACAAATAAATATGCCAGTAAATATGTTGTGTAAGAAAATAAACATGTATGTATAGTACAATAATAAACAAGTTCTTTACAAATTAAATAGATAGAAGACAAAATAAACATAACTAGATATAATAATTTGTTACATCAGATTTTGAACAGTATTGTACAATATCACATATTTATAGCAAAATGTGAACAATAAAACCTAATATTAAGGTAACAAGTGATAAACTAAACATAAAAGGAGAAATATTGGCCACCAACAAAGTATTATTAATGACTTATGTGCTATAATAAAGAGATAACGATATTATATAATATCTCTATTTCGCAATAAATAATAACAACGCTTACTTCCTTCCCATCATATAACTTGATCAAATGTCATCATCAGTTAGCTTTTTTAAGTTATTCTCACAATAACGCAATGTGATTTGTGCATAATTGATCTAGCAAATTTTGGTCACTTAAATAATGATCTCAAAATGTGTCAAACAATCACATAGTCGTTATCTTTACATATTGGCAAAAATTCCCAACATTGCATAATTTTTTAGTAAAAAAGTGTGCTAGCCTTGGATGTCACCGAACCTTCATACTTCTCAAGCTTGGGGTCATGATAATAATGTTTCACAACTATTATTGCATCTGCTTTCCTTTTCTTTGATTAGGTCTTTCTCTTTTTACTTTCTACCTTTGGGCTTCATACTTTTCTCTAAAAGATGGGTTCTCTTAGATTCGACAAAATCCAAGTGTAAACAACAGTGACAGAATACATAAGCATGGTTATCTCTCCAAAGTTCTATTCAGTTTGGGCAAAAACTCCAATAAAATTGTTTTTCTCAAAAGACATCTTTTCAAGGATTTTTACCTTGGAAAACAAAATAATTTAATGGTTTGACAGTTATGGGCTTTGGAAAACTAAAAAATTTAGGGGAAATTATTTATTAATCCTTGTCACTTTTCAAATATATCTTTAAGTCCTTCTAATAAAACTAAAAATTATTTAATAGTTATAGGCTTTGGAAAACTTAAAATTTTATTATACAAAGAAAAGGGCATAATGGTAACTTCATTAAAACTTCACACTACTACCCATCAATTGGATTTAAAAGTTACTTATTCAAAAAGAAGGGATGTTTTAGATATGTCAAAACGTCAAGGGGTGTTTTGTTTAAGTGACAAAGATGTAGGGAGGAAATGAGCAATTCCTCTATATATGATTATTGTTGATGGGAGTAAAACATATTGAAGGTAAACAAATAAACAACAAAACCGTACACCAACACTATTTAATTCAAAAGGACTATTTAACTCTCGTTGTTTAGTAAAATTATATCATGTTGAAGGATTATACTCTCTAAAATTGAATTGGAAAAAAGCATCAACAATGACGGATCCAAAGGGGGCCGGTCCCTTCGCCTTTGTTACCTTCGGAGGCTTCACTAGAGTTTGCTTGAAAGGGAACCGGAGAACAGTCGACCCTCAAGCAAAATTTTTATTTTGGGTATCTATGAGTGATGCTAGTATCAAGAACCAAGCTCAGCAATTCAATATTCATAAATCCAGTTATGATTTCCTTTTAATACAGAGGGAATGCAGAACATGCATGAGAATTACAAATTTTAAATTGGACTTGTGAATTCATGTTGTTCTCATTTATATTTTAATAATTTGTAGTTTCTTAGCTGGCTTTTTCGGTTATAAATAATTGGGTATAAATAAACAAATGCAAATACAATAATACATAACATAAGAACCATCCCAAAAAAATAAATAAATAAATAAATAAATAAGAAAAGAAAAGAAACTAAACGAATTCGAAAGGTAAAAAACAAATAATTACACAATAATAGATATCACAATTTTTTTATAAATTAATAAAAAAAAATCAAAATCAAAATGAATGATGTTAGGATTGTAATCACATTTTTCAAACATACATTCAGTTTATAGAATTTTACTATGTCTTGTTCTTTTTCATTTTTTACATTTTTAATACATTCAATTTCTTCTAATTTGCTTACATATAAATTAAAGCAAATGCTTCTTTTCAATTATTATTTGCAAATTGACCTAAAAAAATCATGCTTAAATAACTCATAATAATGTAAACCGTTAGCATACATATTTCTACAAAACAATTTTTTTCAATCATTATAATTGGCTTTGAAAGGTTTAATGAAATATTAATACAAAATTAATGAGTGCAAATTAAACCTTTCTATTAGTAATGCCATAATTAATGCAAACAAATATTTAAGTGCAATAATATTTTTAAAAAATTATAATTATTCCTTAAAATGATCTCATGTATATACTTCTAATTTGCTTACATATAAACTCAAAACAAATGTTTCTTTTCAATTATTACTTGCAAATTTGCCTAAAAAATCATGCTTAAATAACTCATAATAATGTAAACCGTTGACATACATATTTTTACAAAACAAATATTTTTCAATCATTATAATTGGCTTTGAAAGGTTTAATGAAATATTAATACAAAATTAATGAATGTAATTAAACTTTTCTATTAGTAATGTCATGATTAATGCAAACAAATATTTAAGTACAATAATATTTTTTAAAAAATTTATAATTGTTTCTTGAAATGCTCTCAGGGCATCTACTTTAAATATATATATGTACTTCTAATTTGCTTACATATAAATCTAAAACAAATGCTTCTTTTCAATTATTACTTGCAAATTGGCCTAAAAAATCATGCTTAAATAACTCATAATAATGTAAACTTTTGGCATACATATTTTTACAAAACAAATATTTTTCAATCATTATAATTGGCTTTGAAAGGTTTAATGAAATATTAATACAAAATTAATGAATGCAATGAAACTTTTATATTAATAATGCCATAATTAATACAAACAAATATTTACGTGCAATAATATTTTTAAAAATAATTATAATTATTTTCTTGAAATGCTCTCAGGGCCGATTATACATCTATTTTAAATATATGTATAGATATATTTGATGCGATGTGCTTTTCTCCATCAAAATGTTATTTATTTGATCTCATATTTTTTTAAATAAATATAAATTAACAAGTTACAGAATCCTTAACCCCTTAGGTTTAATTGCCGTACAGGTCCCTATAATTGTGTAGTTTCTGCCTTTTTAGTCTTTTAAATACTTTTAGGTACAATTAAATCCTCATATTTAGTCGAGTTGGGTTGTTCTAGTCCACGGTAATATTTGAAGGTACAATTAAGTCTTTACAATTTACACTTGTCCATCTACACCGTGGATTAGAATGATCCAACTCGATTAAATATGAGAATTAATTGTACCTAAAAATATTACAAGGACTAAAAAAGCAGAAAGTACATAATTACAGGGACTTGTATAGCAATTAAACCGACTCCTTATAGCCTGAAGGGAAGTGAAATACCTAATATGTGGTGTTTATTCTATGTCACATTGATAAAAACTTGGAGACTAAAAAGTAGGTGTTTGCGGATGAGGGAAAGAAGTTTGAAATTAAGGATGGTGTTACTTGATTAAATAGGAACAATTGATGTTTATTTTATTTTTAGTGTTTGTTTGCATGAGTCATGATTAAATCAGAATTATAGCCCATTATAGTTTATTTTATTTAAAATTATTTTTAATATGCTGCATTCTTTGATCAAAACCTACACAAAATAAACCTAAATATTATTTTAAAAAAATAAATCACACAATTAGGTTAGTAAATAAAAAATGTATACAAAATATTATCAACCAATTAACTTATAAAAAAAAATGTTTTTATAATATAACAACAACACATCAGCATTCAAATAATATTGAATCATGGATCATTCATGAGGTAACAATGAATATAAAGTTTGCATGCCATGTGATATAGCGCATGTAGAAGTCATTAAAGTTCGTCTCCAATAAGGTGATTTGTGAACTTAATTTGAATTTAGTCCGTCACATAATAATAAAGTCCGTCACATAATCACAAGCACAGGCACCTCTATATATTAACAGTTATTTAGTTTGCTCACCGAATGAAAAATGAGAACACGAATAGAACTGAAAAAAATAAAACAAAAATGAGAATGAAAAAAGTAGGTTTTCGAAAATGAAAAACACTCGTGGGTTAATTTGTTTAACAAAAATTCGACCTGATCACCACTCAACACTAAGCACGCTACGAGAGTAAATTAGGTGGTTTAAATAAAATAATGTATATTTATAAATGAATTGTAAAACAATATTATTATAGTATTTTATAGTATTTATATAGTATCATTGCAAAAGGATAACTTAATTACCATTAGATCATTTACGGGTGATCTTTATTATCATTATTATTTTAAATAAAAATACTTTCATAATTCATGAATGAAACATGTATGTTAGCTTTTAGGGGTTATTTGATTGCTTGTAAGTGAAATTACAGTGTAAGTGAACATACTATATTTCAACTTACATCACTATTGTAAGTGAAATAATGTAATTTAAAATACTACATTTACTATTTGTTTATTAATTTGATATAAGTTCAAAAATATAATTACCTTCCATGTAAGTGCGACGATGAGATTACCCCATTATTTATTATTAATATAAATGATTATTTAATACTTTTTATAAAATTAATTTAAATAAAAATAATTTAATAATTTAATAAATTATTTATTAAATTTAAAAATATTTAATATTTTTTAAAAAACTTATTACTTGAAAAAATTTATAATTAAAATTTAAAAACACTCCATCCTTCAATTATTTTTTTAATATTTTCAATTATAGAAATAGTTTATCATACAAATATTTAATTATACAATTTTCAATATTTAATTAATTTTATTACTTAAAAATATTTTATAATTAATTTTTAAAAACAATATAATATTTTCAATTAAAAAAAATGTCTTAAAATATTTAATCATATAAATATTAAATTATAAAAATATTTCATATTTTTTTTTATTTTTTACTTAAAAATATTTTTATAACTAAATTCAAACACAATTTTGTTTATTAAATCTTTCTATAATTAAATATTAGATAAAGTGAAAACCAATTAATTTACTGTATTTCAACCTACGACAAATCAATATATAAATACAGTTACATATAAATAAAAATTTACATCAACCCAAACATTCATTTACATATAAAATCACTTATATCACATAAATCACCTGATAAAACAAAACACAAATTACAAATTCAAATCAAGATCTCGCACTCGATTATTGGGAGCAAATCAAACAAAACACAAAAACAATAATCAATTCAAATCAAGATGCCGCACTCAATTATTGGGAAGCAAATCAAACTAAACACAAGTCCAATTCAAATGAAGATGTTGCACTTAATTATGGGGGAGCATGACTTCCTTAACAACCCTCTCCGAGTTAACCAAAGATTGGCCACCAATCTGACAAGCATTTAATGCACACTCCTTCCACTCCAAGGCCTTCTTCCTCATCTCCCTCCCTTTCTCGCCACCCATCATCTCCCTCACCACCTTCTCCACCTCTCCTCTCTCCACACCACTCCCTATCTCCATCCCCACTCCCCATTCCCTGCAAGCGAACCTGCAATTCGTCGGCTGCTCGGCAAAGAACGGCCACGATATCATCTCGGCACACCGCCGGACAAACTCTCCAACGTGGAGTTCCAACCACGCTGTGTCAAAAACCCTCCAACCGCTGCATGCCCCAGAACCACCTCTTGAGGACATCAACTCACAACCAAACCTCTTTCTCTTGTCTCCTCCAAAAACTCTTCCATGTCATCACCTGAGTACTTCTTTTCCTTGACAAGATCAGACCTTAGCACCCACAGAAAATCACATTTGCTATTGGCAAGCCCCCATGCAAACTCTACCAACAGATCTTTGCTCAGCACTGCAATACTACCGAAGTTAACATACAACACTGAAGCTTTATCTTTTTTATCTAAGAAATCTAAGCAAGTAGTGTCTTCTTTCCAGAGGTTTAAACTGAGAGATGAAACAGGGGCGTCACTGGGGACGTTGTGTTTGGAGAGGAGGAATAGAGGACCGACGGTGTAGATTGGAATGGCTAACATGGAACGCAGGGCGTTCAGCACCGGAGACTCTAGTTCTTCAAAGGTGTTAATGATGATGGCAGAGGCTTGTGTGGCTCTTTGAACTTCAGTTAATGTGAATTTAAGTAAGATGTCATCAGGGTTGGTTGTGCGGATGAAGGTGGGGAAGTCTCTTAAGCACACGTCCTTAAACCTACATGGGATAAAGTGGGGTCCACTTTTAACACATTTAAAAGTTCAAACCAAACATCCCAATGGAAATAAAATTTTTTGGACGGTTTTATAAAAAATTATTACAAAAATAAAAAAAGCTCCTTTCGGTTATAGTTTCTTGTAAATTGTAATAGTTTACATTTTTTTTTTTTAAGTAGTGTTTGTTTGGACAGTTTTGGAGTTACATATAATTTGAGTTACTGAATTTTTAAAAATCCAGTGTATAATTCACAAGATTCTAAAACCCCTTCAACCAAAATCACATTTAATGAGAGATTTAGTTTTACGGGAAAATTAACAGTAAAACTAAAACCCTTGTTTTAAAGTTTTTCTCATACATAACTTATGAACTGAATTTGACCAATTATAAAAAAACAAATATTATCAAACATTCATTGATATCTTTGTAGAATGAAAAATTATAAATATAATAATAAATATATTTTAAAAATTAATTTTAAAACTAATTTAATAATAAAATTAAGAGTTAAATAATAAATATAATAATTTAAATCATTAAATAACATGCTAGAAATATAATACTCTTTTTGTTAGATTAATAATAAAATTCAAAAATTGTAAAATATAATAAAATTTAATAAATATACAAATAAATTTAATAACTAATTTAATAATACAATTAATAGTTAAATTAATTAATAATGAAAGTAAGATATTTGAAATATAAAAGGTTTTTAATTCAAAATTTACAAATTTCTCTTACTAAATACAAAAGTTTATAATACAATATTTTTTGTTACATCTAATCAAACACCAGATTTGGTTGCATTGTATTTTAAAATCTATATATATTTTCAATTATATTATAATTAAAAATTTACTGTATTTATAATTATATTGAACCAAATACCACCCCAATAGAAAAACTCAAACTCACCTATCTTCTCTTCATTTTGTGATCAATTTGGTGGGGATGGGGAAATCCAATCACTTTCCTACTACTCATCCCAAAAAGTTGTAAGCTTCTTGGTTCTTCTTGATCTCTTGATTTGTACTAAATGATTGAAATTTGATGGATTTGAAGAAGAGTAATGCTATATAGAGCGAAGTAGTCATACGAACCAGCCACACGACTGATGTGGCTGGTGGCATAGCTGCTTCTCTTTATTTTTTTTGTAAATTAAAAAGAATAAAAATAAAAACACAAAAAAGAGGACTCTGCCTCTTTCTCTCTCTCTCTCTCTATCACTCTCTCTTTCTCCCTCTCGTCTTCCTTCTTTCTTGTATCACCGCTCCTAGCACCGCTTCCCTCTCTCCTGCACCCCGTTCCCAGTCACTGCTTCAATCTCTCTTGCGGCATGAGTCCTTGGCAGCCGCACCCCTCTGTCCAGCACCCTTGCCACCTGCCGTTTCCTTCTCTCCTGCACCCTCGGTCTCGGCATCGCTTTCTTCTCTCTTGTATCCCGCTCCTAGCTGCCACTTCCCTTTCTCTTGCAGCACGAGTCCCCGGCAGCCTCACCTCTCTGTCCAGAATCTGTAATTTTTTAGTTTTAGATAAGATTCAATCATATTTCTAAGGGGAAAGGATTTATTTTATTCAGTTAAAATTTGATCTAAATGATGATTTTTTTAGTCATAATTTCACAATAATTTTTATTTTATTTATTTAGTTTTAAATTGAAAGGTGAATTTATCACTATAGGAGAATGGATTTATTTTATCCGGTTAAATTTTTCTTAAACTCAATTTATTATTCGTAGTCTATACAAATTTTTTTTAAAAATAATATTTAAGTTGACTCACAACACCTTGAGTAATTACTTCAACCATTCAAAATTATTGATAGTTAATTGTTTTTATTAATTTTACTTGAGATGGATATTAGTCCTATCAGTGAGGATTGGACATTTTTGTTGAGTAAATTGGAGGAGAGGTTCTTGATCTAAGAATCATTATATTTGTTTGGATTTAACATTGATTGTTCTTGAATTTGTTTATGATTTAAATTAAAAAAAAGTTGTTTATGATAAAGTCTGTGTCACAGAAATGTTTGATTATTTGTCTGTGCTATGCTACTAAATTTCTTCTTGTTTGCAGATTTTGTATCATCAGTTGTTGCAGATTTTGTTATCTTTGCTGCTCAAAGTTTGTGTATTTTAATTTGCTAATAATCAGTGATGTCTGTGTATTTTAGTTTGCAGTTTTTTATCATCAATTGCTCAGATTCTTAAACATTCACTTATTTAGTTTGCAGATTTTTTATCATCAGTGATGTCTGTGTATGTTAAAAAAAATTCCAGCATTCCAGGTCCTTGTTCTGAAGATGGAAAGTAATTCATCACATACAATATGAGAAAGTGATGTCTTAAAAACATGAAGATGGAAAGTAATTCATCAAACACTCATAAGTCGGAGTTTGGCCAACAGAGAGCATCAACGACAAGCTTAGAGCCTCGGAGATATCAACACCATATACAATACAATGCATACCCTTCTTCAGGAAGGCAAGCATAGCTCAGTACAAGCCCAATACATTCTGGCTTACAACAAATAGATATCCCACTAGAATACAACAAAGTTCGGCACGACCAGATCATACCAGGACACCATTCTATATAATTTGCTGAGATGTACAGGCTAGCACTTTTAATTTGCTCCAATAATAGATTGGTATCATCAGATCAATTTAATTTGTTGCATATCTTGGATGTTTCAATCTCTCACGATGATATTAGTTTATAAGGATAAGAAAGCCACGGGTGTTTCAATGCTTCGAATGCTGATGGGCGCTTATTTGGATCGGGGGCACAGGAGACTCGTTTAAGAGGCTGCCAGGATCAAGAACACAGCAGAGTCGTATGAGCGGCTGCCAGGCATTCATGCCACAAGAGAGAGAAGCGATGGCCGGGAGCTAGAGAGAAAGCTAGGGCACATACACGAGAGAGAGTTGGGCACTCGTGCCGCAAGAGAGAGAAGCGGCGGCCGGGAGCAGAGAGAAAACTAGGGCACAGACAAGAGAGAGACAAAATGTCTCTCATTTTATTAAAATTTTTAATTTTTAAAATAAAAATAAATAAATAAATAAAGAGAAGCAGCCACATCACCAGCCACATCAGTCTGGTGGCTGGTTTGTGTGACTGCTTCGGGCTATATAGTATTACTTTTTGAAGAAATAGAATGAAATAAATCTTTTTGATCGGTTTAAAGATTCTTGTTTGAATGAAATTTTCTCAATATAGTTGATTATATATGATAACTGTTAAGTTGAAACTCTTGTCGTCTTTCATGGGTATAGCTTGGAGTAAAATTATAAAATGAGAGTACTTTGCTGCATTTTAATCGATCAAACATTTATTTAGATATATTTGTAATTTAAACTTATACTATATGTATATATATATATGGTAAATTGAAAAAAATTTTCCATTAGGATTTATTAAGTATGAAAAACTTTGCCGGAAACTAAAGGGATGTTTAGGAATTTATAAGAACTTTTAAATATTTTACCTCATTGTAATTATAAAGTAATGTTTAATTAGAGTTGTAAAATGATTGATCAAATTTGATTAAAAAAGTTTAATTTAAAGTTTATTTAATTTGAATTTAATAAATATTAACTAAAATAAATATTTAAAAATTTAATTATTATTTAAATTAATTAATATGTTACTAGTATTAACATCATATATATATATATATATATATATATATATATATATATATATATATAGAACTAAGCTTTGGAAAAAAAGACTTATAGATGGAGGAACGCGTAATGCCTTATATTCTTCTTTCTTCGGAAATTGAGTTGTCCAAAGCAAAATCACTCTTCTTTGTTGGCTAGCTTTGTGAGAACCGAATTCTAACCCAAGATAACTTAGTCAAAAAAGATTGTTACACGCAAATTGCGACCGATATTTGTGTTTTACGTCACAGATCTTCAGAATCTACAAAGCATCTCCTAATTCACTGTGACTTTGTCGATAGGATTTGGGCCTTTTTTAAACAAACCTTAAACTTACCTTCTCATTCTAAGGTTATCTCAGAGGTCTAGTTTTCCTAGATTTCTTCCATAGAGGTTCGACAAAGAACCACGTGGGACTTTTTTGCCCGGGCAATTTTTTGGAACATTTGGCTTGAAAAAAACAAACGAATCTTTATTTTTCATGCTATGAATTCAAGTACAATAATCATTAAAATCGTTCACATGTTACTGGATTGGATTTCCGCAGCTAGAGACCAGCTCCAAGTTCCGGCGGGATTAACTCAAAAGTTGAAGCGCTCGCTCGTCTTCCTGAATGCGAGGCCAAAGGGAAATTCCACCGACATGGAGTAGTCTTCGCCTGATCTAGCTGATGTTTTTGGCAATCTGAGTAGACTTTTGTCACCTCCTGGTGGACTCTTTCATCTCAGCTGTGTTTGCCTCTTTTTTTGTATTTTTGTATTTTTGTTTTTCCGTTTCCTGTTAGGAGTTTATCACCGCTGGTGAACAATTCTCCTATTTGGTTTTCTGGTCTGTTGTTGCAAATTTCTTTTATGTTGCTATTGTTGTACATGATAGTTCTTTTTTTCAATAAATTTGTAGTTTATTTATTTTAATGAAAAAAAGCCTGTATTTTTTTTGTTGACAGTTTTTGGGTTAAAGATGGTAGATGATTCTCCAAATCAATGATGGGAATCTCACCAAGGAAAATGAAACAAAAAAGCCAAGCAATGATGATCCCATTCAGATCAATTACACACTATCCCAATGAAATATTGATGCAGCGGTATACTCGAACTGTTGATTCGCGCACGAATACCCAGTACAAGCCTTCAAAACCTGTTGATCAAAGATAGCCAGGAATTGGAAAAGAGAGTAAATTTTATTACTCAAGAAAAATAACTATTACAAAAATCGAATTCCTCTTGCCCATAGGCTTACATTAAATAGGGGAACAAATCAAAGATATGAAAATAATCCTAAAACGGAGATAATTCGAAAATATACCAAAATTGGTAAATTTTCAAATATCGGCAAGAAATAAAAGAGTTAACAAAATAAAGACTAACGCCATAAACGACTACTAAATCGAGATTTCTAGCCAAAGAAATGGCGAAATCAATTATTACTAAAAAAATAGCAAAATTAGGGTTTTAGAGCCTAAACGATGGAATTTGGCCGAAATCATGCATGACCCACAGTTTGCACAGCAAACTGGTGACTTGTGTTTGTTGGCCCGTTTCCCATCAGACTAGGCCCAAGTAACCTAAAAACTCCACTGCCCGGCGAATTACCAAAATACCCTTATTACTTCGCGTCCCACTTCCGCATGAACGCGCATGCCATCTCCTCAATACGTCCCGCATCAAATATCCTTGTATGTGTTATTGTGGGAAGTATGAACAAATCACATGCAGCGTTCAAACCTCACTCTATTTTTATTTTTTATTTTTTTTTAATAAAAATATGTAAATCATAATTTTATTAAAAAAAAATTCAATAGTTTTATTGAATAAAAATAGATAAACCATAACTTTATTGAATAAAAGTGGATAAATTATAACTTTATAGAAAGAAAAGAGTTCAAACCCCGCTCTTTGAATTGGATGGGAATAAAATAATCAATTATTCAATTAAGGGCAGTTGTGATATTGAAATTTCATTTATACTATTATTTATTGTATATTTATATTTTTTTTTAAAAAAATATATTTATATTTTTTTTCCCCTTGCCTTGCTCTAAATAATATGTGGTACTTTTTCCTATATGAAATAATAAATGGTATTTTAAATAAAAATTGGAGCATCGTAAATCATTTTTGAATTTTGAGGATGAATTTGGATTACATTACTTGTGCTATGTTTGTTGTCATGTTATTATTTTTAATTCCAAATGAAGGAGGGCAATCATCAAATGCTTCGGATATAAAACGGATATAAAATGATTAAAATTGCATGTGTTCAACAGTACCATTAAGAGAAACTTGCAGTTTTTTGAGTTCCACACTGGCACTATTGATGCGAGTGACCCGAAAGAAACGACTGACTTTGGGCTAGCACAAAGGGGATATATATATATATATACACATATATTTACGGAAGCTACAAGCATTATTTATATTAAAGGAGTGCATACGAACTGAAAATTAATCGTTTAACCCGCACACTTTTAATCAGAACAAGGAGATTAATTGACTGCGAGCCAGCACCCATAACATTTACTATTATTGCTTCCAATGAGTTTTCAACTCGAGATCTTTTAATTGTCTCGCCCTCATTTTTCACAATAAAACTAAGTACCGCTAAGTTATGAACATTTTAGTAGGGCCCTGCTTTTCGTCTATTCTATGTTCGCTTCTCATTTAAGTTTTTTCAAATATATATTAGTCACTATTTATATATTATGTCTCCTGTCTTTAGTGAACCATACTCTTGTATTTTGTATTGTGTTTACCCATCTCTATTACCTTTTTTTTTTGTTTATCCACTTTATTAATAAATGAATGAATGAATGGTTCAGCTGCAACTAGGGGTGGACATGGGCCGGGCGACCCATGGGCTGGCCCGAACCCAACCCAAAAAATACAGGGCCTGGGTTTAGAAAGTTGGCCCAAAAAACTGGGTTGGGCTCAAATGTTCCAATCGGGCTAGGTTTGGGTCAGATGAATTTTGACCCGACCCGACCCGGCCCGACCCGAATAAATAAATAATATATATATCATATATTATTTATAATATATATAATTATATATATATAATAGTAATAGGCTTGAAAAGAGTAAACATTTATAATACTTGTGTTGTATTTTTTTTAAATGTTTGAAGAAATTTTAGGGGTTGTAGTAGTAGTTTTATTTAGTTATTTGAATTATTTCATAAAAAAATTATTTATTTTTTGGGTCGGGTTGGGCTAGGCCTGGGCCTAATGACAATCAAATGGGTCGGGTTTGGATCAAAATAATTTGGCTCGAACATGGCCGGGCCCAGTCCAGACCGAATATATGGGTTGTATATTTGAGTCTAGCCTAGTCCAGACCCGACCCAGCCCGGCCCATGTCCACCCCTAGCTGCAACTGTTTCTACCACATTGATAAGAACCGAGTATGGTGTTACTCTGTTTGAATAGGATGATATTTTTTTTATTTTTAATGTTTGTTTATGTGTCAAATAGAATCAGAATTGCAACAAATTATCCTTTATTGTATTTTAAAATTTATATTTAAATTATATCTCTCTAATATAGAACAAGGCCATTAAAAACATGAAGGTGTTTTACTTTTTTTTTAAAAATAAATATAGGCAAGGTACATGATCAAGCTTGAACCCTTAAAAGATTTAATATATAAGCCAAGGAAAAGGTTTAAATTTTATTAAAAAAAATTAATCAATTGATTTTGATTGAGTATCACTAACTTATTCATGAGAAATGAACAATGTTTTTATAATAAGCATACCAACACTTCAGCATTTAAATTAAATAAATATTGAAACATGCATCATCCATCATGTAACAACGAATATTTATATAGATATATAAATATCTCGCCTGCCTTGTGAATCATCTAGCGCATATAAAAGTCATTGAAGTCCATCTCCAATAAGTTGATCATTTGTGAAATTTGAATTTAGCCGGCCACATGATCACGTACAAAGAAAACATAAGAAGAAGAATATATGTATATATAGCATGTGTCATTTACGAACGTCCCTATATTAAGAATATGCAGACATCCACTTGTTGCCCTCGAGCTCACTTTTTTGTGTTTTTTTTCACATTTCAGACGTTTTAATTAAGAGATCAATCAAGTCACTGTAATTAGTATATTTTCATACTTGTTTTTGTCACTTGTTGACTTCATCCGAAAAAAAAAATTTGTGATATTTAATTTTTTCACATATATAACTCAGTATGAATTCTGTCTTATTTTTTTGCAAAATACAATAAGTGATATATATGTTTTATTCTTCTAAAAAAACAATAAGAGATTTAGCTCTGTTTTAAAAAACCTCTCAATTTTGAGATTCATATTAATTTAAAAATTATTGAATAATTGGTCCATAACAATTTTTATTTTTATATAAAAATGATTATATATCTAAATATAAATTTTTAAGAAATATAATTAAGCAAGTAGCTGTGATCCAACCCAACATCCTAGCTCTGATAGGGAAGTGAAATGAAATTTGAAACCATTTGATCTCAAGTATAACTTTCATGTACCAAAATAAAATCATTAATTACTTGAATGTATTGATTACCTACATTATTTGGTATTAATTTATGTATAATAGAATCATAGATTAGACTTTACAATTGAAGTGACACAAATAAAAAAAAAATACAGGCACCCAAATTCAACCTTGCACTAATGGAATCAAGCAAACACCCAAAGTGTATGTACTACTATGCCAAATTCCTTGCAAAGCCTATGAAACAGTCACTCATATCAGATCCTTAAAAAGGGTATATTCTTCTAGACAACAACCAAAAAACCACCAGGCTCTATTCTTGTTCTTTGTCTACAAACAATGATTTACCCTTCAAAATAATTATTAATTATCAGTTAATATCTCTCTCTCTATATATATATGGATGTAGATACAAATTAAAAAGACATGCCAATCGATTAGTTTTTTATTGGCTTCTGTATAAAATATATGTCTTTTTTGTCTGACATTTATAAATAGCCAATTATATAGCAGCTTGGCACCTCTACAACTAAAAGGACAAGGCTGAGAAGAGTGAATTGAAATCAAAGCAAAGCATGAACTCCTTTTGTTTGTCTTCCAATGCTCATGGCTCTATCAGGAGGCCTTTCCCGTTTCCTTCTTTTCATCATCTCTCAATCTTTCTTTCCTCCACCTTCAAGGTATTATACATACATATATATAAATATATCTCTTTATGTGTGCATATAGTACTTGATTAATTCCATGCATCATGGCTACCTTATAATTTTTTAGCAGCCATTATTGAAGGATTTGGAGCAAGTTAAGTTGAAATTAGATGTTCCAAAGCTCATGAAGGATGCATCCTTGAAATTGCTTGATGAATTGGTGGACTCCACTTTTCAGTTTATCAACCAGCCAACTTTGCCTTCTCAGGTAATTGAAACAAGATAATATAAACTTATATATATATATGCATGCAAAAAGTTCATGAAAGCTTGACAAGAAATTAATTTCATTTGCATGATCAACATGATCAGAGAAACTTCCTACCAGTCAAAGAGATTGGAGAAGAGACAGTGGTGACGAGCATCGATGGCGATATCCCTGAAGACTTCCCTGAGGGAACATACATAAGAAATGGTACATTGTATCAATCATATTTACAATATATAATTAGCCGACTTGAATGTATTAGAGTAGAGAAAACAACATGAACATGCTGCCATTTTTCTGTCCAGAAATCATGCATATATACATTTATATTATATTAAGCCAGTCTTTATATTAGATTATTAACTTATATAGTTGTGTTTGAACATAGGACCAAACCCGCTCTTTGGGGCACTGCAATCAACTGTATCACCGTTGGGAAAATCAAGCAACATTTGGGTTGAAGGAGATGGCATGCTTCATGCCATCTACTTTTCGAAAAATAATATTAATGATACATTCACCATTAGCTACAAGAACCGTTATGTCGAGTCCGAAACTTTCAAGATCGAGAAGGAGAAAAGCAGGCCTTGTTTCCTCCCGGCAGTCGAGGGAGACTCCCTCGCCATCCTCACTGCCTACATCCTCAATCAGGTATGGTCTGTAAAATTTCATAATAACTAATAGTCTCACATCGGTTAACTTAGTAGGTAGTGATTCTATGACAGTTGAGGTTCGGCAAAGTGAACAAGTACATTAGCAACACCAATGTCTTTGAACATTCAGGGAGATGTTTTTCCATTGCAGAGAATCACATTCCACAAGAGATAGATTTGCTTAGCCTTGATACATTAAGTAATTGGGATGTAAATGGAGAGTGGAACAGGCCTTTTACTGCTCATCCAAAGGTTAACATTTCTTTTAAATATGTATAAATATTAGACATTTTAATATGACCAGTGGTAACATGTTTTGTTGTTAATTTGACAGAAAGCTCCAGGATCTGGAGAACTTATTATTACTGGAACTGATGCAGTGAAACCTTTCCTTGTTTTAGGAGTTATTTCAGGTTCATCAAATGATTAATTCTTGAGAACTAGTAGTTTATATGTCATCTATCTTTTTGTTTCAATTTTTACAGCTGATGGGAAGAGGTTGGCACATAAGGTTGATGTTGAATTAGAGAGGAGCATTCTCTGCCATGATATGGGAGTTACTGAAAGGTAAGATTAATTATTAACTGAATACAAATGCATACATAGATGCAGTTCTGAATGATATGTATATCATTTCAGGTATAATATCATTATGGACATGCCGCTCACTATAAATATTCCTAGACTTCTTCAGGGTGGACCGTAAGTACTACTTGTTACAATATTATAGTAAACTGATAGTCCCGTATCAATTAAGTGATTGCATTGTTAAATTTGAATACCTTGGTGAAGATTGATCAAGTATGAGAAAGAAAGTTATGCAAGAATCGGAGTGATGCCGCGTTATGGAGATGCCGAAGCAATCAAATGGTTTCAAGTTCAACCTTATTGTATCTTTCACTTGATCAATTGTTATGAAGATGGAGATGAGGTGATTAATAGTCTCCCATAATATATTTACTACTAAATGTTGATATGAATATCTAAATCTCAAATAACATATATATATATATATATATATATATATATGTATGGAATAGGTAGTTGTGCGGGGATGTCGAGCAGAGGAGTCGATAATTCCAGGGCCGGAGCATGGCCTTGGTAAGTTCCAATGGTTCTCTAGAGGATTAAAGTTTCAGAAAATGCAAGATGAGCTTGATAATTATGTCAGAGATGAAGGCTTTTTGTTCTCTCGTTTATATGAATGGAGATTAAATATAAAGAATGGCGGCATTAAAGAAAGATATCTAACGGGAAAAGAGTTCTCGGTCGACTTCCCAATGATCAATGAGAATTTCATCGGGTTAAAGAACAAGTTTGCCTATTGCCAAGTTATTGATTCTATTGCAAGCTCCGAATGCGGTAAAGGGTACTTTTCTTTTTATAAAAATATTATTAGATGTAAACCAAATATATTATTAAATATATATGAGTCTTTATTTTTTTGTAGCATTGCCTAAATTCGGAAGTCTAGTTAAGTTCACTTTCGGTGAAGAAACTGGTAGGATATCCGGGGTAAATAATGAAAACTTTTAAGCTCTTCATTGATTGAATTGATTTGAATTGATTAATTAATTGTGTTTATATTAATAATTTTTGTGATTTATAGTGTCAAGAATTGATTAAAAGTGGAGCATCATGTGATGTAAATACTCACAAAAAAACAGAGAAGAAAAATCAGCAAAAACTCAAAGGAAAAACAGAGAAGAAAAACCACACACACTCATCCATTCATCAGAACAACACCAAAAATACAAGAAGCTTATCTTTTAGCTGTTTAGACTTTAGTGGAATACACTTGTCACAAGCTTAATGAATCATGTCACCATCCTCAGCTTAACATAGCTGTGCCTTGAACTAAAGACATCATCACTTGATGATGAAATCAGAGCCGTCCGTCCATTTTAACTTCAATTCATCTCCTCTCTTGTCTCCAGCTCACAACTTCTACAAATACAATACACTAAACAAAAAACACATAACTAAATACTCAAGACATACAAATTTACACACATCTTTAATTACAAACATCAACAGCTTCCACTTCATCTGCTAATCTCTTCCCTGCAGCACCACACTCAACTTCATTGCTTCAATCACCTGCTAACACTCTCCCTTGATTGAAGATCTGCATACTCCCAATTTGCTTCTTAAATAACTGAATTTTGGAGGATCCAAGCATTTAGTAAAAATATCAGCTATCTGCTCTTCAGACCTGCAGAAATTCAGCTGAATTTCCTGATTTTGAATTAACTCTCTGATGAAATGATACTTGATAGCAATATGCTTGGTTCTATTGTGTAACACAGGATTCCTAGCAATTGCTATGCATGCTTTGCTATCACAATTAATAACAATTGGCCCTTCATTCATCTCACCACAATCCTGCAAAATTTGCTTCACCCAAATTGCATGACAACAAGCAGCACCTAAGGCATAGTATTCAGCCTCTGCTGTAGACAAGGCAACAACATTCTGCTTTTTAGAAGACCAACAAACAGCTCCTGAACCAAGACTAAACACAAGCCCTGTAGTGCTTTTCCTATCAAGTATGTTGCCACCCCAATCACTATCACTGAATCCTTGCAAACTAAAACTCATACTTTTTTCATACAGAATACCAAACTCAGCTGTCCCAGAAATATACCTGAGTACATGCTTCATTGCTCCAAAATGAATTTTATTAGGATGACTCATAAACCTTGACAAGATACTGACAGCAAACATAATATCAGGCCTTGTGTGTGTTAAATACAATAACTTTCCAATTGCCTTTCTATAATGTGTTGCATCAATAGCCTCTGACTGTTCAAATAACTGCAGCTTTGCACATTGGGTTAAAGGCACAGATACAGCCTTACAATTTTGCATATTATGAAGTCTTAACAAATCTGCCACATACCTCTTTTGAGTGACAAAAATCCCTGATAAATCTTGCTTAATTTCCAGTCCCAAAAAATAAGACATGAGGCCAAGATCATTCATTTCAAATTCACCCTTCATAGCTTGACAGAATTCTTTAATTAAACTGAGTGATGACCCTAGGTATATCAGATCATCAACATACACACAAACTAACAACACATCACCATTTCCTCCATTTCTTTTATACAAGGTATGCTCAATTTCACTTCTTTTGAATCCTTGTGACTGGAGCCAAACATCCAATCTACTATACCAAGCTCTTGGTGCTTGTTTTAAGCCATACAAAGCTTTGATCAACCTATACACCATTTGCTCCTTCCCAGAAATTTCAAAACCCTGTGGTTGAGCTACATAGACCTCCTCCTCAATGTCTCCATTTAGAAAAGCCGATTTAACATCTAAATGAAATACTGGCCACCCTTTAACAGCAGCTAGAGCTAATAGCATTCTCACTGTATCCATCCTTGCCACAGGTGCAAACACTTCTTCATAATCTATTCCATACTCTTGTGCATATCCCTTAGCTACTAACCTTGCTTTGAATTTGTCTACTTCTCCTGTGGGTTTGTATTTTGTTTTATACACCCACTTAACTCCAATTACCTTCCTGTCAGATGGTAATTCACACAACCTCCATGTCCCATTCTTCTGGATTGAATGCATCTCACTTTTCATAGCTTCTTGCCACTCCTCAGAACGCTTTGCTTCTTCAAACGATACAGGATCAGAAACAGTAAGAGCAAATGAACAACTTTCATAAAGTTCTTTCAAGGATCTAACTTTCTGTACTGGGGATTCATCAACAATTGTTCCACTACTCTCTAATGACTGAGATGTTGAAAAAGAAGTACTGTTACCACCAGAATTTCCTGCAGAAATAGTACCAGAATTTCCTGCAGAAATAGTACCAGAATTTCCTGCATTTCCTTGTTGCTGTGTTTCTTCATTAACTGTAACAGATCCAGAATGCTTCAACAGCCCATCTAACATAATTTTCTTCACACCAATGTCATTATGAGACCAATTCCAAGTCTCATTTTCCACAAAAGTCACATCTCTACTGATAACTACCTTCTTTGTGCTTGGAATATAAATTCTGTAAGCCTTAGCTGCATATGCATACCCAATGAAAATCCCTTTAATAGCTCTATCATCCAACTTTTGTAAATTCTGCACATGTGGATAAGCAATACACCCAAAAGTCTTCAAATGATGTACTTTTGGTTTCATTCCAAACCAACTCTCAAATGGAGTCTGATTGAACACAGCCTTAGTAGGAGAAATGTTTGAAATGTAAACTGCTGTCAGCACAGCTTCTGCCCAGAAATCATTTTGCAATTTACCAAACTTCAACATGCATCTAGCCTTTTCTATCAACACCCTGTTTTTCCTCTCAGCCACTCCATTCTGCTGAGGAGAATATGGTGCAGTAAATTCATGTCTAATACCCAGACTTCCACAGAAGTTCTCAAATTCTTTTGAGCAAAACTCACCTCCTCTATCTGTTCTGATTGTTTTTAATTTCTCAGCTGTCTGCCTTTCTACTAATGCCAGAAATTTTTGAAAACAACTAAACACCTCATACTTGTTCCTCAATAAATAAACCCAACACATCCTTGTAAAATCATCCACAAAAAGTAAGAAATACCTGTTACCTCCATGAGATTCTGTTTGCATAGGCCCACAAACATCTGCATGAACCAGTTGTAATCTGAATTTGGCTCTCCAAGCATTTCCGGAAGAAAAAGGCAACCTCACCTGCTTGCCATAAACACAAGCTTCACAATGCTTAAAATTTTGCAATTTAGGTAATCCCAACACCAAATTCTTCTGATAAATTAACTGCAGATTTTGAAAACTCAAGTGTCCAAACCTCCTGTGCCATAATAAAGCCTGCTCCTCACCACTGATAGCAACATTAACAAGCAAACTCTCACAAAATACTACAGGATATAGATTACTGCCATTCTTATGTACTGTGAATAACATATCACCAGTTTGTGCATTCTTAATACAACATTCCTTTTCTCCAAATATCACATTGTACCCACATCCAGTCAATTGCCCAATACTCAACAAATTATGAGCCAAACTTGGAACAAATTTCACATCATGAATTAATTTTATCTCACCATTACTGGATTTGATTGCAACTGAACCTCTACCTTTGACTTCCACCTCCTTGTCATCACCTAACTTGACTGAATGTTGCATTGACTCATCTAACTGATGAAATAAACTTTTCTTACCAGTCATATGACTAGAAGCACCACTATCCAACAACCACACTTCAGCATGATTCATATCTAACCCCTCATGCACCATGAACAAATTTCCAACATCATTAGAGCCTTGATCACTTCTAGAACTTGATCCTTTCTCAAAATTCCTATCTTGAGACCAACAATGAGATCTCATGTGCCCAAATCTTCCACAATTAAAGCACTGCACATTTTGATAGTTCCCACTGCCTGATCTCTGACCCCAATGCTGCCTTCCACCTTGTCTTGGACCACCAAAACTCCTAGAACCAAAATTAGATTGATTCTGCCATTGTCTCTGAAAATTTCCTCTTCCTTCACCAGAAAATCGGCCTCTATTATCACTTGAACTTCTGCCTCTTCCTCTCATAAACCTTCCTCTTGTTCTTGCAAAACCTCTACCTCTACCAGAAGACCCTGACACACTTTCACAACCACTGCCAGAACCACCAAAAGCTGATGACTCTCCCTTCATATAAAATGCTCTGTCATCTGCAACAATGTCACTGAATCTATTGAACCTTGCCTCATATGCTTGTAGACTCCCACTTAAATCACTCAAAGTAAGCTTCTCAACATCTCTAGCTTCCTCAATGGTTGTAATGATATTATCAAACTTAGGTATCACACTTCTCATCACCTTAGCAACCACTTCCTTCTCTTCTAAATCATACCCAAGTCCTTTAATTTGATTCACCAAAGCAATTACTCTGGAAACATACTGCTGCACACTTTCATTCTCTTTCATCTGAAGAACTTCAAATTTTTGTCTAAGAGTGTGCCTCTTCACTGTCACAATTTTCGAAGATCCATGAAATTCTGAGTGAATGTGATCCCAGGCTTCTTTAGCAGTTCTAAACCTCACAATCCTGTCAAATATTGATTCTTCCACTGCCTGTTGAATTAAATGTAAAGCTTTAGCATCCTCTTTCTTACTTTCCTTCTTTTGAGCTTCTGTCCCTTCCTTGAGTGATCCATGCTCTACAACAGTCCACAAATCTTGACTCTCAAAGAGTGTCCTCATCTTAACACTCCACCTTTCATACCCATCTCCTTTGAACAAAGGCAAAAAAGTTTGAGAAAAATCAGACGTACCAGAACCTGATGCCATTTTCATCCACTTTGAGCAATCTTCTTCTCACTTCTTCCACCCAACTTCTCTACACACAGCACTGAAAAAACAGCAGGACACTAACCCTCAACTGAAGAACAAAACACAGCCACACAGGATCACAAAAGCTCTGATACCATGATGTAAATACTCACAAAAACAGAGAAGAAAATCAGCAAAAACTCAAAGGAAAAACAGAGAAGAAAAACCACACACACTCATCCATTCATCAGAACCACACCAAAAATACAAGAAGCTTATCTTTTAGCTGTTTAGACTTTAGTGGAATACACTTGTCACAAGCTTTAATGAATCATGTCACCATCCTCAGACTTAACATAGCTGTGCCTTTGAACTAAAGACATCATCACTTGATGATGAAATCAGAGCCGTCCAGTCCATTTTTAACTTCAATTCATCTCATCTCTTGTCTCCAGCTCACAACTTCTACAAATACAATACACTAAACAAAAAAACACATAACTAAATACTCAAGACATACAAATTTACACACATCTTTAATTACAAACATCAACAGCTTCCACTTCATATGCTAATCTCTTCCCTGCAGCACCACACTCAACTTCATTGCTTCAATCACCTGCTAACAAATTAGTCATGCCGTTGTGAACAAGTAGATCTTTAATATACTTTCCATGTGAAAGAATGACTCCTCCAATGAAGTGTTTAACTTCAACTCCTAGGAAGAAGTGTAGCAGCCCAAGGTCCTTCACGGCAAACTTTAAACCCTATTGAGCAATTAGTTTATTAATGAATGAGTTACTATTTCCAATTACCAAAATGTGATATACATAAATAAGAAGTAACACTGTAATAGAAATTTGATGATAAACAAATAAAGAAGAGTCTACTTTGCTACAATAGAAACCAATGTGTTGAAGAAACAAGATAAACGTTCAAACCAAGTTTGTGGAGCTTGCTTTAAGCTATAAAGGGACTTATGAAGAAGGCATACATGATCAGGTTTGTGAACACCTGTAAATCCAAAAGGCTACTCCATGTACATTGTTTCTTTTGAGCTTTCTTGCAAAAAGGCATTCGTTACATCAAGATCATGCACCACTTCAATGAAGTAGAAATAGCAATGACAAGCCAAATAGTAGTGTGGCAAAAAACAGGGCTGTATGTTTCATCAAAGTTGATGCCAAAAACTTGTGTAAAACCTCAAGCGACAAGGTGAGCTTTGAATCTATCCACAGAGACATCTTCATGGTGTTTAATGCGGAAGCCCCATTTTGGCCCAATGACATTCACATCTTGTGGACATGGAACTAGTAACCAAGTCTTTTTTGAATGAAGAGCATCCTTCATGGAAACCACCCATCTAGAATCTTTAAGTGCATGGTGATGATTTCTTGGCTCGACAAGTGATGTGTCTTGAGTCAAATAGCATTGATAGTCTTGCAAATGTTTTGGAGGTTGCCTATTTCTTTGTGGGTGAGTATAAACTTCGCTTGGATTATTAATGATGTTTACATCATTTATGCTATTAGTTTCGTCAGCTTGCACATCTTTTGGTTCTATTGTAAGCGATGTTTTAGTTTCTTGTAATTCTTCCATATTTGAAAGAGCGCCATTCCCAAAGGATGGAGCTGGCCTATCATGGTTGTTAAGAGTGCCACCATTATTTGCATCACAGCAAGTATTAGTATGCAAAATTGAAGGTTGAGTTGTTGACTGCATTTTTGATTGGCCCTTAGAATTATTATCAGATGTGATGGCAAAGCATTCATCAAAAGTTGGGAATTCAGCAAGGTCTAATTGCATTGGATTTGATTTTGAATGAGCTGATATGTATGGAAATTTTCCCTCATCAAACACAATATACCTTCAGACGTAAACTTGTTTTGTCTAAGATTCATAACATCGATACTACTTGTGAATTGGACTATAACCAATAAAAGCACATGGAAATGTCTTCATAACAAAGTTATTTCCGCCTTGATGTCTTAAAGAAAGAAATCATAAGCACCCAAATAGGGTGCAATGGGTGAGAATCCCGATCGCTGAGGGACCCGACCCGACGGGGATGGGGATTCCCCGAATCTCTCCCCCATGGGGGCGGGGACGGGGGCCAATCCGTCCCCATTTCCTAAATGGGGATGGGGACGGGGAATGCCCTCCCCGCCCCGTGGGGATCCCCGACCCGATTAAAATATATATATATATATATATATTGTGTGTATATGTATGTATAATTTTTCGAACATTAAAAAATTCAATGGCATAGGTGATAATATAAAAAACTCTAACTTTAATTTAATTTTGCTAATCACATAAACTATTTATTTTAAACTAATAACAATTAAAATTAGATATAAGAGCCCTATGTTAAGTAGTTTTGATCTTATCATAATTTTATGTATATATTTATGTTGAGTTGTTTTTATGTTCCAATATGCAATAATATTTTTACAACTAGAGAATCCCCGTGGGGATCCCCGCAGGGAGGGAATCACCGCGGGGATGGGGATGGGGAAGAGAATTCCCCCCGTCGGGGAATCAGGGATGGGGAATGCCCGTCCCCGCCATTGACGGGGACTGGGACGGGGACGGGGCATCCCTGCCCCCGCCCTGCCCCGTTACCACCCCTACACCCAAACACTTGCAAGCCTTTATAAACAGGTTCCTTATGATATAGCTTGAAATATGGAGACTGATTATGTAGAACTGAGAATGGCATCCTATTGATTAGATATGTAGCTGCAAAAAGTGCTTCAACCCATAAAAATTCAGGCAGATTAGCATGAAACAACATGGTTAGACCTGTCTCAACAATATGTCAGTGTTTTTGTTTTGCTGCACCATTTTATTCCATTGTCCCAGGGCATGAAATTTGTAATTGTATCCCACAATCACCCATATGGTTAAGAAAATCAAGAGAGCTAAATTCTCCACCACCATTACACTGAAAAATTTTAATCTTTCTATCAAACTGGTTTTCAACAAGTTGTAGAAACTTGACAAAGCAAGAATTAAAATCTAACTTCTTCTTCATAGGGTATTATAATCAAGTGAACCTTGAAAAATCATCTATAAAGATAATGTAAAATCAAAAAACTTGATTTGAAGCAATAGAGTCTAGTCCCCAAAGATCACAATGCACCTTTTGTAAGGGAAAATAATAAATTTTATTATTCAAATTAAATGGTTGTTTGCAACTTTTTCCAAATTGACAACTAGCACAAATGGAATGCTTAGTACACCAATTGGTGAAATCAATAACTTTCTTCCCTTTCAACATAGATATCTTTACACTTGTGTGTCCCAGGCGTTGGTGCCACAAAGAAGATGAGTTTTCCCCTCTTTTTGCAGACGAAGCTTTATGAAAACTTGAATCCAAAGCATATAGTTGTTTCTGTTTATCCAACTCAACTTCATGAAAATCAAGGCAGATGTAGGTGTTTTTGTTCTTCCTTTTGAGTGGCAAGATTTAGCTCATATCCCTAAAGAGCAAGCACAAATTGGTTAAAAGTGGGATAAGATGGTTTGGTGATCATAGCAAGTCAGAAGTTTTCATATTTTGTTCCTAATCCTCGAGTAACCTGAAAGACTTTATCAAGATAAAAAATTGGTCTGTTGATGGCTGCAAGATTATCACATATTGATTTGAATTCTTTTACATATTAATCCAAGGATCTTGATCCTTTCTTGATTGTCATCAACATACTTTTGAGAAGGCCTTCCTTTTCAATTGTAGATGGCAGCAATTGTTCTTCTAATGAACTCCAAACATCATAGACAACGACATCTTATGCAATGGATGGTTGAACTTCCTCCTTTATTGTACTAAGCAACCATGAGATGAGAATTCCATCATTAGTTAACCATAAGGTGTATGTTGGATTCTCCTTTTTGTCTTCAAGCATAGTCTTGGTGTTTTCACCATTTTTTTCCAATTGATGAAGCACACCGAGACTGCGAGTGAGATGAAGGATTTATGATCTCCACATAAGATAATTGTTGGCTCCTATTTTGATTGATACTAAACTATCTTATTGATAAAAAGACTGAATTATGAGTCTAGGTTCTTCTATAGCTCAACTAATGAAGGGGAACCGAGGAACTGAATTGTTATATACTTGCAAGTTTTCAAGGCTCTAATACCATGAAAAACAAACTCAAAAGCTTTTCTTCTATTTCTCATTGAGAACAGAAAAGATGTCTGCATATTTATATATGGATAACACAAATAGCAACACACTGCATTAAATTATAAATGGCTCCATCAATTCCATGATTTTAGGATGTCAAGGATTCAATTAGCATTAAATCAGCTATTATGATGTTCAATGAATTGGTTGTCATGACTTTCCTTATTCCATGCCATATTTATTTCTTTGATAGAGATTGTTTCCTTGTTTGATTTTGATTCCTTATCGGTGTTGACCTCATCTGAGTTTACGCAGCCAAGAGTAACTGAGGGTCAAGGTAGTGTTCTTCCCAAGACTTTCTAGGGTTTTAATAAATGGTATATATATGGACTAGTACACACCCTTGTATGTCTGTGCCCAATATGTAAATTTTAAAAAAGGTAGGCACAAGGGTCATAGAGGAGCTTTTGGTGAAGCTTTTGGAAAGGTTTTGAGAATGAGTTTTTGGAAGGGATGTTGGTTATTGTTCTTGGGAATTGAAGGCACTGCATAGAGGAGAGATCCTTGGCGGCTCTTCGGAGAAGATATCAATAATATAGCGTGGAGATAGAAAGGAAGTCAAAGCCTTCTTTGACTGTTTCCATCCAGTCAAGAAGAAGTGTGAAGCACAAAGGGATTTTCTTTATCATGTTTTTATGCTATTTGTGCTCTCCTATGATTGTATTTTCCACTTTTGTAATATAATGATCCATACTTTCTAGAGTATTACGGCATTAATGAACCCTAGCATTTGATTTATATTTGACTTTGGATATCGACTATACATTTGAGATTCTATTGATTGAAATTTAGTTGTGTGTATTGAATGTTTTGACTTATTTTATAATAAGAGCTTGATTTCATGCTAGATATATTTGTAGGAGATTGAGAAATCCTTTTACAAAGATCCACAATGATTGAAGGGAATTATGTGTAATCTTAGAGGTAGATACATGGTTTAATTATAGGATTCTCCCGATTAAGATTACCTTACCTTCGTATTTCATTGAGTACTAGTGCAATTGTTTAGGGATAGATTAGAGAGAAATCTCAATTTAGTTTTATATGGGATTAATAACTAATCATCTTGAGAAAGAAATTAGTATAAATTAAGATATTTTGGTTTATTCTTTTTATGGTGTTCATAAAGTGTTAATGCAATCATATAGTATCTAGGTTAGAAAGAGATTCCAATCTAGCTCTATAGAGGATTAGTTGCTTATCATCTTGAGAAAAGGGGATGAGTATATTCTAGGAGCACCATGGTCCAATAAACTCAATTTTAGTCCAATATCCTTATCTGATGCTCTATAGGAAATCCAAGGGGAATCCCATGTCGGGATGCCTTCCTTCTGGTCAATTCCCATCATTCTCATATTTTTGATTTATTACTTCTTTAATTTATCACCTTTGTTTCTAATCGGTTAGATAATTGACGAATAGCTAGTAATTCATATCTTGGTGGGATCGATAACCCTGTGTATATTGCTATATACATTGGCTCTAGAAAAGGCTCTAAGTGGAGTGGAAAGAACATTCTTCTCATATGAGATTCTAAACTTATGGTGTGTTGACAAAAAGATTATGGTATTAGTCAAATACCGATCATAAAATGGTGCCAACATTGTGTTCCTTTGAGCAAGAACATTAAGGTTAACACAACATGATGCTCTCTATCTCTAGTATCCAATACACCTACTATGAGTTATCTCCCAATTTGTGTCTACTTTAACATGGATCATGAATTGGTATAATATTGACTATAGCATGTGGAATACCTTAGGTGAATCCAAATTGCCTTGTCACTGTATTAGTTTAACATTATTCAACAACTTCAAAACAAATTAATGATGCAAACACAATCCACAATAGTCTATTTGCATAAATTTCAAATGACACATTTGTTATTATCTCATCTATATCATATAGCCTCCATATAAACTGTTTTAATTTTTTTTTAAAGAAGTTAGTAAAGATCATTAATGTATAAATGTATATATATGATTATTAGCAAATTTTTTTTACTTGTTGTATTTCCAACCGATCAAGTAGCTGTCTGTGCACCTTAACATTATGATTGTTACTACACTTGTCATCATCCACTTAAATGTGTGTCCACCTGATAAGAATAATGCATCAGAATTCAATTTATTCTATTTGATTAGAAAATAAATTATCACTAGAAATTTTTCTTACCTACGAGCAAGAAAAAATGACACAATAAATTAAGTTTTTGAAGATATGCTAGAAATCTTTTACCATGCCCACAATTGATGTAATATCATGGATTCACTGACATTCTTCATACACTTATTGCATACACAACATAGCTATCTATATAGGGTTGCTAGGCATGCCTATCCTCAACTATATATTTCAGCTTCTGTGAAGTTCAACAAAAGTAATAACTACTTCAAATGAACCCTATTTTGTAACATATTTGGCATTAGCATATAATTAATAAGCCTTAGTATATAAGCATGGGTGCAACATGCTATTTGTTATTGGTTTGTATCATATTTCAACACCAAAATAGTTTTGAGGCGTTGTTAGTGTTATTGTATACATTTCTTTTGCTCGAGTGGTGCCATAACACCGAGTAACTCCTCACAGAGGGCAATTCCTAAGCCAAATGTTTGCATGATGGCTTCATTCCTATTAATGGGTAAGCCCGATAACAATGCCACATCCTTGAGTGTAATTGTTATTTCATCACATGTACAAATAAAATGTGCGCGTTTCTGATCACCATTTCTCCACTAATGTGAAAATAAAACTAGAATCAATTCAAAAATGAAGTATTTAGGACGCATTCTAGAACTGATTTCCTCTAAAAATGCCCCTGATTTGAGCAGGATATTCAAGAATAGAACATGTCTGGTTAGAACTTCATCATGCTGTAAAAAAAATCTAAAGCAATTAATGTGAAAATAAATAAATAAATAAATAAATAAATAATAAAAATATGTGGCCATGAGATCAACTATTAAATTTAGCATGTTTGAACATCAATAGATAAAATGAGAAGCATGAAGATACATAAAATTTGATGATACTTGTATGTAATACAATAATTAGCAATGGGAATTACGAGCAATCATCTAGTAAACAGTATGTTGGAATAAAATTGAGCATTAACTTTAACATTTTTAGACATTGGAAAATAAAATAAGAGGAGTGAAGATATTTGGTATGAAACCAAGCATTCTATCAAACACTTTCTTGGAAGCCCTGGTCTACTTTAATAATATATCATAATGGAACAACTACTAATTACTCTCTCTCGTCCTATTTATATGTCCTTTCCTGATGTTCTTTTTTATATGTCCATTCAGAAAATATTCGAAGCATTAAATAATCTTTTTCCAAATTTATTTTTTTTTATCTTGAATGTATTTCTATACTTCCTAATACTTTTTGAAAAATGTAAAGCATCATTTTGAGAGAGTGAATAAAAGGTATAATTAAAATAGAATGAAATTAATAATAAAATATTTATGGATTGTTAAATAAGGATAATTTTTAAAAGTTGGTATATTTTTTATAAATTTAAGACTATCAACTAGTTTCAACTAACATTTTTTAACGGTGTAAATCGGTTAAAGTGGACATATAAATAAGACAGAAGTGAGTAATAAATTATCAAGCTAATAAAATAACATGTTCACAAACAAGTGCTAGTTATATTCAAGATCATCAATCTAACATAATAGCACTATATATAATAAAAATCTAACTAAATATAATTTACTATGATCATGTAAATCATTTATAAAAAATACGTTCTCCCATAAAATGGAAGATATGTACTCATTTTGATTGAGTAGCAATTCCATTTAGAAAAACATATTTATTATTTGGATTATTACGAGTGGGAAAAATTTAATGAAGGTAGAAGTAGAGAAGTAAGGTTGGAAAAGAGTTTTAAATGTAACTAGAAAAAGCGGAAGGTGTGGTGGGAATTTTGTTGTGAAAAACAAATAGCATGCTTATTTAAAACAAAAGACTCTCAAAAGAAAAGAGGAAAATAGGAAAACATTTAAGCATAGGAAAAAATAGTAAATGGGACGTTTAGCTCAGGAAAAATTTTCCACTGATTTGAGGAAAAATAGGGTCATGTGATAGAGTTTGTGGAAAAATTTTTCACCGAAAATTTTGGCAAACAAACCGCCTATTTAGCTAGAAAATAATCAATGAAAAATTTTTCCAAGGGAAAAAAGGCAATCAAACACAACCTAAATTTTTTTTTCAGGAGAAGAAATTTATAGTTATTTAAAATAATAAAGTTTGACTTAATTAATATTAATATAAATTAATTATTTTAAAATTTAAAATTTACTTTTTTTTTTAAATGCATATTTATTATTTAATAATTTTAATATTTAAATTAAAATCTTATTGAATTTGATACATCTGGTACCTATTACGTAGGCCATTTTAGTAAAGAGACAATTGATTGATAATTAAGAATCTAAGGGCCCGTTTGGTGGACATAATAAGAACGATAGGATATGATAGCTATCCTTTGCTTGGTGTGCCAATAGGATATAATAGTTTTATCCTATTGGCCCACTTTACTCTGCCGACCACATGATAATGAATCTTATAGGAGGAGCAAGGATAGAAATGGGGAGGATATGATAAAATAAATAAATAAATTTACTCTTTTGCCCTATTATTTGGTAGGGGTGAGCAAAAAAATCCGGATCCGATGATCCGATCCGATGTCGAGTTTTTACGAATTTTTGGGTACCCGATCCGAAAAGAGGGTCGGAGTATCCGGTCCGAATTTTTAAAAGGTGAAAACCGGATCGGATGCGGGTCGGGAGAAATTAAAAAACGGGTATCCGAATCCGATCCGGTTTTAATATATTCATTTATATATATATAATTAGATATAGATATATAATTAGATATAATAAATTTAAATTTTATATGGTTTAAAAAGTAAAAGATCCAAATCCCTCATTTAAACCCTCTAAGATATTTTACTTTTTAAACCATATAAAAATTTTAAATTTATTATATATATATATTAATAAATTTAAAAATTTTACAAGGACGTAAGTAGATTAAAAATCCCTTGTTTAAATACTTAAAGAGTTACTTATATAGTTACATTATTATATATATATATATATATCATATTAATAAATTTAAACTCTTATAGGGTTAAAAAGTAAAAAGGATTTCAAATCTTTATGTCTAAGATCGGTGAAACTCTTTATTATTTTTGAATGTGGGGAGAATAATGTAAGGTTTTAATCCTCTTTTATAAGTTACAAGTTTCTCATATTTGTTTTTTATGAATGTTGATGTTGTTATATATATCCATGGAGTAGATGAAACTTAATTTGGATCCGGATATCCGATATCCGATCCGGTTTAAACCGGGTACCCGATTTTTAGTATCCGGTTTAAACCGGGCGGATACGGGTCAAGCTTTTGCCGATCCGAAAAACCGGGTACCCGATCCGGTTTTAAAAACCCGGTCGGGTACCCGGTTTTGCTCACCCCTATTATTTGGTTACTCTCCCTTAACTAGGGTTTCATTATATATCTTGTTTTGATCTTTTAAACATGATGCTTGGGACAACAAACTTGTTAACAACAGGATATGACACTAATTTCACTATTTTAAGTAGAATTTTAAGTGTTTCTCCGTCGATCTCGTGCTTGAGTAGATTATTTTTCATTTAAATCTTTTTTTAATCATGTCTTATTTTTAGTTTCTCTAGTCCAATGATTTTTTTTTTAATTTATTTAGATGTGATCTATTTATTTTCTATTAATGAGTTTGTTACTCTAGCTTTATACCATATTGATGACTTTCAAGTTTGTGATATTGCAATCTATATATTTGTGGACATTATTTATAGGTTATTTATTTTTAAAAAATTTAAAATATAAATATAAATAAATCATTAAAGAAAAAAATAAAAAAAAGTCTATTTAAAAAAAAAACATATAACTATATTATAAAGGTAATTTTTCCTATTTATATATTTCCTATTATATCCTGTCATTATACAGTCCACTTCAAACATAAAAATAGGATAACAAAATGCTAACAAAATACTATCTAATGGTTATCTGGTGCACATCAAATAAATGATAGGATATAACTTATCATGCCAATATCCTTTCTTACTCCCATCCAGTCCTCATATCAGTGTCCACCAAACGGGCTCTAAGATATAATGTTATATTCTAACTTATTTTCTAAATCATATATCTCATAATTCTATTTAACGATAATATAAGGTTACGTGACATCTTGCGCAGGTAAATATTGTTCAAATATTTTTATTCTTTCTAAATAGGATAAACCTTTCACAGTTTTGAGGCCCTGTACACTCAATATTTCATAGGTGCGTATATTTGTAAATAAAGAATTTGTGGTAATTGCCAAAAAAAAAATCCCCAAAGTTTGCAATATTTCCAAAAACACCCCCTTAAATTAAGAATCCCTAAAAACCCCTTCCTTTTAATTTCATTCTCTTCCAAACCCCCAAAGCATATAACGGTGGTTAACGAGTGATTTTTAATTTTATGGATGAAATTGCGTGTCGCATGGGAAGTCGTGGCATTGCCATCATTTTGGCGGTTAGAGAGAAGTGGGGTTAGGGTAATCCAAGAGATAACTTTCTATGGAGCCAGTATACTTGATTTTTATCAACTCTCTTCTTCAGCTTTTTCCCTTTCGTCTCTGCCGGAACATCCTCTGTAATTTCAGCTTTTCCCTTTCCACCGGTGTCTCAAGGAGAAGTCCCCCATAAGTATTCGGCATTTCATCGCTTTGTAATCTAAGGTATTGAAAGAAGTTGTGATTATGGTTTTTGTTAACTATTACATTACAGAAAGATTTTTTGATTTTGTTTTTGTGGTTACTGTTTTTATTGGAAGACATTGAAGCTCGCAAGAGGATTTATCGGCTGGGGTTTTGTTAGTTTGCAGGGAGATTTCGCGGCTAGGGTTTTGTTTTGTTTTACATTTTCGTGTGCCTACATGATCGAATTAGTTTTTCGATTGTTATGATTTGTGTAATGTTTATATTAGTACGTTTCCCTCTTTCATTTTCGATATGGTTGCGGTTGTACAAAATGAGGGTCTCCGCTTTAAGATATGAGTTGTGGTTTAAAAATATGTCACCACTTAACTATTGTTGTCTACGTTTAACAAAACCTACGTCACCATTTAACAAATGATATCTCTGTTTAAAAATTGACATGTTACCGTTTAAAACTTTTCTTTTCCTCCTTAAAAATTTGTGAATACTGCTGAATGTGTTATCATTGTCACAGGCTAGTGATTATGGAGGTCAACCTAGTTAATGGCAGATGCTACTGACACGCGTGAGTGGAGACCTTATCTGAATTGAAAGTTCACATGATCCCTCGACCCTTGGGAGATCATCAGGGCGACCGTTGCAACATTCTTGAGTTGGAAGGCTGTATTCCAAGAGCGGGCCCTTCTTGATTCTCATTACTTAGAGTGCGATGCCGCACCAATAAATTCAGGATCGGGGAAAAGCCTTACGAGTTTCGAGGGCCTCAAGATGTGGCCCTCGTTCTTTGAGTCTGCATTGACGATGCGCGCGCGATCGTGTTTCGAAGAAGAAAACCCGCTCGACTTTTGAGGGAGGTATTTATCAAAAACCTACAAGAGACACAGAGACTCCATCAAAGAGAACTCTTGTGCAACTTGTTCGACGAGAGGAGAAGAAGAAAATTTTGTCAAACTCGATGGTGTACCTCATGGAGTACGGTCCTCCTCTTCCCAAATATATTATAGGTCGATGATCTACCCGCCATGGGGCGATACGTATGGGCGCAGGCGACGCACAAGTGGCTTATGGAGGACATTCCACAAGTAGCCGCTCGAGTGCAAGATAGATATGCGGGGAAGAAGACCAACACAGGGTACATTAAGGGTTTCTCGGTCGCGCTTAACATCTGGTTTTACGAGCTGATCGGAACCAGAAAGAAAGTCCGTTTCGGCAAGATCCCAAGGATACTGTGCTACGGTGAAAGTACTTACCGGAAGCAAGCGACGATAGAAACCAGCTTGTTATCACTCGAAGGAAAAGAGGTAATAAATCATGAACAATGTTTAACAAAAGTATTTAATGTTTAAACATATTATTTAGCGTTTAACTGTATTATTTACAGTTTAAAACATATTCATAAAAGTTTAAAACTTTTGTTCTCCATTTAAACATATTCTATAATGTTTAAATATATAAATACTCTGTTTAAATATAGTTTTTATTGTTTAAACTGAATGATTTCGCTGAAATTGTTTGATTTACATATTTAAACTGAATGATTTCGCTGAACTTGTTGGTTTACATATGTTAGTTTCCTGAGTTGGTTCCGACGAATGCTGAAGAAGATATATTTGTTCGGGCCAACCGACGGATGGATACTATTGCTCTGCAACCACTTGCTCGAAGGCCAGATGAGAGGACAGTTTCTTCCGTGCACGCTCGACGCCGTTCTCCTATTTCCAGCCCACCACGCCACACGCATTGCTCGGGACGCCTGAGAAGCCCTCCCCCACCCCACCCGATCGCAACAACCCCCGCATCACGATACAATGACGAGTCCCTGTGACAGGCAGCCTCCCGACCATGGCAGCCCCTCCGACCGTGGCAACCCCACCGACGACACTAGGTGAAGATGTCACTGCAACTCTTATGCAGGCGTGACAGATATTGATAATCGAGTTTCCTCGGCTTATCGCTCGGGTTGAGGCACTGGAAGCACGGTCACAATCGACTGTGTCGTCCCTCCAAAGAAATGAAGCACCCGGGACGGACGAGAAGTCGGAATTTGACAACAACGACATCATCGGGGTGGCCATTCCAAGACGGCTACATTCGAAGAGACATGCAAAAAAGAGGAGAACAATAATGCCTCTGTCTCCACCGCCGGCTGACGATGAAACAATAGCAACACCATTGGCGGCAGATGCTGTTACTAAGTCTGTCGCCGTTGATGACATGGACGTGATGGTGGAGGAGATCGTAGATGATGTTGCCATTGCTGCGGTGAGAAGATCGTTTACTCTGTTGTTAACGAAATCCCTGACCCGGTGGAACCGGCGGCCGAGAGTGCGGCATCAAAGATGGACACAATCCCTGAAGAACAAAAATAAGCTAAGGGTGTGTCTCCCGTTGATGTTGTTGCCATGGCCACGGTTCAAAAGATCGTTGACTCTGTTGTCAACAAAAGCATAGGGACGGTGGAACCAACGGCCGACAGTACAGCATCGAAGCCAGACACAATCTCACAACAACAAAAAGCATGTAAGGATATGTCTGCGGTTGATGCTGTCGTCATCCCCGCATCGAAGGAAGATTCTACTAGTGATGAACACTGTCAAGGCTCAACAATAGTGTCGCATGATGACCCCGACCAAGCAACGAGAGATATGATTGAGGCCAATCAAAAATTAGACGAGAAGGCTCTGAAAGTCTTTGTTCCGAAGAAGAAAAAATGGGTTGACCAATCGCGTCTTAACAAATACGAGCAGGAGTTGATAAGGATCTTCCTCAACTGCCCTAAGGACAGGTAAGTTTGAAGTTTTTATGATAGTGTTTAAATATTTATATATTATCACTTAATTTATTTATGTAACGTTTAAGTATTTATAATATCATTTAAAAATTATCTAAATTATTTAAATAGTTACAATATGGCTTAATTATATTTGTTATCATTTAACCTCAGCACTGTCGTGTGGAAGAATGATGCTGTCAGCACCACACGGGACAAACTATTCACTCTGCTTGAGAGGAAGGAGATGGTCACAGACGATGTGATGGACGCTTTCGTGTGTATAATACAAAAGTCACTGAGCTAAGTGGCTTATCCTTATAAGAAGCGCGCCTCCATCACACGACCACTGGCGCTGTTTATGTCGAAGCAGGACGACGTACATGAAACCACTATGGCTATGATCAGAGATGTTGTGCGCAACTTGCATGAGGTTAAAATTGTCATCCTCCCGATAATCATGAATGACCACTTCCATGTCGTCGTCCTTGACAATGAGAAACAAGAATACAACCATTATTCTTTATGCCAAAGCGCGGGGTACGATAAAGACGCGTTGGACATGGTAAGTTCTTTAATAAATTGTGTCTGATTAATAGTGTTTGGTAAATAATCGGTATTCTAATCTCAACTTGTGCACCTCGATAGCGGAATCTATTCGATATTTGTGTCGATATGGAGTTCGGCGAGTCGGCGACCTCAAAGTATCCACTAGTTCACGACATTGAAACCCCACGACAAAAACAAGGAAGTGTCGACTGCGCCGTCTATGTCAAGCGTTTTATCGAGCAATTACTCGCCGATGAGAAGCTACGGCTACCGCAGACAAACATCCTTTATTTGAGATTAAAGTATGTTTCCCGCATACTTAAGAAGGGGAGGGCAGCCGGCGTCCATGAAAAAGGGGGATCGTCGCAAGCGGGTTGATAGAATTCTTTGTTTTTTGTTTGTTTTTAAATGTAAACCAGTTTAAATCCAATTCATTGTTTTTGTTTTCGAAGAACATGACAAATTTTCTCAATGTAAATTTTGTTTGTTTTCAATTGTAAAGAAGGTTAAATTCAATTCAGTTTGATTGTTTAACTTATAGTGTCATTGTTTACCTTTCAGTTTCATTGTTTAAATTTAGCAATCATCGTTTAAATATCAGTGTTAAATGTTTAAAATTACAATTTCTCTGTTTAAAATTCCACCGTCTCTGTTTAAATAAATGCGTTCACTGTTAAGAATAAGAGTTTCTCTATTTAAATATCAAAAGTTGGCACTCAATTAAGTTTGTTTCTCTTTAGAAATCAGCTTATTTACAATGCCTAGTCAGCGACAGTTTCATTGCAAGATCTACGATTGTGACCGGAGCCATGGCAACGGTTGCAATGTAACTCGCGGACATCAAACGCCTGTGACTCGATCCTTTTTCATCTAGGATGCCCAGGCTGCCTTCTCGTCACAGGCGATCACAAACGAAGCTCACGATTTCCGTCCGAAGGCTTGTTATCGTCGGGTATGGGGAATATAGCTTCTTTATACGCCAGTTTGTAATTGTCGACGGTGAAGTAGCCGCTAATAAATCGATAAACGTTGGTGTCTATCTGCATTATTGCAGCGCAAGCGTGTTTGCAAGGGATACCATAAACTTGCCACATTCGACATGAACAAGTTCTGATGGCAAGATCTACAAGTTGCTGCACTAGTCGATCACTTCATAACGATCATCGACACAACGACCAACACGAAGATTTCGGCTATCCTCGACAATTATCTCTACCTTCGAATGTATGTCTGGGCATAAGTAGGTCTTCCATTTGTTCGCTTGCTCACGGCTGTTGCATAACATGCGCATCAACTTGAACCTGTATACCATAGAACACAAATGTCAAACAAGGTTAAACAAAGACAGTGATGGTTAAATAATTGGTAAAATATTTTAAACAGTAGGATAAATATTTAAATGATGAAAATAATATTTAAAGTCAGAAAATAATATTTAAACAATTATGAAACGTTTTAAAGGATAACACCAAATGTTAAGTGTAAATCAACATTCGAAGACCTTATGGAGTCGACCATTTTCATCACCGGCAAATGGCGATCTTCTTTGATCCAAGCATTGAACGACTCCGTGACATTTGAATACATCTCACCCCAACGATCACCTCTGAACAGATAATTCGACCAATATGCCATATCCGATTTATTAATCAACCAGTGATGGGCTTCAAGTGATGTGGCCTGCAGTTCATTCACGGTATCATCGAATTCTTTAGCTGTGGATGCCCACGCAATGTGAAAGCATATAGACCAGCACTCCTCCCTCAATGCCTTCCTAAATTTGATGTTGGCTTTCATAAAATTGGCCTCAAAATGTCGAAGATAGTATGCATGTGGCGAAGAAGAGAAGACTCTCGCAATTGCGTTCACAAGGCCCTTGGACCTGTCCGACACGAAGGTAATTATCTCATGATAATCTCATTCATCGTATAAAGCATTGCCTAACTTGGATATGAACAAATTCCAATTAGCATCGGTCTCGTTGTCGACAATACCGAAGGCGACTTGAAAAAAACCATTGTTTCCATCTTTGCCTGTGGTACCCAGTAGAGTACCCGGATACTTTCCAAGGAGGTGGGTACCATCGAGAAACAGCAGTGGCCTACAAGCCCTCTTGAATCCCACAATACACGCTCTGAAAGAAAAGAATGCACGTTTAAAACGATCATCGTCTTTTTCCACGATCGCAATGCTGCCGGGGTTTGTCTCAGCCCCCTTATCCACGTACCAAAGCAACAAATCGTAGCTGGAGATGTCACTACTGTCGAGGACCACCCGGGCATGCTCTTTTCCCAACCAAGCCTGCTGGTATAGTATGTGGACACCATGTTCCTGCAACATGTTCTTCTGAATGTCGATGGCCTTCTACAAGGGTCGGTCCTTGAGCTTTTGAATCACTAGTGCGCTTACCCATTTTTTGGACGCTTTCGGATGTGATGTCGAACCTATTCCACCATCGCAAGTGTGTGACGAGTTGAGATTTTGAAAGTATTTTTATTATATTCTTTTGATGCATGAAGGCGCCATTGACAACCATCGGCAACGCATTCCACAGTCACCCGATGTCTTTCGTTCTTTATGAATTTGAAGTCAAAATTCCGTTTGATTGCAAAATTTTGAAGTACGTCCCTGAAATATTCAACACCGTCAAAACGTTGTCCGATATCCAACGATAGCACTTCAGAATGATCTGACGAGGAAGGAAGACATCCCACACCGTCAGGGTCACCATGAGGTTGAACGGGAGCGCTCGCAGAATCTGAATTCCTGCCAATACTTCATTTAAATGAAAAAAATCAATATTTTAAGTAGAGAATAAATTGTTTAAGTGATAAATTAAAAATTTAAACGTTAAATTAAATAGTTAAATTGTGAATAATTAACTTAAACGAATAATACAAGATTTTGAACATTGACTGACATACTTAAACAATAATGAACCTATACAAGCTGGATCAAATAAAAGAGAAGGAACTTACAACGAGAAAAACTCATTTTCAGTAGGATTCGACAATGGCATATTGTCTGTCTTGACAACAAGATCAACTTCAGCGCATTTGAAGATGGAGTGCACGTAATACATACGCTGGAAGTCAACATCATTTTCTATTGGACAAACCGTTTTACATCCATCGGGTGTGATAAACTTCACCCTGACAAGGAAAACTTTGAGACCCCATCGCTCACATATCTCAGCTAACACCAACTTCCAAGAAGTCTGAGCCGTGAACATTAGCACTCTTCCCTCCCCGTTGTATCTAGCAATACCACAAAAGCTCTCTATAATATATCGGTCGAAAACCAAATCGTACAAACCAAATGAAGAGAAGAAGAACAAAAAGAAGAAGAAGATGTAAAGAACAAACAGCAATCAGAAAGGCAAACAATAAAGTGCACAGTTGTATGCATAAAGGAAAGACATTATGTGATTGGGTGGTATTTTTCTCTCCATCCCAAGGGCAAAAAAGGAAATAACCAGTGTGGAAACACTTGAAGTGACAGACAAGGGGTAATCCCTAGAGACAAATATACTAGAGCCATTATACTTTTTTCCTCTTCTTTCTGTATCTTGTGCTTTTCTTTTCGGCCGGGCATCCTTGTCTGGAAGTTGGCCTCCACTTTCCACCATTGTCTCGAGGAAGTCATATTGTCATCGCTCGAAGGAAAGTTCTCACCTTATCATGAGTCTTTGTTTAAACGTCAAGCTTTTTATGTTTAAACCATTATATATAGTGTTTAAACTAATGGTTAACTGTTTAAATAATTTCTATATCGTTTAAACCAATATGTAAATCGTTTAAATATAGTGATTTAATTGTTTTAAAATATATGTTATTGTTTAAATTGAATGGTTTAACTGACATCGTGTTAAAGATGGATATTTTTCCAAAACCTCCTGGTACCTCCTGGGTACAATTCTCTTCCCAAACACATCCTGCTCGGATCCGAACTGGAGAGTTGACTATGTCGATGAGTTGCCCGCCCTGGGATGATATGCATGGGCGGTATATAGTGTTTAATTAATCACGTCATTGTTTAAACATCTTTATGTATTTGCTTAAACACCGTTGTCACTGTTTAAAGAGTAAATCAATTTTGTTTAACATTTTCTTTTGTTTACAATGCCATTTTTTGTTTCTCAAATTGTTTTTACTATGTCTCTGTTTAAATATCACAAGTTGACACTCAAATAAGTTTGTTTCATTTAAAATATTTAAACATTTACAATGGCTTCTGATTAAATATCAGAAGTTCACACTCAGATAAGTTTGTTATAAAGCATTTACAACATTTACAACGTCTTCTTGGACCTCGGACACTTGTGAGTCGACCCTCGTTCCTCACCAAGTATCTGTACCTTCGAATGCTCACGGCGGTTGCTTAACATGCGCATCAACTTGAACCTGCACAACGTAGAACACAAACATTTGAAAAATGTTAAGCAAACATATTGATAAAAACGTCTATTAATCGATGTGTCATGGTCTGACTTAAGCGAAGATCCTGAGAGTTAAACACAAAATAATATTTGCACACTGAGGAAAAGTTTTTAAAGGGTGAGAACAATTCTCAAGTGATAAATATCAAATCCATCTTAAACGATGTTTCTTGCCCAAGTCGAAATGCCCAAGTCGAAATGCCCGCTTAATTGCTTGCCCGTCATCCACCGCTGGAGAATCCTCCGCATTCAGGTAATTACGCGGGAATTTCGACTTGGTCAAGAAAAAATAGTTTAACTTGTTGCGTGATTACGGCTGATTGATTCTCAAGATAAGGAGAATCATGAGACATCCTTTAAGATAGAGTTGATCTTAAAATTTTGGTCTGACTCCAGCGAATATCCTGGATAAGAAGTAGAGGAGGAGGAGGAGGAAGAGGACGACGACGAGGACGACGAGGAGGGGTTGTCCAGGGGAAGGGTTCTTCCTTCTCATTTATGGTGTGAAGTCCACAAGCCGGTTGACGCTTCAGATCTGAGAAAAAAATGGAAACGCACGGTGGACCGAGCTTGACTGATCACGACGAACTGGTCTTCCGATATTTATGTTAAAATTTAGAAAATTTAATGCCGTCATTAATTCTTCTGCACGGGATACCATAAACTTGCCATCTGCAACATGCCAACACTTCAGTTCAAATGAAAAAGATCAATATTTTACGCAGAGACTTAAAGAGTTTACACGTTAGGTCAATATTTAAACGTTAATATGAATAGTTAAACATATAAAGACAAATTTAAAAGGAGACGACAATTCTTAAACAAATATGTAATATATTTAAACATAGAATAGCACAGTTAAATAGTATTTAACACATACAACTAAGTAAACATAAACGAGAAGAACTTTACAACGAAATGAACTCGTTTTCAGTAGGATTCGACAATGGCACATCGTCTGTCTCGATAACAAGATCGACTATAGCGCATTTGAAGATGGAGTGCACTTGACCAATCCGCTGGAAGTCAACTTCATTTTCTGTTGGACAAACCGATTTATATCTATAAACTTCACCCTGACTCGTTTTCTGAAACAGATTTACATCTATCAATACCACAAAAACTCTCCATAATAAATCTGCATTGTTTATAAATTCTGTTACTCCCTCCCTCCCGCAGAATGGTTAAAGTGATAGCAACTAAGAAATTCTCACCGTATTACGAAACCGGCAGAACTGAAATCGAACAAACCAAATGAGGAGAAGAACAAGAAGATGTAATGCAACTTGTAAACATTGTCTAACAGAAAGCATGCAGAAAGCCCCACATAAAGGTTGGACATGATGTGATTGGGCGCTTTTTTTCCCACCATTTTCAAGGGCAAAAATGAGATTTCACAACATGGATCCATTTGAAGTGAACGGTAGGGGGTAAAAGGGAAGTTAAACAATAACGGAAGGGTTGTCAGTGGTTTGCCAAACTTGGAAGGGCTATTTGGGAATATTTGAAATTCACGACGAGTAAACAGTAATTTTTCCTAAAGATTTTGATTATAATGTTTAAAAAAACCCTTTTATATATTTTAATTTATTTAGATACTCATTTTCTAAAATATAATATTATATATATTTTATATTTATTACGTCCACTCAAATTAATATATAATTACATGTTAAATTTCAGAATAATAATAATAATAATAATAATAATAATAATAATAATAACCATCAAAGTGGATAATTGCTATCATACCCTTATAAAAATCATTTTTATTTGGTAGAATATCCTATTTAGTCCCTACAATATAGTCAATCTATCCTTTTGGTCCCTCTAATATTATTTGTCTTTAGAAAGTACTTGCATTTTAATTTTTAAAAAATATAAGTCTATTTCTCTTATATAATTTATTCCTATGAAATCCCTGAGGACTTACATTTCTCAAAAATTAAAATACAGCGGCCTAAAGACAAATTAAATTAGAGGGACCAAAGGGCAGATTGACTATATTAGAAGGACTAAATAGGGTATTCTATCTTTTTATTTATACATGCTCATTTTTATTTACTTATCTATTTTTATTTTTTAAAAAATAAATTTACAAATTTGATCAAGATATAAATTAATTTTTGTTTATTTATTTATTTATAAAATTGAATAAAGAGAAATGAGCCTGTAAATAAAAAATTTTAATTGATTTTATTAAAAAGATAAACAAGTAAATATTGTTTTTATTTTGGGTACAGAAGTAATCTCTTATTTTTTACATTGGCATATAAAGTAAAAAGAAAATCTCTTTTCATTTATTTATTTAGTTATTTATTTATTTATTTATAACAACTTTTGTTATAAATTGGTGATGATCACCAATGACCAACCAACCCTCACACAACACCATCAATCCCACCCAAACAAATGGCCGGAAATTCCAACAAGAAGGAGATCATTGACGAGGTTTCCGGCTGGCTCCGCCTCTACTCCGACGGCACCGTCGACCGTTCCTTCACCGGCCCTCAAGAAGCCCTCTTCCTCACCACCCCGGTCCCTCCAACCACCACCAACTCCTCCACCACCCTCCAAGATCTCTCCGGCGAGCCCAACCTCCGTCTCTACCTCCCCTCCGGCGATCCCCCCACAACCCCTCTGCCCATCCTCCTTCACTTCCACGGCGGCGGCTTCTCCGTCTCCCACTACACCTGGTTCTTATACTACCACTTCTACTCCCGCCTCGCTGCCGCCATCCCCGCCGCCATCTTATCCGCCGAGCTCCCACTCGCCCCCGAGCACCGCCTCCCCGCCGCCATCCACGCCGCCACCGCCGCCCTTCTCCGTCTCCGTTCCCTCCCTCCAAGCCTGAAATCCATCACCGACTCCTCTCGTGTGTTCCTCATCGGTGACAGCACCGGCGGTAACCTCGTCCATGAAGTCTCCTCTTTTATCGGAAAACAACCTGAAGAGTACTTATCTCCGGTGAAGCTCGCCGGCGGTGTCCTTATCAACCCGGGCTTCGTCCGGTCAGCACGTAGTAAATCCGAGCTTGAGATGAAGTCTGATGGTTTCTTCAACCTTGAGATGCTTGACAAGTTCTTGGCTTTTGGATTGCCGGAAGGGGTGACGAAGGACCACCCTTACACGTGTCCGATGGGGATGGCGGCGCCGGCGATGGAGGAGCTTAGGTTGCCGCCGTTCATGGTGGCAGTGGCGGATGGGGACTTGTTACGTGACAGGGAACTAGAGTACTGTGAAGCCATGAAAAAGGCTGGAAAGGACGTGGAGGTGGTTATCAGTGAGGGTGTTGGGCATTCCTTCTATCTTAATAAGATCGCCGTGGATTCTGATCCGGTTACTGCTCGGCGCTCCGACGAGCTCATTGATGCTATTAAGGATTTTGTTGCACGCCATTAATGGTGATGGACCTAATGGTTGATGTTGTATACTTGTATGTTGATTGATGTGCTTTTGTAGGTCTTGAATCTTGAATAAAGGAAAGAGTTTATTTAGAGGGCATTACTAATTTAATGGTTAAAGTTGAAGAAGCCGTATGGGTAATATTCAACTATATATTAAAGTCGTTGTCCACTCTTAATTGTTTTTGGTTGATCATAATGTGGAGAAAGAAAAAGAAGAGCTTGAAGAAACCTGTCAAGATCTCTTCACAGGTAATTGATCAAATCTCTGCTGTCATCTCTTGATTTTTGTTGGATCTATGGTTTAATTGAAAGAAAAAGAAGAGATTGTTGTGATTGTTGTTGCTCTTACTTGTTGATCCTTGGCTGAAAAAGAAGAAGAGATTGTTGTGATTGTTGTTGCTCTTAATTCTTGGATCTATGCATTGAGCTTTTCTGGATATCCCACTAGTTAGTGTCTTTGATTTTTTTTTTTTTTTCTTATACATCTCTTACTGTTCACAAAACAACCGGGTTGAAGAAACACTGAAAGGCATAGAAGGTGACTGTAAAAGTTAAAAGTGCAAAATGACAATGTGTTAATGGACTCAACAGTGCACTAGCATGTGGTTTTGAATGTTAGGATGGAGATTAATGTGAGGTGCTCTTGTTCAAAGTTTGGGTCTTTACTTGGTCAACTCAACCCTTTGCAGTTTTGACCTTGGATATAATAATTCAATTTTGGCTGTTAATCAAGAAATGCTCCATATTTTTGCAAAAAAATCTAAATAATTTTTATATTTCATTTATCTCTTTGAGTTATTTGTTTGAATTCTATATATATCACTCTATTGGTTCTAATTAATCTATAACCAAGGTTTTAATCATGCTTGAGGTTGCATAGATATATAAGTGTGAGGTGATGTAATAGAACAAGTTCTATTAAATTTAATATACCAAACTCATTAATATATACAAGATAATGATTTAATAGCAATGAATAATGATAAAAGGTTATGCTTTTCTTTCATTCTCAATAAATTTAAATGAAAGAACTAAATATAATAATTTAAAATTAATTATATTAAACAACCCGTACTGGATTCTAGATACCAATTATATTAAAATACCAATTGTTATTTAATTTAGATAGGACAATATATTTATGGCATATAATTAAATTGTATTATATTTTTTAAATTTAATAAATCACCACTAAATTAATTATTATTTTTTAATTAATCTTAATCGTAATTAATGCGAGTTAAATAATTAATAGTTTTTGAAGATAAAATTGAATCATAGTATATAATTAAAAAATTTATGAATAATATTAAATAATTATAGTATATAAATATGTGATAGGGGTAATGTTACCACTTCACTTACGTGGTAATTATACCTCACAACTTACATCAAACCAAACAAAGAAAAAGCAAATACAGCATTTCAAATTACAGCAAACCAAACAGATATGATGTAAGTTAAAATACAGTATTTTCACTTACACTGTAATTTCACTTACATGTAAGTTAAAATACTGACAACCAAACAGCCCCTAAGTGTTTTGAAATGGTTTTTTGGGTTTACTTGTGTTAACTTTTAATTGGTTGTTACTTTAATTTTTTTTTTATTTGTTTTTTTTTTAAGTTACACTTGACACGTGGTCATATATACATCGTATAGGGGCTTCTCTAGATTTGAAATCTAAGAATATCCGACTACAATCCATTTATAAATAATGTCAAACATTGATATACAGTGTTACACACTAACCATCCATATCAAACATGTACAGTATCTTTATAAGCAATAGTCATTGGATTATCGTCCAACAGATGTAAATAAACATCTCTAGTGAACAATCATCTATGTAAGTACGTAGATGGCTTAAACCATTCATATATATATATATATATATAAGTATACGTCAACATATAATAAAAAGTAAGAGATAAATGGGTTTATGAACAGAGCTATGAAAAGGGGGAAGTTCTTTGGCAATCTCAATGGGCAAAATTAGAAAAACCGGCTTTATGCTTTCAATCATATCCATTGTCTCTTGTCAATTGCTTGATTGTTCTCTTTCGATGAATAACTAATTTGTGGGTGTTAGGCATAGATGAACTTAAAGTTTGATGATTTGATTGCTTTTGGTTGTGTATCTTTCATGCTTTTACATTGATTATTAATTACAATAATTAATATATTATTGAATTTAATGACGCATATCTATTGTCTTGAACATTATTGAGGCAAAAGCCCCAGATTTATGGTTGATGTGTTTATGTGACGAGTAGGGAGACCCACCTAGCATGGGCAAAAATGTGCTTGATAGAGATTGTGAGTACGCCTAAAGATAAGGTACTGTGGAGTCAAGGGTTCTCCTCCTATAATCCTTCTGAGTGAATTGGCAAGCAATTCTATTCTTATTGCAATCATTATAAGTAGTTTCAGAGAGAGAGATCTTGATCCTACTTTGTATAGGATTATGAGTAATTACTTCAAGAGAAAAATTGTCAATATTTTGAATGCTTGTCTATTATTGTTAATAGATCATAGAGTGTACTGCAGTCGTAGGGTTGTTTGTATCAGCACCATATGGGATCAATTACTACTCCTTTTAAGAAAGGGGAGTAGTATAATTAATTTAGGAACTCTCTCAATTCAATTTGTATTGCTCGACCTATACAACCATTTTCCTTGATCTAACAAACCCTATAAGGAATCTATGCCTGAACACCCCCTTTCTTTGCTTGTTTAGCCTTATTTTCTTTAGTGCTTTCACTTCTTATTTCTTTTTGTTTGTTCTCACATCACACTGTTTGGATTAGGCTAAATCTCATATTAGAATCAGTACTAGTAGTCTCTATTTTCCTTGTAGACTAATTAATGCCCTGATTCTTAGCACACTTTATTACTTGATTGACACATATACAGATGACTCGCTATTCGTCCCTATCATACTTCAATAAAAAAAAAATAAAACTACAAGAGTGAATTCTAAGAATATTTAAGAAACTTAGGAAGTTTCTAGCACTACGAAGTTCATTACTCCACTTAGAATAAGGAATAAGAACAAATAAAAAGATTCCAAAGACAACAAGCACTTCATAATTTCTATTACTAATAAATACAATGCACTTCATAATTTCTATTACTAATAAATACAATGCACTTCACAGGCATTCAATAAAATAAAAAATAAATCCTAATACAAACAAAAGGCTTGAATTCATAGAGGATCTTACCTTTGGTTTGACATGGAAGACACTATGGTAAATCTTACATAGAATCAGACCAGCTACGAACATAGACCACCAGAAGCATAAATGACATTTCAAGAAGACATAATCATTCAAGGACTAGAGATGATAATGTTCTCTCCTTTAAATGCATAATAGACTACATGAATAAAGGCATGCTTTAATTTTACATGATACTTTGTTGTAGAATACTTGATTTCAACTTGGATGACACAGTGGATCAAATAAATGAAAATTCTTGAGATTATGGTCAAGCAATATATGAATGAGTTTAGTCTATTGTATTTAGCTTGATTTAAATTTCAAAATTTTTGATGAAATACTTATAATTTCTCTTATTGATACGATAAATTGCAAACATGTAAAATCTGTTAATTAGCTTAATATTAGAATTTTTTTTTATGAAAGTTAATCCTCTACCTTAAGTGACGAAAATGACAAAGCATGTCTTATAAAAGATTAAAAGGTGCATAATTTGATACCTTTTAATAAAGTTTGTATCAGTTTTGATATTCATTCCCATAAGTTAAACTTGTTGTCATATAACATTGTTAAGCGTTGAACTAGTAATATCATGAATTTCTATTAATGAAATAGTAATACGATGTCATTAAAACAAAACAAATTACTATTTTTTTTATAACTAATCACTGGATTAAGTCATTTTTGGTTTCTATACTTTCCTAATGTTCATTTATGTTACCATAATTTGTATTTTTGCTCATTTTCATCTTTATGCTAATATGGCCTCAATCCATAATCATTATTTTGCACAAATGTGAACCTCTTAAAAGTTTAAAATTAACAACTGCACTATACACTTTTGTATGATTTCCACCTTTATTGATTAATGCATGCATTAATAGTGTTAACTAGGTGTTTAACAAAACAGTATACAAATGAAGTTCCTAGAATGGATTAATTGGAAGGACAAATTATTGCATTAATTTTCAAACTATGGTGTCATAAGATTTAATAATAATTAACTCTTAATTTTGTCTTATTAAAACATAAACTAAGAGTGATAGAACAGATCAAATCAGACATACCAGAGCTGATGTCATTATCCGCTGAATGGAAAAACCCACATGGCTTTTTAGCATGTATGCATAAGACAATCAACATATATTCTGTGTTTGATTTGAGCCCAAATTTCAATTAGAATTTGATACTATGTAAAAGAGTTAATAGCCCAATAGCATTAATTGCAGTGGTAGAGCCAAATAATTCATTAAGTGGGGTCAACATATAAGTATAGTATTATTATTTATAATGCAAAAAAAAAAAATCATATATACATACACAATTATAGTTAAAAAAAATTATAAATATATAAATAACAAAAAAAGAAAAGAAATTTTATTTAAAATTTATATTAAAAAATCATTTCAAATAATTAATAATTGAAACTGATCTTTGAAGTTTAATCAAATTCTTTAATATACTTGAACATTAAGATTTTATAATGTAGCTTGAAAGGTGAAGAGAAAAAAAAAGAGAAAAAAAAACACATTGCATTCTTAAGAGTTTAATTTTTATTAAAAAAAAACTAAAATTCTGATGGTGTTTTTGTCAGATTGGACAGAATATTAAGAAATAACTAAAAGAATATTGAAAATGAAAAGACTAAAAGGTGGTTTTAGTTTTATTTTTTTTTAAGTTATTATAAAAAAGCAAAATGCAAAACCAAAAATATTGCTCTTAAAATACAAGTGCTTTTAAATTTTTAATATTAATATAATAAATCACATGTTTTTATAAAAAGGTTTTTCAATCTTGCATATTGACCACCAATTGTTTAATTTAATTTGGCCAATTTAACAATTTTGAAAAATATATATACATATAATAAACATTTTTAAAATTTTTGTGGGTCATTTGAGCCCACAATTATATATGTAGCTTAATCCTTGATTAATTGGCCTTATGACAAAAAAGATTAGTGTGGGCATTTAAGATTCTCAAGTTCAAGTCCCATTGGATGTAGTGGTAGTAATAGATCCATAGCTGTGGGCAAGATGGTCTTAGCAAAATGGGTTTGTAGGCAAAATCATAAATTTTTTTTATTATTTTTATTAAATAATAAATTATATAATAAAAATAAAAAAAATATGAATAACTGTTAAAATTATGATAAATAAAATATTAACCTGAAAAAAATCGGGAGATATCCTTATAATGTTTTGTTTAATTATTGCAATACATAAAAAAAAACATAAAGAAAAAAATCAATTAAAGTTCACTTTTCTTGTTTTCTTAATGCAAAATTATCAATTAACCCCTTAAATGGAAGTGTAGAGGTTTTCTATGTTTGTTTGCTTGTTTTTTTATTTAATACTAACCATACTCTCCAGTTTCGCATTGGAGTTTTTAAAATTTGTGAGGAATTTTGAGGCAATATCATATATAAAATAATATAATTAAATAACTCCTACCATAGAAACTATTTTATACCTTGGATTTCAAAGGTCATATAAATATTTATTGCATAAATAATTAGGTGTAATTAATGTTTTTCAATTATTAATATTATAAGTAATATAAATAAAAACTTAAATGTTATAAAAAATTAAAATTATTTCATGAAACGCTCTCGGAGTAGATTATACATCTGCTGTATAGATTTTGGGATGTTAGAATGCTAAGATTCTTAAGATTATAAGGTTACAATGCTAACATTAGATCCAAGTCCCAATATTAACTTTATTAATCCATTTAATAGATTATAAAGCCATCATAAATATTATAAAACCAAATTTATTACATCTTGATCATGAATGAATTAAATTAGATAAATTGTATAGTTTAAAAAATTTAAATTTCAAAAATCATAACTATATGGTAAGATCAAAACAAAATGATGATGATCGAAGATAGATTTTATAGTTTAAAAAAAGGAAAAATTACTGTTTACCCCTTGTGAATTTCAAATATTCCTAAACAACCCCTCCAACTTTGCCAAACTCTGGACACCCCTTCCGTTATTATTTAAGTTCCCTTTTACCCCCTACCATTCACTTCAAATGGGTCCATGTTATGAAATTTCATTTTTGCCTTTGAAAATGATGGGAAAAAAACCGCCCAATCACATCATATGTTTGTTTTTTTGTCAAATCTTCTTCTTCTTCTTCTTCTTCTTCTTCTTCTTCTTCTTCCTCTCCTCATTTGGTTTGTTTGATTTGAAGTCTACCGGTTTCCTGATAAGGTGAGAATTTTTTCGATTCGAGTGCTAATTTTCACGGCGCTGACTTCTTGGAAATCGGTGTTAGCTCAGCTGAGATATCTGAGCAATGGGATCTCGATGTTTCCCATGTCAGGGTGAAGTTTATCACACCCGATGGATATAAAATGGTTTGTCCAACAGAAAACGATGTCGATTTCCAGCGGATGTATCACGTGTACTCCATCTTCAAATGCGTCGTAGTCAATCCTGTCGAAACAGATGATGTACCGTTGTCGAATCCTACTGAAAACGAGTTTTTCTCGTTGTAATATTTTTTCTTTTATGTTTATCTAGTTGTATAAATTCATTACTATTTAACTGTGCCATTCTCTATTTAAATATATTACATTTTCATTTAAACATTGTCTTCTTCGTTTAATATAATTGTCAGTATGTACCTATTGGAATTAACGTTTAAATTGATAATTTACTATTTAAGAACTTTATGTCTCTGCTTAAAATATTTATCTTCTCCGTTTAAATTGAAGTGTTGGCAGGTGACAGATGACAGATGACAAGTTTGTGGTATCCCGTGCACAAGAATTAACGACGTCATTAAATGTTCTTAAATTTAACATAAATATCGGAAGACCCCTTCCTCGTTAATGAGAAAAGCTCGGTCCCCCGTGTGTTTCCTTTTTTTCTCGGATCTGAAGCGTCAACCGGCTTGTGGACATCACACCATAAATGAGAAGGAAGACCCCTTTCCCAGGACACCCCCTCCTCCTCCTCCTCTGCTTCTTCTCGGATGAGTTTCTTCTTCATGTATCCAGGATTTTTGCTTCAGCCATACCACATTTTTTAGATCAACAAGTTGAACTATCTTTTCTTGCTCAGGTCAAAATGCTCACGTAATTGCCTGAACACGGAGGATTCTCCAGCGGAGGATGATAGGGAAGCAATTAAGGGGGGCGTTTCGACTTGGACAAGATAAGAAAGTTTTCACTTATTTCTTCATTGCGGAGGATTCTCCAGAGGAGGATGACCGTGACACATCTTTTAAGACGGATTTGATATTTATCACTTGAGATTTGTTCTTATCCTTTAAAATCTTTTCCATACTGTGCAAACATCATTGTCGGCGTTTGAATATCTCGTTCTTCGTTTAAATATACTTTTTCTTATGTAATTATCAGTGTCTTTGTTTAATATTGTTTAAGTGTTTATGTTCTACATTGTACAGGTTCAAGTTGATGCGCATGTTATGCAACCGCCGTGAGCATTTGAAGGTAGAGATACTTGTAGAGGAAAGCCAAAATCTTCATGCTGGCCATGGTATCGATGATCTTAATAGACGAAAGAGGATCGAGTCGCAAGTGTTCGAGGTCCGACTAGGCATTGTAAATGTTTAAATATTTATACGAAACACGCTTATTTGAGTGTCAACTTTTGATATTTAAACAGAGGACATTGTAAATATGTAAATTATCTTAAATGAAACAAACTTATTTGAGTATCAAATTTTAATTTTTAAACAGAGACATTCTCTCTTAACGTTTTACTTAAATATTTTGTTTAAACGAAGACAATGTTTTTCAGCAGATAAACTTAGAAATCAAACAATAAAAATAATATTTAAACAACGTCGGGGACGTATTCAATTTAAACAATAACATTAAACAGTTAAATCAAAATATTTAACAGATTACTTATGTGTTTAAACGATATTGAAACTAGTTAAACAGTGAACAAGCTGCTCAAGTGTTCTCTTGATGGAGGCTCTGTCAGTGAACACAATGTCAGTAAAAGCATTCAATTTAAATAATAACATATATATTTTAAACAGTAAAATGATAATATTTAAACGGTTTGCATATGTATTTAAACGATATAAAAAAGTCATAAACAGTGGACCAATATTTCAAACACTAAATCACATTTGTTAAACATAAAATCTTCACATTTAAACAGAGACTTGTGGGACATCCTCCATCAGCCAATTGTGCGTCGCTTGCGCCCATGTATATCATTCTATGGCAGGTAGGTCATCGACATAGTCAACTATCCAGTTCCGAACCGAGCAGGACGTGTTTGGGAAAAGGATTGTACCAATGAGGTACACCATCAAGAGCTTGATAAATTTTTCTTCTTCTCCCCTCTGCTGATGGAGGTTCTATGTCTCTTGTAGGTTTTGGAAAAAAATCCATCTTGAACACAACGTCAGTGAAAGCATGCAATTTAAATGATAACATATATTTTTAAACAGTTAAATGATAATATTTATAGGTTTACATATGTGTTTAAACAATATAAAATGGTTTTAAACAGTGGATCAATAGTTTAAACACTAAATCACATTTGTTAAACATAGAGTTTGACATTTAAATAGAGACTGATGATAAGGTGAGAACTTTCCTTCGAGGGATGACAATATGGAAAGTGAAGAAGAATTTCGAGCCAAAGATACTCGACAGAAAAGAAAAACTGAAGTGTTGGAAAGAGGAAGAAAAGTATAACCGACGCTAGTAATGATTGTCTCTAGGGATTACTCCTTTTTTGTCACTTCAAGTGGGTCCATGTTATGAAATATCGTTTTTGCCCTTGAAAATGGTGGCAAGTTTATGGTATCCCGTGCAAACACGCTTGTGCTACAATAATGCAGACAGACTTCAACGTTCATCGATTTATTAGCGGTTACTTCACCGTTGACATTTACAAACTGGCATATAAGGAAGCTATATTCCCCATACCCAATGATGACAAGCCTACGGACGGAAATCATGAACTGCGTCTGCGACCGCCTGTAACGAGAAGGCAACTTGGGCGCCGTAGACTAAAAAGGATCGAGTCACAAGTCTTTTAGGTCCGCGAGTTACATTACAGCAGCTGCCACGGCTCCAGTCACAATCGCAGATCTTAAAATGAAACTGTCGGCGGCTAGCTATTATAAATAAGCTGATTTTTGAATAGAGAAACTCTTATTCTTAACAATTAACACATATATTTAAATAGAGACATTGTCAGTTTAAACAAACAATACTTATTTTAACAAGTGACTACATTATTTTAAACGGAAACAGTGATATTTAAACAATGAAATTGAAAGTTAAACAATAAAACTATAAGTTAAACAATGAAACTAAAAGTTAAAAAAAAGAGTCAAGTGTATAAGTATAGAGACTAGTAAATTTACAATGACAAAATTTGTCATGTTCTTTGAAAATAATGAATTGAATTTAAACTGGTTTACATTTGAAAACAAACAAAAACAAGGAATTCTATCAACCCGCTTTCAAAGACCCCCCCTCCCTTTGTCGATGATGCTCGACTGCTCTCCCTTCCTTAAGTATGCGGGAAATATACTTCAATCTCAGATAAGGGACGTCCGTCTGCGGTAGCCGTAGCTTCTCATCGGGGAGTAATTGCTCGATAAACCGCATGACATAGACGGCCCAGTCAACACTTCCTTATTTTTGTCGTGGGGTTTCAATATCGTGAACTAGTAGATACTTTGCGGTCGCCGACTCACAGAACTCCATATTGATACAAATGTGGAATAGCCTCCGCTGTGGAGGTATACAAGTTGAGATTAGAATACTGATTATTCATCAAACACTATTAATCAAGCACAATTTATTAAAGAACTTACCATTTCTAACGCGTCTTTATCGTACCCCTCATTTTGGCATAAAGAATAATGCCTGTATTCTTGTTTGTTATTGTCAAGGGCCACAACATGGAAGTGGCCATTCATGATTATCTGGAGGATGACAATTTCAACATCATTCAAGTTGCGTGCAGCATCTCCGATTATAGCCATAGTGGTTTCATGTGCATCGTCCTGTTTTGACATAAACAGCGCCAGTGGTCGTGTGATGGAGACGCGCTTCTTATAAGGATATGGCACTATGCTCAGTGACTTTTGTATTATACATACGAAAGCGTCCATCACATTGTCTGAGACCATCTCCTTCCCCTCAAGCAGAGTGAATAGTCTGGCCCGTGTGGTGCTGAGAGAGTCATTCTTCCACACAACAGTGCTGCAGTTAAACGGTAACAGAGATACTTAAATTAGATTGTACCTATTTAATTGATTTAGCAAATGTTTAAATGATATTGCAAATAATTAAACGGTATATATATAAATTAAAGGTTAACATATAAGTTTAAACAATACCATAAAAACTTCAAACTTTCTTGTCCATAAGGCAGTTGAGGAAGATCCTTATCAACTCATGTTCATATTTGTTGAGGCGCGATTGTCCAATGTATTTTTTCTTCTTCGGAATAAAGACTTTTCGAACTTCGTCTAATTTTTTATTGGCAAGGATCATATCTCTTGTTGCCATTGCGGTGGCGTTCCCTTGCCCCTTGTTAACAGCTATTTTGGGATAATCATGCGTCACTGTTGTTGATGGTTGTCGGTGTTCAGCATCAGCAGCATCTTCCTTCGATGTGGGCACGATGACATCATCAACCGGAGATATATCCTTACTTGTTTCTTGTTGTTGTGGGATTGTGTCTGCCTTCGATGCGGCACTGTCGCAGTTGGTTCCACCGTGACTATGATTTCGTTGACAATAGAGTCAACGATCTTCTCAACCGTGGCCATGGTAACAGCATCAACGGGAGACGCAACCTTAGCTGGTTCTTGTTCTTCAGGGATTGTGTCCATCTTTGATGCCGCACTGTCGACCATCGGTTCCACCGGGTCAGGGATTTCATTAACAACAGAGTCAACGATCTTATCTACCACGGCAATGGCAACATTATCTACGATCTCCTCCACCGTGATGGCCATGTCATCAACGATAACAGCATCAGCCGCCGATGGTGCTGCTGTTGTTTCATCGTCAGCCGGTGGTGGATACAGAGGCATTATTGTTTTCCTTTTTTTGCAAGTCTCTTCAAACGTGGCCGTCTTGGAATGGCCATCCCGATGAAGTCATCGTCGTCAAATTCCTAGTCTCGTCCGTCATGGGTGCTTCATTTGTCTGGAGGGACGGCATAGGAACCAGCTAAGGAAACTAACATATATAAACCAATCAATCTTAGCAAAATCATTCAGTTTAAATAATAAAAACTATATTAAAACATTTAACTTATATATTTAAACATTATAGCATAAACGTAAACAGAGAACAAAATGATGAAACTTTTAATAATACGTTTTAAACAGCAAATAAACACAGTTAAACGCTAAATAATATGTTTAACCATTAACGAGTACTATTAAACACATTGTTCATGATTTATTACCTCTTTTCCTTCGAGAGATGACAAACTGGTTTCTATCGTCGCTTGCTTCCGATAAGTATTTTCACCGTAGCACAACATCCTTGGGATCTTGCCGAAATGGACTTTCTTTCCGGTTCTGGTTAGCTAGTAAAACCAAATGTTAAGTGCGACCGAGCAACCCTTAATATACCCTGTGTTAGTATTTTTCCCTGCGCATCTAGCTTGCACTCGAGCGGCTACTTGTGGAATGTCCTCCATAAGCCACTTGTGCGTTGCTTGTGCCCATGCATATCACCCAATGCCAGGTAGATCATCGACATAATCAACGATCCAGTTCGGAGCCGAGCATGAGGTATTTAGGAAGAGGATTGTACCCATGAGGTACACCATAAGGAGTTTGGCAAAAATTTTTTCTTCTCTCCTCTGTCCAACTAGTTGGTCAAGAGTGCTCTTGATGGAGTTTCTATGTCTCTCGTAGGTTTTTGATAAATACCTCTCTTCGAAAGTTGAGCTTGTTTTCTTCTTCTGAAACACGACTGTGTCTCCATCTCAATGCAGACCAAGAACGAGGGCCACATCTTTAGGCTTGAAACTCAGCAGGCTTTCCCCGATCCTGAATTTATTGATGCAGCCGTCGTACCTTTGCAATAGAGAATCAAGAAGGGCCCTCTCTTGGAATATAGCTTCCAACTCAGTAAATGCTGCAAACGGTGTCTTTCGGATGATCTCCCAGTATCTAGGGGTCATGTTAAATTTCAATTCAGCCAAGGTCTCCACTACCGCTGTCAAGTAGCATCGCCCATTAACTAGGTTGGCCGCCATAATCACAAGCCCGCGACAATAACAACACATTCAGCCAGCAGTATTTACAAATGTTTAAGCGGAAATATAAGGTTTTAAACGGTAACCTCTCAATTCTTAAATTGAGATATCACTTGTTAAAGAGAGACAACAATACTTAAACAGAGACAACAAAATTTAAGCGGTAACCTCTCATTTTTTAAATGTAAACCTCATTTGTAAAACTGCAACCATATTAAATGAAAGGGGAAACGTACATTATAAACATTACACAAATCATAACAATCGAAAAAAACTATTTTGATCGTATGTATGCAGACGAAAATGTAAAACAAAAACAAAAACCCTAGCCGAGAAATCTCCTGCAGACTAACAAAAACCCCAGTAGAAATCCCTACGAATTCAATATCTTCCAATAAAAACAGAACCACAAAACAAAACAAAAAAATCTTTCTTTGTAGCAGAATAGTTAACATAAAACCATAATCAATACCTTAGATTGCAAACTGATGAAATGCCGAATACTTGACGGGACTTCTCGTTCGAGACACCGGTGGAAAGGGAATAGCTGAAATTATAGAGGATGTATCGGTAGAGACAACTTCGGAAAGGGAAGAGCTGAAGACGCGAGTTGAGAAAAACCCCCCACTTCCTCTCAAACCGCCCACTTACTCTCAAACCACCGAAATGGCTGCAACCACGACTTCCCATACAAGGGCATTTTCGTCCATAAAATTTAAAAATCACTCTGTTAACCACCGTTATATGCTTTGGGGGTTTGAAAAACATAGAGTTTAAAAGAAAGGGGTTTATAGAAATTGCAAAATTAAGGGGGTGTTTTTGGCCATATTGCAAACTTAGGGGTTTTTTTGGCAATATCCAATTAAAAAAATTTAAATTTTATTATTATAACTATATGGATAGATATTAGATAATAATAGATAAATTTTTAAATATAATTAAAAAAATATTGCAGAGCCTAGACCACCCAATTATAACAATAAATTTATTGATATTAATTATAAATTAAATTTTATAATTAAAAACATTTAGAAATTTATGAGATAAGATAATAATAATTAATAATTTTAAATAGATCTAAAAAAATAAAAATTTTGGGCCCTAGAAAATCTAGGGGTCCTAGGCATAGTTGCTGGGCTTGATTTTGGGTGCAGGTTTATAATCCAAATTTCATCAATTACAGTTTGTAATCACTAGCCCAAGTTTTTTCCTTGACTAAAATAAAATAGTTGACAAATTTTGTATTTTATTATCCATGAGCAAATTTATGAAGACAATAAGATTTAAAAAAAAAATCAAATCATAATATATCTGACGAAAATTTTATAATGTAGCTACCAACGGCTCGCACTAATTGGACACAAATTGATTCTTGAAACGAGGACAAAAGAAGACCACACATTGTCTTGATACACGTAATGAAAATAGCTGCAACGAAAATCTTATAATAATGCCAACACAATGTGCTACAGATGTTCGGTGGTGGACATCAAAGTTATAATGTCACGGCTAATTTTGTTTGAGATGGAGCTTTCGATTGCAAACCAGCTTTAGTGCAATTTGCATTATAGTCCAAAATATCTTAGTCTGAAAACATCAACCACTAATTAATTCGCAAATAATCTTAATATAAATAGCAAGAGCAATTGAACATATTAAATCTCAAGTGAAACCATACATTCTAGTTCCACTTAAAGCTTGACAAAACAATGTTTGAAGAGAAGGTTAGAGTTTTTAGAACGGACATGCCAAAGAACATCCAAATTTATGCAACAGAATTAGCTCAAAAGGCTCTTGATTTGCATAAACACTCTGATTGCTATTCCATAGCTCGCCACATTAAACAGGTAAAGTTCATCATGTGCTATATATATATATATATATATTGAAAATATGAAATATTTTCTTTGCTATTTTTTTGTTTTATAACATAGATAGGCTTTTTATAACTTTATTTTGGGGTGACAGGAATTGGATGAAGCGTATGGGGAAGCATGGATCTGTGTTGCAGGTGGTGACTTTGGATCATGCATCACATGTTTGAGTGGAAGTTTTATCCTTTTTCAAGTGGAGGGGTTGGAATTTCTTATTTTCAAAGATGGCAAGGATGGACATGAGAGTAAAGAAGGGGCTGTTGGAGTCAAGGCTTAAACAGGAAATATAGAAATTTAAACACATATTTGCCTTGAACCATAATCATTAATGGAGACATAAGGGTGCAGAATGGGATGCAAAGAAGAATTGATCGAGAGCACTTTAAATTGCTTGTACATTTCAAGTATTTCTAATTAATGAGAAAATGTGACCGATTAATAGACCTTTGTTTCATACTATTTTTTTTTTACTTTATTTTCTGATATCAGTCAAATATGATTGCTTATCAGCAAACTCTAATTAAGGGCCTCATCCACTTTTCAATTATTAGACTTACACAAGGTGCGGCTAATTGATTAAAATAATACTTTTTTTTAATTATTTTTTAAATTAGGCATTTCAGTAATTATTTACGGGAATACACATTTTATATATTTTTTTTTACTTTTTTTTGCAAATCAACGGTCCCACTGAATTTTTTTAATATTTATATTTTTTTTTTTAAAAAAACAGAGGCTCATATTATTTTTTTAATATTAAGTTTTTATTTTTTTAAAAATTACGGGTCCTAGTAGTTTTTTAAATTAAAAAAATTTTACATCCAAGCCCTTATAATTTTCATTAATTTTTTTTATAACTTATTTTTTCTCACTTTTACTATGTTATTTCTACTTTTACTAATTGTAACCGACTGTTAATAATTTGAATAAATAATTTTAAATGAGAGATACCGAAACCCTTATAATGGTCCATGTTTATGTCCTGATCTTACAACGCGAAGACCAGTTTCAGTACGTCCAAAATCCAGTAGAATTCTGTAATGAAATAGTAGACATAAGAGAAGACGGTCAACCAAAGCGTTGTGGTTTATGTCGTAATAAAGGTCATAATCGTCGAAATTGTTCGAATGTCGCTGGTCCAAGTCGTATGCCATAATGTAACCTAAATATTGTATTTATTGAATTATTTTATAATATATGTAATTGTTTTAGTTCATTCAAAATATTAATTGAGTTTGGTTTAGTTGTGGGAGTAATTTTTACAAGTAAATTTTTTTGAATATTTAATATTTTATTATTATGAAAAAATATTAAAATTATTTATTTAAATTATTAACAGTCAATTACAATTAGTGAAAGTAGAAATAACATAGTAGAAGTGGGAAAAAAATAAATTATAAGAAAAATTAATGAAAATTGTAAGGGTTTGGATGTAAAATTTTTTAATTTAAAAAACTACCGGACCTGCGATTTTTTAAAAAAAATAAAAACTTTTTATTAAAAAAATAATGCGGCCCTCTGTTCTTTAAAAAATAAAATATAAATAATAAAAAAATACAGTGGGACAGGTAATTTTAAAAAAAATAAAAAAATATAAAATACGGATTTTCCGTAAATAATTATGGAAATAGGCAATTTGGGAAATAATTAAAAAATAATATTTTAATCAATTAGCCATAAGGTGCCCCATCCAAAAACTCATTCAATCCAAACGAGTTTAATACTTTGGTGCATAGTTATTAAACCCGGACTGGCCTGGAGGTCGGACCAGTTGACCCGGTGCTTAAACAGGTCTGGATCTCTAATTAGACCGTTTATGGAATCAACCCGTTTTGACCCCGTCAAACCCGGTGACCCGACTGGGTAAATGTTTTTTTTAAATGACCTTTTCATCTTTTGATTTTTTTTATTTTTTTTAATAAATTGAAGGGTATATATGTAATTTTATCAAGTTTGTGTTTTCCCCTTTTCTACTACTTCCAAATAAATGATTAATAATTGTTTTTTTAATTTTTCCATCAAATTATTTATTTGATAACTAATAATTCATAATTATTATTATTATATATCATTATATAATTAAAAATAATTTATATTATTAAAAATATTATTTTAAAATATTTATATTAACCCAACATTGACTCGAATGACCTGACTATTGAACCAATTGACTCGTGACCCAGAGCCTCGACCAGGTTAATGCCCGGGTTGGATCTGATAACTATGCTTTGGTGAGCACATCCACGGCTATAATAAAGTGAAAATGCGGTAAAAAGATTTGTTAAAACCGCCTTATAATCATCACTTTCGTGTTAGAAAGACGGTGACTTTTTCTTTTATCAAAATAAAATTTGAGAGATCAACTCCTTCTCACAACATTGGTTCTATTAAATCAAGTTCGTTGGCGTTCATGATTCTGTGCATCTGTACTTTATATCTCTTAGTATTGCTTGATTTGTCTGGGAATGATTAGTTGAGCATCGCTTTGCCTCACTGGGTATTCGGTCTCTGCAATGTTGTTCATCTTGATTTATCTCGTGCCCACCACCAGTTTTCTCGTGCCACGCCGAATGCCTTAGGCCGGCTCATTAATTTTAAATTTTTATTTTAAAATAATTAAAATTTGATATATATATATATATATTAACAAATGTGACAAGTATAGTTAATAAGAAACATGAGTAAAGAACCTATTACCACTATATTGTAATTTGAAAGATTTAAATTCAATGCAATGAAATTTTTTTACCATTTGCAATGGGTCATTGTGCTAAACTATAAACTATGAACCCGGTGGTATATTTTGGTTTGATTTAGTTCATATTATTTGATATTTATAAAAAATTATCTTTTATTTTTGAGCCATGGTTTTTTTGGGACGAGCTCTTGGGAACCCTGGTTTTTTTTTTTTCATATACTTTTTTAACATTATTTTTTTAAAATTTAATTATTCTAACATATCCCTAAAGGGATGGAAAGGAAGATTTGAAATCCATGATAGGCTAGGCTAGGCGTGGCCCGATGCCTACTACTACCCACATGGGCTATGCTTGGCCGCAACACTGGCCGTCACTTCTGGACCTAGCATAGTTTAGAGGGTTCGTGCTAAATTACACATGAGCAGGTACTGTAGCAGTGAACACATGCTCAGCACTAGCCAGATCATGCTGGGGGACGTGACGTGGTAAACACCTTCAACAAGGGGAATCATTTAGTATTAATCTTGAATTAGAAGAACATTAACTTTGCCTCATCTGTATCTTTAGTCTATCGATCCTTGAGCACTTGAATGGTCTTTGATTGCTCCTCGATTAATTGATATAATTTCTTTGATTGTTCCGTGAGAAAATAGTTTGGAATTTTCTTGATCCTCTACAATTTGTCATGTGGGCTCCACCCAATTATTATTATTATTAAATTTTTAATTATCTTTAAATTTAAATTTGATCAACACTTCCTCCTATTCTTACTACCAATTAAATTATTTTTATTTTATCTGATTACGTAACCTCTAACTTGCAATCACCCGATCTCTTTTTCTAGTTTTTTAATCTTTTTAAAAAAAATCTTGGTATTAAAACCTACCCGCCTCTTTTTTATTTTGTACGTGGTGGTGTTGGCGAAAAGGTTCAAAAGTGATCTTTGGGAGTCGTATATCATTGAGTGAGGGAGATTATTTGTACTTCTTTGTCGATATGTATTTGGCTGTGATATCTAGCAGGTTAACTATATATCATAAGTGCGGTAGATTATTTGTTCTTCTCTGTTGATGTGTATTTAGTTGTAATGTCTATTGGGTTAATGTTATACATTGACTGAGTAAGCTAATAGTCAAGTGGCACACATTGGTGAATTTAGGATTGTGTCAATTCCGTAAGAAATATTACTCCATATAGCATGCAATGTACACAAACGACTACTATAGAAATCACAGATTATTTCAGCAAGTTGTGAAACCAGTAATAATTCAGAAATAATAGTTAGAAATTTTTAGCTTGGCCCTGACGCTGAATTGGCCTCCCTTTGCAGGATTTGCCGGCTTCACTCCAAGTGCCAAGATACACTAACTCCCGGGATGGATCAACTCCATGCCTAGCACGTTAGACAATGAAGTTTCCGAGTGCGACAACACCAAGCTAAGGAGACAACATACCAAGCAGAGATCGGAGAGAGTGAAAATGAGATGATGATGAGAAACCTTGATGCTCACAGCCAAGAAGAGATGATGGTGGAAGATGATGAACAATATGTCTAACTTAACAAGATGGGAGGGAATTGAAATGAAATTGCAGGTGGCTGAAAACACTCACAAACCTGGGTGAACTTCGCTCTTGAACGATCGATGTTTATGAGAGTCTACTTTGAGAACGCGGCCGAACTGGGAAGCCACAGCTTCTAGGATCTCTCCTTCCTAGAGTTCCATAGGAAGATGGAAGATCTGGATCCAGACTGCGGCCAGTGAGAGACGTTCAAAAGCTAGTTGGAAACATTCTTTCCAGGGAGAGATTTGGAGAATACTACCAGCCACAGACCAAGGAACACTCAAAGTAAACTAGTTTGCATCTCTTCTCATTCACAACGAATAAAGTAGTAACCATTCGGAAGATCAGCCACAGTGAAGGCACCCAATCCTCTCCAGGAGTCCGCCATAGCAAGCTTTGTTTGATTAAGAGGCAGGGCCTTACCCATAAATTTTGCATAGAAGGATGAGTTTATACTGTCTCTCGCCAAAGACCAAAGATCATGATCTATGGTGATAGAAGAATTTACAGAGGTTTTGATTTTATCAAATGGGATTTTTGAAGATGGAGAGGGGATTCCAATACAAAAGCGGAGGCTCTAGAACTAACCACTTCCTCACAGGAGACACTAGCCTTTGTCCCTGGGTGAAGCTGATGAAGATCTTCGGCTGGTGGCCCCAAGGGGGCCATCGGGAGGACGATGATGAAAAAACTAGAGGCTCAGAGAAGACAGGTGATGAGTATTCTTGTAAATTCATTAAGACCTTTATTTATCTGTTTGTCCTTATATCCTTTCTCATCTTTTGTATAACAAGCTTTTTTGGTCCGATCCCCAAGAATTTTGGGAATGGATTCGATAAATATCATTCATGTTATACCTTTTAATATATGATACGTATCTTTGGAAGGAAAAATCATTGACAAAATTAGCAATATTCTAATTTGTGGAAGGGAACCACTCAATTCAATATTGCAATAGTCAACTATGGACAATGTTCTTGTCTAGTGTAATGCAATGTTTTTATTCTTCTCATTTCAGGATTCCATTCTTTTATAATGCTCTTTACCTATAGAGTAATGCTATATAATGCGAATGAGTTACCCGAATTGCTTGCACGAATGATGTGTGTACCCATTTGGCAGCCACATCATTCCTATCTTTCTCTCTCTAATCAGCAACTTAAAAAAACAACAAATAAACCATACCCGAATCCTCTTTTTCTCTTCATCTTCGCACGGCCACCAAGCTCGCCGTCACTGGAACCACCGATGCCGATGAACCCCATCACCTGTTGCCCTTCCAAATCAATCACCAGATCAAAAGATCCCAAGATACTATAGACGGGATGACCGCCATGGTTGCTGCAAAGCTAGTTAGAGAGCTCACATCAAAGATATCCAAATAACAGAATCAAATCACACTACGAACTGCAGAAAATCTTCAAGATTTTGAATGCACTACATGCCTTCTCAAGTCAATTGAGTCAATTAATGTGATACTTTAGCTTATGATTGAGATAGAGCAAACATCCTATGCTTTTGAACATGAGAATTTTCTTCATGTTATTTAGATACATGAATACATTCATATTTTGCTGAATCTGTTCTCAAGGAAATAAGTTTTTTAAATCAAACTCATTCAAAAAGTAATAGTTTCTCAATGTTGTGTATGTTCTTGCATTTATCTCCAGGTCTGCAGCTGATCTTTTCTCTTACTAGATAAATGAAGTTGCAAAGATCATGTAAAGCTATGCAACTCCCATTGATTTTCTCTTCAAATAGAAAACTATACATGTACATCAAAAGAGAAAACACTGCAGAAACTTTTATTGAGAATATCCAGAAATCATAAACTAGAAGTTGCATAAAATTTCAAGTTATATCAACACTATCTTGATCACCAGCAACACTCTTGCTTTCTAGTGATAAAGAACTATAGTTTCATGCCGTGCCATCGGTTAAAAAATAACAGTTTCTGACAATCTGGCTCAGGTCACTAAGAGTAAATAAATGATCTCTGAAATTTTGACTCGGGTCACCGAGTTTAAACTAATGATATCTGATATTTTGTTTTGGTCATAATAATTGGGAAACATATATTTTTAGACTGTTATTAAATTGTATTATGTTGAATGACTTCGATTTTATGAAATATATTTTTGATAAATATTTGTACTATGTGATATAATTTTTTTTTTGTTTTTGAATTTTTGAAATTCCACATGACTCCAATATTTTTAGTGGCTACTTACTAGATTGCCAATCTCATAAATTTATTCCTATTTTGTTCCCAGATTAGGATTAAAATACGTTGGTGGGTAGCTTAGCTCTAGTTGTTGACTAAAGCCGACTACAAGCTAGCAGATTTCCTATTTTCTATATTCTTGTAAACCTTGAATTATAACATACTTGTCTTGGATAATTTTTGTAGTTGCAAACCTAGTTGTTTTGTTATTGATATATGTTATTTTAGTCAGTATTATGTGACTTAATATAGGTTCAAAGGCCTTGTATGCTTACTGGGTTCTACCCTGTGAATATGTGGCCATTTATCAGGGCACCGAGTCTAGTAAGCCAGATTCAGGATGTGACACGTCATTATACATCTCCATAGCAACTGACTACCTCCACTATTGACAAAAAGAAATTCATAAACTCTAGAACCTAGATCCCTAGAGTTGCAACCATCTCTGTTATCAAATGTTAGTATCTCTTAACATGATAGTAGTGTAAGTGGGAAATTAGAGATTCATTTATGAGAATTGAAGGAATTATAAGGCTTTATGATCAAGGAATGACCATCATTCTCAAATATCAAGAGATATATATGGTAATTCATCCATAAATTGCTTGAAATTAAATATTGAATTTTGAATCTAAATAGCACCATATGTCCAGAGGTTGGAAGAATTTAGGTAAAAGTAAAGAGTCTAAGGTAAAGAAACATGGCTATTTATGTTATGCACGATCAAAGACTAACCTCACTATGGAAAAAAAAAATTTGTACTAGCTTAGCTAGGTTGATGAACTAGACTGACCTTGTTAAGTTAATGAATTGGGCTAATTTGATTAGGTTGAAGATTGGGTCAACCTAGTTAGATGATTGAATGAGCTAACCTGACTAGGATGATATACTTGGTTGATGTAGCTAGGCCAACTGACAAGGTTAAGATAGGTGTATATGTGGATTAACCTTAATATAAAGCTTACGTTTTGATTTAAAAAAGAGTGTATATGTGAGTATGAAAACATAAAGCAAAGTGTTCAATTTGAGCAACAATTTAATTCTTAAAAATCTCCCAACAATTTTATTTTTTGGGACCTTCATTGCTATCTCCTTAATCCATGATATATTAGAGAGAGAGAGAGAAGAATAAAGTTTTGTTGGTTCTAGATTTACTTGGTGTAATAGTCAAATGAAAGGTGCTAGGCAATGAGCTAGATTTGATAGATTCCTAGCCAACATTGCTTGCACCTCACATTTTGATGATTACAATAACCACGACCACTTTCCCTGCATTCTTCTGATCATCCATGCTCTAATGCTTTTAATAGCAAAATGCCATACTTTTCACAAAAAAAAAGTTTTCATTTTGAAAATTATGGCCTTGAATATCAAGGTTGCATGATTCTGTTTGTAAAGCTTGGAATTTTAGTCCTGCTGCCTGAAAGCGAATTAGATAATCACACTTGTAAATTCATTGGATGTCACCAGCATATATAGAGTACAGAGGTGTAACAACTTGGTAGCCAAGTTGTTATATGCCAAAGCGGTTATCTTGGCGCGCAAGTCACGGGTACAAGCACGTGATCTCTAGACGTTGTTTGGTGCGCAAGTCACTGGCCCATGCACATACCATGCATGGTCTTGATCGGCTAACACCCCCCGCAGTGGGAACGGGAGTGGGCCGGACGTTCAAGATGGAACAAAACTCTTTGAAGATGATTGTAGGAAGACCTTTTGGTGAAGATTTTCGGCATACTGCGAACTCGTCAGCACATGAAGAACACGAGCTTCTCACAAAGCGACGCGTTCCTGAACAAAATGAAGGTCAATCTCGACATGTTTCATCCGTTGATGCTGGACGAGATTAGTTGAGAGGTAAACCGCACTGATGTTGTCACAGAAAACAATTATAGCTTGATGTAGAGGCCGGTGCAGTTCGGCGAGGAGCTGACTACGGCGTTGGCAATAGCGTGGTACTCAGCTTCAACACTAGATTGAGACACAGTTTGCTGTCATTTGGAGGACCATAAAATGAGATTATCACCTAGGAAAACGACATAACCCGAGGTAGATCTCCGAGTGTCGGGGCAGCCAGCCTAGTCGGCGTCAGTGTAGGCGGTGAGAGAAGTTGGGGTAGTCCGATGTAGTCGTAGGCCGAAGTCAATGGTACCCTTGAGGTGGTGAAGAATAAATTTGAGGAGATTATCGTGTGGTTCGCATGGATCATGCATGTGACGACATACCTATTACACGGCGTAGGCGATGTCCGGAAGTGTAAACGTCAGGTACTGAAGGGGGCCGGCAATGCTTCTGTAATCAGTGGGATTTTTTATAGGCATGTCGACAGAGAAGAGCTTGGCATAGGTGTCGATAAGCGTGCTTCAAGGTTTGCAGTTCGTCATATCGGTGCGGGCAAGGATGTCCTCTGTGTACTGGTGCTTGGGACAAGAAGAACCCGGATACTGTGCATTGGACGGAGACACTGAGAAAGAAGTGTAGGGCACCAAGGTCCTTGAGCGAGAACTCACGATGCAGTGAGTCGATGACACGACAAAGCAAACTTAATGAGGAGGTAGTGAGGATGATGTCATTGACGAACAGTAAGAGATAAACATTATCCATGCCATGATGATAGATGAACAGCGAGGGGTCCGCCTTTGAAGCCAAAAATCCTAGGGATGCAAGTTAAGTCATAAAACGACTAAAACAAGCCCAGGGAGCTTGCTTGAGGCCGTACAATGACCGGTGGAGGTGGCAAACATGCGTGCTATGCTAGGGGTCGATGAAGCCGGAGAGTTGTTGACAGTAGACGGTCTCTGTGAGCGTGCCGTTGAGAAAGGCATTGTTGATGTCGAGTTGATAAACCAACCACTCGTTAGCAAGCGCCATGGTGAGGATGGTACGCACGGTGGCTGGTTTTACGACAGGACTGAATGTCTCCTCAAAATCAACATCGGGTTGTTGAGAGAAGTCACGAAGGACCCAACGCGCTTTGTATCGATCCAAGGAGCCATCAGACTTCAACTTGTGGCAAAAAATCCATTTACCTGTAACCACATTAGCACCAAAGGGACGTGGAACAAGGTCCCACGTGTGATTAGCACGCAAGGCGGTGAACTCATGCTCCATAGCGAGGCTCCAGTTGTCATTATTGAGGGCCGCATGATATGTCCTCGGGATTAGTGATGGAACAACATTTTCCTCTGGTTCTCATTAAGTGATCATTGACAGGGGGAGGAATAGGTACAACAGATGGTAGAGGAGTGGCAGTGGGCTGTTGTGTGGCAGCAGTAGTGGTCGCAGGTGGGCGGCTAATTGGAGTAGGAACAGGGGTAGGCGCATGAGTGATGACGGAAAGGAAAATCAAAATCAGATGATACCGGCTGGTTAGGCTGATCGGAAAAAGGAAAAAAAGCTTCATCAAAGGTGACATGGCGTGAGATGATGATGCCATTTGTGGAGAGATCAAGGTAGCGATAACCCTTGTGGTGGTTAGGATAGCCAAGGAAAACACATGGCTTGGAACGTGGTGCAAGCTAGTGTATAATTATAAGGATATTTGTAAGGAGAAGAGTAAAATCAGTTGTTGAAAATCAAACAATAAGGAGTGGATCTAAGATAATGACGAAAAAAAAAGATAAACAATTACACGGCCGCACTAGTATCAATTATTTCACTCATACTTAGGGTTTATAATTACAAGGATATTTATAGAGAGAAAGTAAAATGAGTCAAAAATTTTCCATATCAGTCTAGGTCTTAAAAAACATTTTCTTTTCAAGGCCGTTGCCTTGAAAAAACCTAGCAAGGCCCTACTGAGGCGCTTGTGCCCTTGGACCCCCGCAAGAGACGCGGTCATGTATCATCAAGGCATACATCAGACTCCACATACTCAACAAGGTACCTAGTTTAATGGCTGTAGGAAGCATATTCACGTAATGTACATCCCCCTCCCCAACACTCTCTCTCTCTTTCTCTCTGTGTGTCCCCCATCCCCGTGGCGTGCACGTCTCTTGCTAATTATTTTACGGGTTTGTTTGATCATTGGCTTTTTTAAATTATACTTTTTATATCAAATTTTTCTTAATATGTGTACAAATTACAGTTATTTGTTTGAAACTTTCTTTGATGTTTATAATCTTATGTCATTTTCATCATCAATTAGCAATTTCTTGAATTTATAGCTATGCCTGTGGATGAAAAGTGTTGTAATATTTGTTTGGAGAGTTTGAAAATTGAGAGCTCTACAATTGTTAAAGGATGTGGGCATTTGTTTTGATATGGTATCTTAAAATTTTATTTGTTCCATTTATCTAAGTTTATCTTTAGGTTATGATTCTATCTACATTGAACAATGTTTTGATTTTTCACTAGCATTTCTCTAAGGATTTTGTTGTGTTCTTGACTTTCTCATTTCACTTATTGATTGATAGAAAAACTATTATATATGTTTGAGCTTGCAATATGATTTGCATACTAACATGGGCAATGCATAAACAATTTCCATTCTGCCCTGAATGTAGAATACAATTTAATTCTCTTAACGTATATTGTACTCACAGTGTAAGCTACCTAAAATTTTTTTACTGCATTTCTTTTTTATATGTACTACTTTCATCAAACAAGTCGAAAAGCATTTCTTTTTTAGTTGGAATGCATCATTAATGATTATCCAATTGAAGAAAGTATATGTGACTTCCAAGGTTAAGAAAGAACATAAGAGTAAAAAAGGCCTTGAATGTAATGGAAACTGCTAGTATAGTAGCTGCCTAAAAGCATCAACGGCATTCATAGAGGATGGGTAGAATTTGACCAAAAACCATGGAAATTTAAATGTAATGAAAGACACAATTAATAACACGCTATTAGCATTCTCAAGGATATTATAATGCTTTAAGTACCAAAATTTTTGAAACATATGACTTTGAAACCTCTCTTTTTAAAATTGTCACATTCGTAAGCTCTACTTTCATGCTTTTAAAAAGCCACTTAAAACAACACACAAAATAGTATAACAAATGATATCAGGCTTCAAGGAATCCTTTGAGGGACTGAGATCTCAATGGTACTGGATTATTATTGTTTATATAAAAAAAATTTACATGTCCTAATTCAAATCAAATTAAAATTTTAAAATCACATGTCACCCAATCATAATCAAATTAGGACAACATGTGGATAAGATAAATAAATTTCATAATATTTGGATATATTCAAGATCACCCAAGAATACATATCCTGAGGTGATCTAAATATTAAAATCCAAAGATTAGCCTAGAGCACAGATCTCGAAGCAATCCTAAAAATACTCAAATATCAAGATCTGCCGAGAACACCGATCTCGAGGCAATCTAAATATTCAAATCTCCGGATGAGCCAAGAGCACCGATCTTGAGGCGATCCAAAATACTCAAATATCAAGATCTGCCAAGAGCACTGATCTTAAGGCGATCTAAATATTCAAATTTCCGGATCTGCCGAGAGCACAGATCTCGAGGAGATCTAAAAAAAATATTCAAATATCCAGATCAGCTAAGAGTACCGATCTCGAGGCGATCCAAAATATACAAAATATACAAATATCAAGATCAGCCGAGAAAACATATTTCAAGGCGATCTTAAATATCCAAATCCCAAGTTAAACTCGAGAGCACAGATCTCGAGGCGATCCAAAATACTCAAATATAAAGATCTGCCGAGAGCACAGATCTCGAGGCAATCTAAATATATTCAAATATCCGGATCAGCCAAGAGCACAGATCTCGAGGCGATCCAAAATATACAAAATATCTAAATATCAAGATCTGCTGAGAGCACAGATCTCGAGCAAATCTAAATATATTCAAATATCCGGATCAACCAAGAACGCCGATCTCGAGGCGATCCAAAATTCAAGACCAGCATATAACACCGATCTTGAGGCGACCACAATACCAAAATCAACCAACCGCGAATACAAATCACGAAGCAAATATATATATAATAAAATAAAATAAAATTTAAATCAACAAAAAAAAATTTAAATAAGATAAAATAATCAAATAAAAGATAAAATAAATTAAATTAAATTAAATCAAATCGTATATATAATAAAATAAATTAAAATAAAATAAATCAACTTAGGCAAACATATATATATATATATATATATATACATATATATCTATATAATTAAAAAATAAAATAAAATCCGATAAAAATATATATAATGTATAATAAAATAACAATAAAATGAAATCAGATAATATAAATTAAATAAATAAAATTCGATAAATATATATATATAATAAGACAAAATAAAATAAATCAAATCAAATTAATTAAGTAAAAAATATCCGATAATATATATATAATAAAATAAAACAAATAAATAAATAATAAAAAAATCGAATTAAATCAGATAATATAAAATAAATTAAATAAACAAAATCCAATTAAAAAAAATAATATAATAAAAAAAATCAATCAAAATCAAATCAGATAATATATATATATATAATATAATAAAATAATAATAATAATAAGGGAAAATTACATGTTTACCCCCTATACTGTTCAAAACTTCCCAAACAACCCCTGTAAGTTTTGAATACCTCGGACAGCCCTTCCTTTATCATTTCACTTCTTTTTTACCCACTGTAAGTCATTTGGACTGGGTCCATGTTGTGAAATTCCATCATTGCCCTTAAAAAATGGTGGGAAAAAAACCGTCCAATCACATTAACTCTAACAATTTTTACATTTTTTTCTTCGAAACAAACTTTGGAAGACTTTTATCCCTGTCCTGTCCATGTTTCCCTTTAAAATTATATAGTTTTTTGTTTAAACAGAAATATTTCCGTTTAAATTTATCAAGTTTCTGTTTAAAATGTTATATCTCTGTTTAAATTTATCCAGTTTCTGTTTAAACAGAAATGTTTAAAATGGTTGTTGTTTAACTTTAGTGTTTTTTTTTTTGTTTAAATTACCTTTTTTCCATTGTGTTTAAGCTAACACGCTCATCCATTGCAACATAGATCACATAAAAACGATCACATGACAAGCACAACAACCATTCAAATTGATTCTAGCCAAAATCAAACAACCAAAATTACTAACAAATCAATAAAATGATGCAAAAAAGACTCGATCTTCAAAGTCAAATATCAAAACTATCACCAAATCAATTAAACAAAATAGAAAAAACAAGAACAAGAACTTTAGAGAATCGGAACGTAAAAGAATTACCTTTTCATAGATATATGGATCAATATCTTCGACTCCGAGTTGATACAACTTTTCGCCTCCGAGCTTTGCAAAACGAAGGATTAAATGCTCATTTGCATATTACACCCTCAAATCCTCTCTAATTCTCAATTAATTCTTGTTTACAACCTCTCTCTCTCTCTTTCTCTTTTTCGTTTCTTTAGTATTAAATGCTCGTCTAATTTATCGGCTTATTTGCATATTACCCCCTCAAATCCTCTCTAATTCTCAATTAATTCTTGTTCTATAAACTTTAGACTATTTTACCGTAATCCTTTAAATCATGCAGATTTCTATCAATATTTTCCTATGAATTTAGAAATTATTACCCCCTCAAAACACCTACAAAACGTTGTCCAAAATGCAGTGACAAAACTTCAAATTGATCTAACGAGTAAGGTAGGCCTACTAAACCGTTAGGGTGTCCTTGAGGTGGAACAGATACGCTCGTAGAATCCGAATACCTCCTAAAATAATTTATGTTTAAACATAAACTGGATAAATTTAAATAGAGACATAACATTTTAAACAGAAACTAAATAAATTTAAACGGAAACATTTCTGTTTAAACAAACAACTGTATAATTTTAAAAGGAAACATGGACATGACAAGGATAGCTGGGAAAAAACATAAGTTTTAAGCGGAAACTGGGATAATTAATCAATAATTAACTTGTACTACTATGTTTCCGTTTAAATATCATCGTTTTATTTTAATTTTGCGATTATTTATGGAAACAATTTTCATAAATAACGAGGAAAATGTATAATAATATGCGATAGTTTGTGGCAAACATATGTAACGAATATAAGTTGTCCTATATGCTTAGTTGGCGATAGTTTCATTGCAAAATCTACGATTTTGTCCGTACTCGTGGTAGTGAAGTGAGTTTTTAAATGGTTAGCATCTACAAAATATTGTACGAAATGCAATGGCAAAACTTCAAATTGATCTAACGAGTAAGGAAGGCCTACTAAACCATCAGGGTGGCCTTGAGGTGGAGCGGATACGCTCGTAGAATCCTAATACCTACTAAAATCATTTCTATTTAAACAGAAATTGGATAAATTTAAACAGAGACATAGCATTTTAAACAGAAACTAAATAAATTTAAACGGAAACATTTCTGTTTAAACAAAAAACTGTATAATTTTAAAGGGAAACATGGACATAACAACGATAGCTGGGAAAAAACATAAGTTTTAAGCAGAAACTGGGATAATTAATCAATAATTAACTTGTACTACTATGTTTCCGTTTAAATATCATCGTTTCATTTTAATTTTGCGTTTATTTATGGAAACGATTTTTATAAATAACGAGCAAAATGTACAATAATATGCGATAGTTTGTAGCAAACATATGTAATGAATATAAGTTGTCCTCTATGCTTAGTTGGCGATAATTTCGTTGCAAGATCTACGATTGTGTCCGTATTCATTGTAGTGAAGTGAGTTTTTTAAATAGTTAGCACCTACAAAACGTTGCCGACATGGAATGATAAAACTTTAAATTGATCTAATTAGTGAGGAAGGCCTACTAAACCGTCAGGGTGAGGTGGAATGGTGGGAAAACAACCGCCCAATCACATCATGTTAAACCTTTTTGCATATATTTTTACATTCCTTTTGGTTTTTTATTTAAACAGAAATATTTCTGTTTAAATTTATCAAGTTTCTGTTTAAAATGTTATGTCTCTGTTTAAATTTATCCAGTTTTTGTTTAAACAGAAATGATTTTAGTAGGTATTCGGATTCTACGAGCACATCCGTTCCACCTCATGGCCAACCTGATGGTTTAGTAGACCTTCCTTACTCGTTAGATCAATTTAAAGTTTTGTCATTGCATGTTGGACAACGTTTTGTAGGCGCTAACCATTTAAAAAACTCACTTCTCACTACCACAAGTGCGGATAAAATCGTAGATCTTGCAACGAAACTATCGCCAACTAAGCATAGATGACAACTTATATTTCGTTACATATGTTTGCCATAAACTATCGCATATTATTGTACATTTTGCTCGTTATATATGAAAATCATTTCCATAAATAAACGCAAATTTAAAATGAAACAATGATATTTAAACAAAAACATAGTTGTACAAGTTAATTATCGATTAATTATCCCAGTTTCCGCTTAAAACTTATGTTTTTTCTCAGCTATCCTTGTCATATCCTTATTCCCGTTTAAAATTATACAGCTTTTTGTTCAAATAGAAATGTTTCTATTTAAATTTATCAAGTTTCTGTTTAAAATATTATGTCTCTGTTTAAATTTATTCAGTTTTTGTTTAAACAGAAATGATTTTAGTAGGCATTCGGATTTTAGGAACGTATCCGTTCCACCTCAGGGTCATCCTAATGGTTTAGTAGGCCTTCCTTACTTGTTAGATTAATTTAAAGTTTTGTCATTGCATGTTCGACAATGTTTTGTAGGCGCTAACCATTTAAAAATCTCACTTCACTACCACAAGTGCGGATAAAATCGTAGATCTTGCAACGAAACTATCTCCAACTAAGCACAGAGGACAACTTTATATTCGTTACATATGTTTGCCACAAACTATCGCATATTATTGTATATTTTGCTCGTTATATATGAAAATCGTTTCCATAAATAAAACGCAAAATTAAAATGAAATGATGATATTTAAACGGAAACATAGTAGTACAAGTTAATTATTGATTAATTATCCCAGTTTCCGCTTAAAACTTATGTTTTTTTCCAGCTATCCTTGTCATGTCCATGTTTCCCATTTAAAATTATACAGTTTTTTGTTTAAACAAAAATGTTTCCATTTAAATTTATCAAGTTTATGTTTAAAATGTTATGTCTCTATTTAAATTTATCCAGTTTTTGTTTAAACAGAAATGATTTTAGTAGGTATTCGAATTCTACGAGCACATCCGTTCCACCTCATGGCCATCCTGACGGTTTAGTAGGCCTTCCTTACTCGTTAGATCAATTTAAAAGTTTTGTCATTGCATGTTGGACAACGTTTTGTAGGCGCTAACCATTTAAAACTCACTTCTCACTACCACAAGTGCGGATAAAATCGTAGATCTTGCAACGAAACTATCGTCAACTAAGCATAGATGACAACTTATATTCGTTACATATGTTTGCCACAAACTATCGCATATTATTGTACATTTTACTCGTTATTTATGAAAATTGTTTCCATAAATAATCGCAAAATTAAAATAAAACGATGATATTTAAATGGAAACATAGTAGTACAAGTTAATTATTGATTAATTATCCCAGTTTCCGCTTAAAACTTATGTTTTTTCCCAACTATACTTTGTCATATCCATGTTTCCCTTTAAAATTATACAATTTTTTGTTTAAACAGAAATGTTTTTGTTTAAATTTATCAAGTTTCTGTTTAAAATGTTATGTCTCTGTTTAAATTTATCCAGTTTCTATTTAAACAGAAATGATTTTAATAGGTATTCGGATTCTACGAGCATATCCGTTCTACCTCAGGGTCACCCTGACGGTTTAGTAGGCCTTCCTTCCTTGTTAGATCATTTTAAAGTTTTGTTATTGCATGTCGGACAACATTTTGTAGGCGCTAACCATTTAAAAAACTCACTTCACTACCACGCGTGCGGACACAATTGTAGATCTTGCAAAGAAACGGTCGCCAACTAAGCATAAAAGATAACTTATATTCGTTACATATGTTTGCTACAAATTATCGCATATTATTGTACATTTTGCTTGTTATTTATGAAAATCATTTTTGTAAATAAACTCAAATTTAAAAAGAAACGATGAAATTTAAACAGAAACATAGGTAGTTAAACAGAAACATTGATATTTAAACATAAACACTGAAATTTAAACAGCAAAATTGAAACTTAAACAGAACAATCGATAATTAAAAAGAAACAACATTATTTACATTCAAAATTAAACCTGGCCGTTCTAGACAAATGTTGATCGAGTCGCACAACACAATGAGATTGCAAAACAATAAAAAATCTCCTTCAACACAACATTATCGCTTTTGATCTTGTACACATACCAAAATGAAAAACAAACAAAACCCTAGCCGAAAAATCTCCCTACAAACTACAAGATCTTCCAATAATCACACTATAAAACCGAAAAATTTCTCTTTCTAATAGAATACTTTACAAATCAATCCAGAAAGAAACCCACAGAATATTAAAACAAAAGGAAACTGCACAACATTTTCAACAGCATCCACCTCGCCTCAATACCTTGGAGAGCAAACTAATGAAATGCTAAAGAGTTGAGCGGGAGTTCTCCTTCGAGGCAGTGGTCCAATTCTACAGAAGATGTCCAAGCAACGACAACTTTGGAAAAGAAAAAGCTGAAGAGATGAAGAGAGAAAAAGAAACCAGCGCCAATAATAGTGTTCTCTGGGGATTAACCAAGAAAAAAAACTGCTTCCTCTTAAAGAGGAAAAATTATTGCAACAAAGGGCGTTATGGTCAAACAATGTCTCACTTGCCACAACTTTCCATGCAAGGGATAATTTCGTCCAAAAAATTCAAAACTAACTCCATTAAATGCTTGGGGGTTTCAAATTCATTGTATTTAAAAGGAAGGGGTTTTTAGGGATTCCCAAACTAATGATGTGTTTTTGGAAATATTAGAAATTTAGGGGGTTATTTTAACAATTTCCACTAATAATAATAATAAAAATAAAAGAAAAAGTACTGGGATGGTCGCCCTCCACGTCGGCTTCATGGTTTGAACAACCACCCCCACGATCGTCTGCGACGAGGGCAGTTGCACGTTTTAAAAGAAGGAAAGAGGAGGCCGGCAGAGAAAGAAGAAGATGAAGAAGTCGCCGCTGCCGCCGCCGTCGCTACTACTACTGCCATTGCCTCTCTGTCAGATGGGAAGAGGCCAAACCTAGAGAAAAATGATCAGACGAGAGAAGAAGGAAGGAGGAGACTCCGGGTGGAAGAAGCTTCGGCGGAGAAGAAGCCCAAAGCCCAGAAGCATCTCTTGTCCAAGGATGTAGCCTCCGGGGAGAAAAAGTTTCAGAGGAGGAAGAAACTCAAGACTGGGAATCTCTCGTCCAAGGATGTCGCCTAAAGGAAGAAGAAGACGGTGTCTCACAAGGGAACTGGCCAAAGAAACAAAAGGAAGAAGAAGATGGTGTCCCCCATATTTATATATTTATATATATATATATAAAGAGAGTAAACAAAAAAATGGTTGCCGTTGCCACCGCATGCTGAAAAGCACGTGAAGACGGAAGAGCCAAGAAGCCTGAAGAGACGGTGAAGATGGAGGATTTGTTGCTTGTCATCATTATCGAAGCTGCTCGTCGTCGCTTTGTCATAGCTGCCTACTGTCGCCTAATGTCGTCACTGTTGCTGCTTTTATCATCGCCGCCGTTGCCTCTCCTTCTAGATAGAAGAAGGAGGCTAAAAGTAGTGGGTTTCTGTCGTTGTTGTCCCCATTGCTGTTGAAGCCCTGGCCGTTCGTTGCTATCACCGCTGTATCTCTGTGAGATGGAGGAGGGAGGCTCTCTGCCGCCGTTGTTGCTGCTGCCGTTGCTGTTGTCGTCGACACCACTACTTATGCCCACAAGCTTGCTCGTACTCACCTCAGCAAACGCGCGATGGAGCGGAAGGCTTGAAGCAAGTTCGGGGATGCCACCCATGAAGACGCTGGAAGTTGCCTTACCATGGTTCTACGAAGGAGATCCTCCCTAAGTGACCAAGTCTCCAGGTAGTCAACCAGAATAAGTAAAGATTGCCAGTGATACATTAGCTGTTATGAGAAAAGCAGGTGCTATCCTTATGGTATGTTGGACATGTGACCAAAAGGGTGACCACTGGACATCAAAGTGCCCATATAAAGATCTGGCTCCACAGGCTGATGGCTTTGTTGACAACCTTCCAAAAGAAACCTCAGCTTTATCAGGTGCTGACAAGGGTGCAGGTGGTGCATATGTGCTGCCCAACATGAGAGCAGGTGTTAAGCGGTCTGGAACTAAAATGAGACGTCGGAATGATGAGAACTCAGTCCAAGTTACAAATCATTCAGAAGATACCCGAGAATCTAACCTCCTTAAGCTTTTCTGTGCTTTCGGCCCTGTTACCCGTGTCTATGTTGTTACGCGATCTTGTTGATGTAACAAAAGCTATGAGCGGTATGTGTTTGCAGGGACGCTAGCACCAGGATGTCACTTGGTTACACAATCTTGTTGATGTAACAAAAGCAATGAAAATTCTGAATGTAAGTTAGAAGGTTATGGGTTTATTCAATATGAAGAAGAGGAGGTAGCCCAAAGTGCAATAGAAAGGCTTTTAATGACATGCTTTTGAATGATTAGAAAGTTTATGTTGACCATTCTTTCAAAAACAGTAATGAGAGGGTGTTGTGAACATGGGAAAGTTTAATAAGGCATCTGTAAAGAATTTCTCATAATATACTTCAGAAGATGATCTTAAAATGATGGAGAGAGATGGAAAATCCAAGTGCTTTGGGTTTGTCAATTTTAGATAACCCTGATGATGTTGTGCAAGTTGTGTAGGAATTTAATTGGAAGAAATGGTTCATCGGATCCTAAGACACTGGCCATGATGACACTGTTAATACAAGGAAGACATTATGTAACCAAGACTACGGAAATTTGAACTAGCAATTATAACAAAAGAACACACAGTCCATACCCCTCTAAAATACTGTATGGAATCAGTTTCACTGATAAAAGAATGTATAGTAGATACCTTTAAGATATTGATGTGATCAGTTTCATTATGTCTATGATTGCATAAGAAGTCTCTCCAGGACATAAAGGAAGCCCCATATGATATAGTTATGTTTGGACTTCAAAAGCCCACAAAACAGACAAACAGGCCTTGGACGAATATATATATATATATATATAAAGTCTTTACATCAGTATATATATATATATATATATCTCTGTTGTTGATTTTAGTTTAGCATCAAAGTCGCATTTGGCTATTTCAAAGGGTGGGATTGTTGGAAGAAGTAAACTTAATTGAATACATGCATGCATGATATTGGGAAGCTAAAGGTTTTTATGTTGGTTCATGAAAATGTGTTTTGGTTAATGAGATGGTGCTTAGGGAAATGAAAATGAAATTAATATGTAAATGTGAAAGGTCACAAAATTGCTATAAGAAAGTGTTTTGTTGTCTTCCTCCATAGTGGGAAAAATCAATACATCTTCCTCTTGATCTTTATTTTGCCCATCAATTTTATTTCATCACAAATTTTTCCAACAAAGTGGTATCAAAGCCAAAGAAAAAGAAGATTATCATAAGCCGAGATGTGAAATTTCAAGAAGATGGCGTTTGGAATTGGAGTACTAATGAGGTGATAATTCAAGAAGAAGAATAAGTCAAGGAGCAAGATAGAGAGACAACACCACCACCGTCTCCTACTTCAACAAGTTCAGATGATGAGGATGGTCCTAGACCACAAAAAACAAGGAATATTCAAGAACTCTATGAGGTAACAAGACCCCTTAATCTCATTTGTCTTTATGCTAATGAGGAAGTTATACCTTTTGAAGAAGCTATTAAAGATGATAAATGGAGGAAAGCCATGGAAGATGAGATGAAAGCAATTGAGAAGAACAAGACTTGGGAGATTATTACTCTACCAGAAGGGCATAAATCCATTGGTGTAAAGTGGGTTTACAAAGTGAAAAAGAATGCACAAGGAGATATTGAGAAGTACAAAGCAAGGCTTGTAGCAAAGGGCTATAAGCAACAAGCCGGGATTGACTATGATGAAGTTTTTGCCCCCGTAACTCGCATGGAGACTATACGGATGATTCTTTCTTTTGCCTCCCAAAACAAGTGGCAAGTGTTCCAACTTGATGTGAAGTCGGCTTTTCTCAATGGCTACCTAGAGGAAGAAGTCTATGTTGAACAACCAATGGGCTACATCAAAAAAGGACAAGAAGATAAAGTTTTGAAGCTAAGGAAGGCACTCTACGGACTGAAGCAAGCTCCACGAGCTTGGAACTCAAGAATCAATGCTTATTTTAAAACTAATGGTTTTGTGCAGTGCCCAAATGAACATGCTCTCTATACAAAAGAAGAAGGTGTCAACAATTTATTTGTTGCTTTGTATGTGGATGATCTTATTTATACAGGAAATTCACCTCAAATGATGGAAAGCTTCAAGAAAGCAATGGCAAAAGAATTCGAGATGACGGACATGGGAGTTATGTCCTATTTCCTCGGGTTGGAGATAAAGCAACAAGATGATGGAATTTTTATCACTCAAGAACACTATGCTAAGGAGATCCTAAAAAGGTTCAAGATGGAGGAATGCAACCCAATTAGTACCCCGGTAAATTGTGGAGCCAAGTTATCCAAGAATGATGAAGGGAAGATGATTGATCCTATGCTTTATAAAAGCTTAGTAGGATGCTTGAGATATTTGACATGTACTAGGCCGGACATACTCTATGGTGTTGGACTTTTGAGTAGGTTCATGGAGGAACCTAAAGCAAGTCATTGGAAGGCGGCTAAAAGGATCCTTCGATACATCCGAGGTACCCTTTGCCATAGTCTATTTTATTCTTCTTCTAACAACTTTGAGCTTGTTGGCTATTCGGATAGTGATTGGGGTGGAGATTGTGATGATCGAAAAAGCACTTCTGGATTTGTATTTTTCATGGGTGATGCGGCATTTTCATGGATGTCTAAGAAGCAACCAATTGTGACATTATCTACATGTGAAGCGGAGTATGTCGTGGCATCTTCATGTGTTAGTCATACTATATGGCTAAGAAGTTTATTAAAGGAAATTAAGTTTGTTCAAAGTGAAGATAAAAAAATATGCATTGATAACAAGTCGGCTATTTCTTTGCGGAAGAACCCTGTGCATCATCAAAGGAGCAAACATATTGATGTTTGGTTTCATTCTATTCGAGAGCATGTGAAGAATAAAGATGTGGAGCTAATATATGTGAAGACGCATGATCAAGTCGCCGACATTTTCACCAAGCCACTTGGAGTTGATCTCTTCAACAAATTTAAGCAACTACTTGGCATGAGAGACAAAGGCAATTAAGTTTAAGGATGGGTGTTGGAAGAAGTAAACTTAATTGAATACATGCATGCATGCATGATATTGGGAAGCTAAAGGTTTTTATGTTGGTTCATGAAAATGTGTTTTGGTTAATGAGATGGTGCTTAGGGAAATGAAAATGAAATTAATATGTAAATGTGAAAGGTCACAAAATTGCTATAAGAAAGTGTTTTGTTGTCTTCCTCCATAGTGGGAAAAATCAATACATCTTCCTCTTGAACTTTATTTTGCCCATCAATTTTATTTCATCACAAATTTTTCCAACAAAGTGGTATCAAAGCCAAAGAAAAAGAAGATTATCATAAGCCGAGATGTGAAATTTCAAGAAGATGGCGTTTGGAATTGGAGTACTAATGCGGTGATAATTCAAGAAGAAGAATAAGTCAAGGAGCAAGATAGAGAGACAACACCACCACCGTCTCCTACTTCAACAAGTTCAGATGATGAGGATGGTCCTAGACCACAAAAAACAAGGAATATTCAAGAACTCTATGAGGTAACAAGACCCCTTAATCTCATTTGTCTTTATGCTAATGAGGAAGTTATACCTTTTGAAGAAGCTATTAAAGATGATAAATGGAGGAAAGCCATGGAAGATGAGATGAAAGCAATTGAGAAGAACAAGACTTGGGAGATTATTACTCTACCAGAAGGGCATAAATCCATTGGTGTAAAGTGGGTTTACAAAGTGAAAAAGAATGCACAAGGAGATATTGAGAAGTACAAAGCAAGGCTTGTAGCAAAGGGCTATAAGCAACAAGCCGGGATTGACTATGATGAAGTTTTTGCCCCCGTAACTCGCATGGAGACTATACGGATGATTCATTCTTTTGCCTCCCAAAACAAGTGGCAAGTGTTCCAACTTGATGTGAAGTCGGCTTTTCTCAATGGCTACCTAGAGGAAGAAGTCTATGTTGAACAACCAATGGGCTACATCAAAAAAGGACAAGAAGATAAAGTTTTGAAGCTAAGGAAGGCACTCTATGGACTGAAGCAAGCTCCACGAGCTTGGAACTCAAGAATCAATGCTTATTTTAAAACTAATGGTTTTGTGCAGTGCCCAAATGAACATGCTCTCTATACAAAAGAAGAAGGTGTCAACAATTTATTTGTTGCTTTGTATGTGGATGATCTTATTTATACAGGAAATTCACCTCAAATGATGGAAAGCTTCAAGAAAGCAATGGCAAAAGAATTCGAGATGACGGACATGGGAGTTATGTCCTATTTCCTCGGGTTGGAGATAAAGCAACAAGATGATGGAATTTTTATCACTCAAGAACACTATGCTAAGGAGATCCTAAAAAGGTTCAAGATGGAGGAATGCAACCCAATTAGTACCCCGGTAAATTGTGGAGCCAAGTTATCCAAGAATGATGAAGGGAAGATGATTGATCCTATGCTTTATAAAAGCTTAGTAGGATGCTTGAGATATTTGACATGTACTAGGCCGGACATACTCTATGGTGTTGGACTTTTGAGTAGGTTCATGGAGGAACCTAAAGCAAGTCATTGGAAGGCGGCTAAAAGGATCCTTCGATACATCCGAGGCACCCTTTGCCATAGTCTATTTTATTCTTCTTCTAACAACTTTGAGCTTGTTGGCTATTCGGATAGTGATTGGGGTGGAGATTGTGATGATCGAAAAAGCACTTCTGGATTTGTATTTTTCATGGGTGATGCGGCATTTTCATGGATGTCTAAGAAGCAACCAATTGTGACATTATCTACATGCGAAGCGGAGTATGTCGTGGCATCTTCATGTGTTAGTCATACTATATGGCTAAGAAGTTTATTAAAGGAAATTAAGTTTGTTCAAAGTGAAGCTAAAAAAATATGCATTGATAACAAGTCGGCTATTTCTTTGGGGAAGAACCCTGTGCATCATCAAAGGAGCAAACATATTGATGTTTGGTTTCATTCTATTCGAGAGCATGTGAAGAATAAAGATGTGGAGCTAATATATGTGAAGACGCATGATCAAGTCGCCGACATTTTCACCAAGCCACTTGGAGTTGATCTCTTCAACAAATTTAAGCAACTACTTGGCATGAGAGACAAAGGCAATTAAGTTTAAGGAAGGGTGTTGGAAGAAGTAAACTTAATTGAATACATGCATGCATGCATGATATTGGGAAGCTAAAGGTTTTTATGTTGGTTCATGAAAATGTGTTTTGGTTAATGAGATGGTTCTTAGGGAAATGAAAATGAAATTAATATGTAAATGTGAAAGGTCACAAAATTGCTATAAGCAAGTGTTTTGTTGTCTTCCTCCATAATGGGAAAAATCAATACATCTTCCTCTTGAACTTTATTTTGCCCATCAATTTTATTTCATCACAAATTTTTCCAACAGGGATATCCCAGAAAATTTGACTCATCTTCTTTCATATTTAGAGGTGTTGTTCAATAGAAAAGTCTTTCCTTAAGACTAAACCTGCAGAAGAGTACATGATTGCAGGATGGGCCCAAAAGTGAATTCCTAGAACACTCTAACTAAAACCAAGAACCCAATAAACAATGCAGAACTATTTTAATCAATACTTGGTTGTATAAAATCTTCATTCTATCATATGCATGACGTTGGTGATGGTTCTCAAAGAAACTTTGGGATTTGAAATATTTCCCAACCCAACAGACTTGTTGTTCCGGGCCCAAAATTTCATACACATGAATTCACAATCAATGAATGGAGAAATGAAATGAAGGTCATTAAGCATAGCAAATGGCTGGCTTTCTTTCGCAATTCTCTCACGTAGTATAAGGGAGTCTTTAAGAACAATATACATGGTTGAGGAATCATATAAAAATCCATGTGAGATTCTCTCTCTTGTCGAAAGGAGTTCATTTTAAAAAAATGAATAATATATATGTCTGAGTTTCTCTCAATTATATATATATATATATATTACATGCATGCATACAAGCATGTACGTGCCCAACCAAACACTTTAGTGGATGTCTCTCTCACAATCAAGACACTTATGGATTCAATTAAAAAAAAGAAGTTAAAAAAAAAAATGAAATGCAATGTAATGGCATGCGTGCACATATATTTACTCATGTGTATCATTAGTTAAAAAGAAGAATTCTCAATAGGGCGGGTCCCACCATTCACATGGGATTATTTTATATATATATAAACATCCCAAGAACAACATGCTATATTGATTAAAGGAGAATGGATGGACATGGTATGATGCTGCTTCTTATATTTGCATGGAAATCTTGGTTTGCTGGCGTTACTCAAGGAAGTGGCAAAACAATTTCAAAAGTGGGTCTGACTATGAAAAATTGCATGAATGATGTGTCTAATAAAAATTTTATAAGAATTAAATCCGGGCATTCTTTAGGGTATGCAACCAACTTTTTTTATATATGTATATATATACACATTTATATATATGTATGTCTGAAAGTTCAAAGCAACAACAAAATCACTTATGCTGAAGAATGACAAGAATGCTTATCTCGAGGTAAGTCGGCAATGAGACATGCAAGACTACAACGAGGCATGCAACGCGATGATGAGGCACATGCAGCAACAAGTGACAAAACCAAAAAAATTAAAACCAAAGCAGTCAAGTCGAGATTCAAGATATGAAAAGAGTCAAGACTTGAAAATCCATATAAATCGACAATTGGACTCGGCGGTTTCAAGTCATCAAAAGTCGAAAGATCCAAAGAGTTCCACAAGTCAATATTTGAAAATCTATATAAATCGACAATTGAACTCAACAGTGTCAAGACATCATAAGTCAAAGACCCAAAGAGTTTCACAAGTCAAGACTTGAAGAAAGTTTCACAAGCATAAAAGCCGAAGCTTATAGAAAGTCAAAATCAAGTTCATGATTCATCAACATAAAGAATCCAGAACGTGAAATACAAATCAAATTCAAAAAATGTAAAAATATCCGAGACACAAGTTCGGACACAGATGCATAAGTCAAGATGATTTCAAATTTCTTGTATTTTCAATGAAATCCATGAATTGATATTTATTGAAATAAATGAAATTAATTGCCACAACTTGTTTCCTTGTTCACACTTATTTCTTAATCGGAGGTTCCTGCGATAATGTCCAGGGTAATTAACATTTAGGGCTTGCCCATAATGGAAGTCATGAACCCATAATTTCTTGAAGTCATAAAAATAAAATAAAATTTGATTTGGGATCCATTTATTTTAACCGGTCTAACTCTAATTAAAGGCCGGGTGAGAAAAAAGGAGTCCACAATTATGAATATAGTGTAGCCTAGTGTTGCAATGCGTACTAATTGACTCAGAGACTTATTCTTGTATGGCATGTGTTCTCCACTTTCCAAGGACTAAACCAAGTCAAAATGCCCATCAGGAAAGGGATAATCTAGTGCATCTGCATCTTGGAAGGAAACCTTGTCAACTAGCCCTTTAGCTATTGCTAGTGCTTAAGCCCTCTGAACTTGAAGAAAGCTCAATGTGGTACCTTGACATTGAGCACCATACTTCTTTCTAGATACCTTGAACTACCATCCCAACAACAACCACTGTCACGCCCCATCCCGCAGGACTGGCACTTGACAACAACCTCTACAATCCAAGGGATATTCACACCACTCAACCGTCAAGTCACCCCAAGGCAAACAAAATCATAAACACAAAATCATAAATGCGAAATATCCAAAGATACATAATATGATAATACACAGATGAAGCAATAGGTTCAACAACAAGATAACATGGTTCCAAGAGTCATACAAGTCACCATACAACAAGGTTTTTCAAGAAAATAGACAAGTATGCATGTTCATAACCCCAAAGATACTAGTCGATACATATCCGTTACATAATGGAACATGCTCAAGGATAAACATACATAAGACTGGAAATAAAGGAAAGATAGATAAAAGGATGTTCAACACTTTGTCTCCCCGCAACGCCACTTGATGCTGAAGCCTGGAAGGTAGGGAAAGGGTGAGTAACCAAAATCACTTAATGAATGGATTAGCACAATTTTAAGAGAATATACAAACAAATCAATAAAACCAACAAAGCCATGCTTTTGCAATAATACATATAGACTCTGAACATTTCTGCATATATAAGTCAACATATAAAAACATATAGGATTCTAAAAGTAGCATCGAAAAATCATTCTTGCTCAAATGAGGATTTCACATTCAAAATTCTGGGATTTGCATAATATAAGTGTTAAAAGTAATAAACATAAAACTTGTTATCAAACCAATTTGTTACCAAAGAGTATACTAGAAATCACATCTCAAAAGATTTTTTTTTTTTTGTATGAAAACATAATTTCTCAAAATACAAAGTTTGCTTCTCAATTAAACAAGCAATGATCTGGAAATCTCTCTAAACTTTAGCCGTGGCCGCAGTTGAGTTCAAAGCCACCATCAAGGTTCTCATGCCCTTGATGTTGACCCACCAGGATCCCGTGTGGTGACTTTAGGTTCCCGATGCATATCTAATCAAGACTCTATGGCCACCTGAAGTAGACAAATAAATCTGGGTCTTTTGTGCCACCTCTATGGGCTAACTACAAAGACCGGCTACTACAATAGGATGGGCTACGCCCCATCACCATCAAGATATGTCGGTGCTCAATAATACAATAAATGCATATCATAACATAAAGTCCAGATCCAAGATAACAACTCTATCCGGGAATGAAAAGCCATTTCCACAAGTGTTGATGCCAAAAGCATGTTAGCGTATACAAATTTTTATAAATCATATCAACTCCAATAGACAAGTGTAGTTATAAACATTTTCATTCAAATATCAAAAGTTTCATATATAAATCAATAGTATAAAAACTCCTTTCTAAACTGATCAATACACCAATTTAATACGATAAAGCCATGAAATATTTTCAAATCAACCACTGAAGATCTTTAGATAATATTCTACTAAAAAAATGCAACCAACTGAACCCACTCACAACTTAGGCGATAAAAACTGTGAGTGTGCTACTCCTCCGCTGGCTTCTTGCCTCAAGCTAAGCTCTCACCATCTAACCAAACACAACCACACACACAACAACAACAACCAAGCAAGGAAGTAAGCAAAAGAATGCACAAAAGAAACCCTAAGTCTAAAATGCAATGCAACCCTAAACGAGTCCTAGGGTTGGCTCAAAATTGGATTCAAGGGTTTCCAAAGAGCTCCTAAGGGTTTTGGCTACTGCTCCCTCTAAAGCACCTCCTTTTTAAGCACCAATGTTCAAGGCCCTCCATCTTCTTACATGTATCTCGAGGCCATGTTCTCTCCTCCTTCCAACTCTTCCGTCGTTGCCACTCACCTCCCATGGAGCTCTTGGAAGAGCCCTGGGTCTTCCGGATCCTTTGGGGTTTTCGGATACTCGAGTGTGTCGACGGGTGTTGGCAAGAACTCGGTTCTCGGTTTCCCTTGAGAATGTCGTGGATCAAAGGCTTCAGTCTTTGAGGGCATCATTGCAGCAACGAAGCTTCCAACCCCTAGCAGCTCTTGTCTTCTCCTCTAAGTTTTTGGTAGTGTATTTGGTTTCTCTTTTAGCAAATGGTAAAAAAGTTGGCATTTTTGAGATAATTGTTTTATTTTAATGATGACGTGGACTGGAGATGATGCGTCTTGTCCAACTGGACATTAAGCATTGTTTATTTTAATGTGATGTGGCACGTCCGATTGCCACATCAGATAAAATTGACCGGAAATCCAACAGTGACCTCTCGATGAAATGAAATATATTTATGATGACCATTTTGATACAAATTTAAACATTGTGACCAAAGTGAAAACTGACCAAAACACAACGGCCTCCTAAAAAATTTACCCTCAATTATGTGTATTTCTTGATATTTGGACAGGATGGAGATTGTGAGTTATATATATATATATAGAGAGAGAGAGAGTGTGTGTGCTCGCAATTTACACAATGCCCAATGTCAAGAAACACACACCATCCTTTCAAAGTGCTTAATGTGCTTAGGTCAGATTGTGGGCTCAAGGCGAATTAATAACATGGTAACTAGTGACTAGACCAATGATTAGGTGGTCTATTGGTAGCTAGGTCTCCATTAAAACTCTTCACAAGTAGTGAGTGCGGGTGGTCCCAGCGCCCATGTGTGCATCATTGACAGTTCTCTCTCTATATATAGTGACTACCTTAGCTTCGATCATATCATCATGGACGGTTCTCTCTCTATATGTATATAATCCTAAGGCACTTTGACACCACTATAAACTACGCATATATTTCTGTTTGATTGTGCATATTGCATCTTTGGTGTAATCTCTATATAATCCAAGGTTTTTAGAACCAGAATGGGCTTTGAATAGGAAAAGGTCAGGGGTCAAGGGGTTCCACTAGGTTAAATCGAGGTCAATAATTTTATTAAAAAATAAATTATATTCTAATTATAGATGATTAAAAAAATTCAAATATTAAATAATAAAAAAATAAAAAACCTGATATTTAAAGCTTTAAGCAATTATGCTAGATATTCAAGTACACTAAATAACATAAACATGAGCTTGTTTAAATCTCCACAAATCAAAACATAAACATGAAAAAAAAACAACTAAAATATCCATAATCAACAAACATAAAATTCTTCAAATATCCATAAAATTAAAAATAAACATGAAAAAAACTAAAATATCCATAATCAATAAACATAAAATTCTTCACAACTAAACTATTAATCTATTATCATAAAGTTAGATTTAAAAAAAAAATTGCAAACCCGGGTTGATGACCCGGCTAGTTCACCAATTCACCGATTCAACCGGCCGGGTCACCGTTTCAACCCAGTTTTTCAAAATCCGGGTTTCTAGGGTGAACCGGACCGGTTATAAGCCCAGTTCCGGTTGAACCCGGTCCAACTGGCCGGTCCGGTGGTTCCGAAAACTTTTATATAATGATATTATCTAGATTGTTTTTTTTTCTTTATATATATATATATATATTTGTTTGGTTTTAAAAGTATTTAGTGTCAAAAATTTTAATATGATCTAGTTAACAGGCTAGGCTGAGCAACACTCTGGTGGGTACTTCATAGATCTGGTCCAACTATGACGAATCAAGTTGAGAGGCATGCTCTTGGACTGGGCAATCCACTACACATAGTTGAAGGAAGAATGACACTTGAGCATGTAAGAAAGATGCCCTCAGGAACAACTCCTTTTTTGACTAGGCTAACAAGTTACAGCTAAATTTTACTTTTATGACTAAAAATAATACTCCATCAAAAAACATATGACAGATAATATCTAATGACAAAACATGTGGTAAGATAATATCCAATGAGCAAATCTAGTATCTCTGTTTTAAGTCTGATACCTTTTTTCTAGAAATTCAACTCTAATTTTCAAATGTGCACCTAAAGGAAGCATACAAATATTTAAGCACTTGATAAATTTAATTTGCCTATAATATCAACTTTTGGTGTGCTTTCAATACTAGGTTGTAGATTAAATGCATCCATAAAAATCAAATCACTCAATTTATGTTCCAACATCTGCTATTCGCTACACATTTAGAATAAAAAATTTCACACAAGATAAATCATTTAGAGAAATTTGAACTATAAATCTTTTGACCTCCATACATCAACTAGTGTTGTGGACTGGAGTATTTGGTTTGCTGCATGGCGAGATCAACTTATGATGATAGATTTATTTTCTCTAAAGCTTTCAGTTAAATTTTAAACATGGATGTTAAAACTTTATGGAGACACATTCAAATACAATTTTCTGGATGTTAACAAACAGGTTCTTTAAAAGCGTAGTTGACTTAAAGGTTTACAAATTTCAGGTAAGAGAATTTCTTAGAAAAACAAATGGTGGTCTTGATTTAAAGATATATACTGAAGTTAACGGTTGTTAATGCCTTAATTTTTTGGTTTATTGTTGGCAGTTAGCACAAAGAAACCAATTTAAAGCTTGAAAACTGAGTGATGTTTTCCATGGAAACTAAGATTCATTTGCCAAATTTTTATTTCTAAATTTACAGCTTTGGCAAAAAAATATCAGTTCGTAAATGAGAAACAGTTAAATTTTGGTAAATTACACAGATGGAAATTGACAGTCTTGGCATACTTTGGTTTCATTTGCAAACAAAAACAATCTTGGTTAGATGGTCCTCTGTTTTACTACTGCTTCTTATTCACTCTATGCATGAGTTCTAACTAGGTACCTGATTAGGCAGCATAAGTTCGATCTTTCTATTGAGGCTTTTAATAGCTCTTATAAATTGTAGATGCTAAATTAGTTACAGAGCCCATCGTCAACTTCTTGAAACTTTTATGCAATGCACATGCAAGAAATTTGTTTCTGAAGTTCTTCAACTAACATGGATAAAGATTTTAACTACATACATCAGAAGCGGATTAGTTTTCTTTGTTTTGCTTTCAGTATCATTGTTACCATAATAATTCAGTTCACAAAAAGTCCAAAGTTAAAATCATTAGGTGTGTGCGCTTTATTTCAGTCAAATGCTTTCAGTGATAAAACAGAATTGAGTTTTAGCACACATACATCATAAAAATCAAATAATAGTCACTACAAAGAACATACCTGGCCTTAGTTCCTCCTTGTAAGTATTGATTTCAGTCTCCTGGAGTATATCACCGACTTCACATAAATCCAATCATAAGCCTTGTCTATCAATCGGAAATAAGAAATTCTTCTTGTTTGGTTGATCATGATGAACAAAATGAACATCCAAAACCCAAGAATGAATCCTGATGCAAGACCTATGTAAAGCCACAAGTCATCAAACCAATCTCCATATCCATCTTGATTTCCTTCATCTAAAGAACCATGAGGAGTCTTATTCTTGCAATCACCAAGGGGAAATCCACAAAGACCATCATTCCAAAAGAAAGCTGATGCATCGAAAGTTTGAAGTTGATTGCCTGATGGTATTTTCCCTGACAACTTGTTGTGTGAGAGGTTCAGATGACCCAGAAAGTTCAGCAAAGATATGCTTTGAGGAATGATACCGGAAAAGTTATTGATAGATAGATCAAGGGACTCTAGCTGATTCATGTCACCAATGTTTTCTGGTAACTTTCCATTGAAAAGATTGTCAGAAAGACTAAAGAAGCGCAACCCATGTAGTTTCGTTAGCTCATTAGGGAATTCACCAGAGAGCCTGTTGCCTGACAAGTCAATGCTTGTGACTAATAAGAGCACCTTTGTGTATTCTCTTTGCTGCCCTTTCGCTCTTATCACTAGAGATTCTAAGTAATTATAGCTTGGTGAAGTTGCACCAAGAAGTGTGACATTAAAATAAAGCCTTGTCTGATCATATTCAGAAATAAATAGAAGAGATCTGTTACTAGTACTTGTGACTATGGCTTTAAAATCTCCAAAAGAATGAGGAATGCCACCTGAGAGGTTGTTGTGAGAAAGATCCAGAATCTGGAGATTTGAGAGTTTTGATAACTGCTCTGGTATGATACCATTAAACATGTTTGATTTTAGGCGGAGGATTACTAATGACAGAAGGTTTTCGCCTATCCATGCAGGTATGCTCCCAGAAAGATTGTTTTCACCAATGTCAAGAGCCACCAATCTGCTTGCATTTTTCAATGACAAAGGGAGATTTCCCGATAGGGAATTGTTTTGCAAATGCAAGGATTGAAGATTGGTAAGAGAGCCAACGGCATCAGGAATGCTGCCAAAGAAACTGTTGTTAGATAAATCGATTATTGCTAACTTTGACAACTGATTCCAACAGTTGGGAAGTTCTCCAGACATGTTGTTGCTAGATAGATCAAGCACTGTCAAAGAATTAAGGCCACAGAAGAACAGTGGAATGCTGCCATTAATATGATTATGTGATAAAGCAAGAGCTTCAACTTGGCTAGCTGAAGCAAAGGATGATGGAATAGTACCAGAGAAAGAGTTGTCACTAAGATCAATGATATACAAACTTCCAGAATTCAACTCAGGTATCAAACCTTCAAATTTGTTTGAACTCAGATCAATAACCTGCAAGAAGAAAGTTGGGAAAGCAGGTATTGTTCCACTTAGATCATTGTGTGATATATTGAGAAGCATAAAACCAACAAGTGAAAAATTCCAAAACCATGTTGGGACATTGCCAGAAAGTCCAGCCTCTGATAGACAAATAAGATTCAACGCTCTTTGAGTTTTAAGCCAAGTAGGAAACTTGGGGCCTATTCTGCAAGAACACATCAGTAAAGAAGTAATATAAAAAGGCGGCACCCAATCCTCAGCCACGTTCAGCTGCAACAAATTATAGGAGAGATCGATGTAAAACAAGTCTGTCAGATTGACAAAATGGTTTTCAGTTAATATACCAACGAATGAATTTTCCTGAAGCTGTAGCATTCTCAGTTTAGCTAACCTTCCTATGCTCTCAGGGACAGTCCCATTAAATCTGTTGTTTGTCAAATCTAAGTTGAATAAACCATACGTGTCCTCTAAAACAGAACTATTTCTCATGGATTTCTTGTTTCCTCTGCAACTGGACAAGCCATTCACCAGATCATCAATTGCTCCATTGATAAAATTGCTACTCAACTCCAAATTCTCTAACTTGCATAAGTTCCCCATGGATTTTGGCAATGTTCCACTAATGTTGTTCATTGATAAGTCTAGCTCTGTCAAGCTACTGAGTTTCCCTATAGACTCGGGTAATGGGCCATTGATACGATTACCTCTCAGTCTCAAATGTTGCAATCTTCTGAGATTTCCAATGCTCTCCGGTAATTCCCCAACAAGCATATTATTAGACAAATCTAGAAACTGAAGGTGAACAAGGTTCCCAATATTTTCAGGCAATTTGCCACTGAAAACATACCCTCCAGACCCATTATATGACAAGTCCAAGTGTTGAAGAAACATAAGATTACCAAAGGATTCTGGTATATCTCCACCTATCATACTCTGTTTCAAATCCAAGTATTGCAGGCTTCTAAGTCTTCCAACTCTTTCAGGCATGGATCCCATGAGCCCAGTAAAAGATAAATCAAGATGAACAAGGCTAGTAAGATTAAACAACCACTGAGGCAGAGTGATGTTGAGATAACCATTCCCAGATAGATCAAGCACACGAAGAGATGTGAAGTTGAGATGAGAGAGAGTAGCATCATGAAGGCCACCGCCTTGGAGATTAGTATCAGAGAGTTGTAGGACAAGAAGAGAAGGGAGCATATTAATATCATGAAGCCAACCAGACACCTTTGAGAGGTCCACACCACTCAAGTCAAGGTACTGCAAAGAATTTATTCTAGACAACCAGTGGAGGTCATTAGCTTGTAGGAAGGGTTCATAATAATATGAACTGAGATTAAGGTAGCACAGGGATGTTAGGTTTGCAAGAGTATGAGGAACGGCTCCTCTGAATCGGGCATGGGAGAGGTCAAGGTATTGGAGGTTGGAGAGGGAGCCAATGAAGTCTGGGATGGGGGAGTCACTGAAATTGTTCATGCTCAAGTCCAAGTGCTTTAAGTAGTGAAGCTGAATTAGTGAAGAACTCAACTTACTTGGTGGTATGGGATAATCATCAATATCATAAAGGTGTCTGAGATCAAGCTTGATGACGTGCCTTCTTTCAAGGTTGCAGGATACTCCCCTCCATTTGCAGCAGTCATGGCCGGTCCAAGAAGAAAGCCAGTTTTGGTCGTTGCTCTCAATGCCTTCTTTGATGCTGAGAAGGGCTATCCTTTCATTCTCAATGCAGCTTATACCATGTACATGATAACCAGGGGTGGCTGAGACAACAATGGTAACAAACATAACAAACACTGAGAGAAAAGCCATGAGATCAAATAGAGAATAACTCACACATGCATATGTGGAGTAGTGGATTGGATACAAGAAATGCTCGAGTGTATATATAAGCAGATTGAATTGAATGGCTTTTGCATATGCACCCCTATTGAATTTAGTTAATTAAAAAAAAAACATATTTTTATAGCCATACATATACACGTTTTACGAAGTTGACATACGTATATACATCTCATGTGGGTTACTACAGTTCTTTCCTTTGATTAATATTTATATTAAAATCAAAAAAGTTTAATAATAATGAAAATATTTTATATTGTTAATTAATTTAAAAATAAATAAATAACTTATATTAATCAACCCCTAATGTAATCTAAAACAAGGATATACTTTATACACCATAATCATAAATATTTTGTATATTATTGTTGGATCAGATAAAATTAATGCTAATGTTGGAATCACAAACTGTTGTATATGGCTTATATATAGAAGAGTTTTTTTTTTCCTACAAATTCTCTATTTTTCTAACACAAACCAATCAATTAAGTTTAGTTCATCAAAAATAAATTAGTATCATTCAATTATTTAATTTAATTTCAAAGAAGGATAAATATGTAAAAAAAAAAAATCAGGAGTCATAATTATTTCATTTACAATAGTGGGTAATTTGTACATGATTTAATATGCTTTATTTTGCTTCTATCTTGTAGACAAGTATATAAAAAATAAAAAAAGAAAAAGAAAATCCACTTGGTTGGAGCCTTTAATTGGTCCAATTCCAAGTAAACGATGGACTTTGACAAAAGAGACCATAAAAATCCATATGTGGTCTTGGATACTTCATGAATGTGACCAATTCCAAGTAAACGCTGGACTTTATGTTGATGGCCAACACACCCTTAATTACTTGGCCAAAGACTCAAGACACCTAATTAAATGTTGGGTTTGCATTTTCTAACTTTGTTTTTGGTCTATTTGGAAATAAAGACACCGAATTACGTATCTAATCTATAATTTCAAAAAATTTTGAGGGTCAGGGTCTTTGTGGAAATTTGTCTTCCACTAGGGATGGCAACGGGTAGGGTATGGATAGGGTATGCCAAAACTCTTACCCGTACCCGTAACCCCTACCCCATACCCGTACCCTTACCAGTACCCTTCAGGGTAAAAAAAATCATACCCTTACCCATAGGGTACGGGTATACCCGCAGGGTACCCGCTTACCCGTTGTTCAAATTATCGAATTAAATTTAAATAATAATAAAAATTAATTAATTATACATTATATTACAATCTTTAAACACATGTCCATAAATTCAAAATTACAAGTTGATATATATTTGTTTATCTTAAATTATATAATCACATAAAAATAACGTCTATTTTTGTTCATGTTTAACCATTTTGGATTTTGTTTAAAATTTTTTTATATATCTACTATTTTATATAATTTCAAATTTTATAAATATCTCGTAAGATTTTGAATATAAAAAACATTATAAGTAATTCTCATAAGTTATATCCAATTGATTTTTTATTAGTATCTTATTTTTCAAGATGTTCTTATAATTTATAGAATAAATTATTATAACATTATTTTTTATATTTGTTTATTTTTTAATTTAATTATGATTCTTAATATATATCTAAAATTCAATTTTGATAATATTATCAAATATAAATATAGAAATTAAATAAAATTTAAAATAATATATTAAGAGAAAATTTGAAGTATTATTTTCAAATTAATTACCATGAAAATAGATATTGAGTAAATTATGAGTAAATGTTTAGTTTAATAAAAAATTATATATATATATATATATATGAGAGGGTAAGTGCAGTGCAGTGCAGGTTTTACGACCCTCTCAAAGGTAAGGGGTAGGGTAGATGCAGGTGCAGTTTTGCAGTACCCTCTTTCAACAGGTAAGGGTAAGGGATAAGGGTGCAGGGTAGGGGTAGAGGGCATCCCCTTACCCGACCTCATCTCGCTCAAAAACTAACGGATAATATCCTTACTCATACCCGTGCCCGATCAAAGAGGGTAATACCCTCTTTGACCCGAGATGCAGTACTGGGCTATACCCATCGGATAGGGTACAAATTGCCATCTCTATCTTCACAAAGCTTTTATCTTCCGTAAAGTCATAAATTCAAATTGTCATGGAATTAATTACCATGTATTGACTCACAAAGCATCCGTGGACAGGTTGACTCTTGACTTGATGCAAGGGACTTATCATAAAAACTTAATATAATATATATATGTTGAATATGTATAAAATTTCATAGAGTATTTAAAAAAAATTGATAACCATAACTTCTATTAAATAAGAATGAAAGATTAGAGAGTATAAAGTTCTTCAACAAAGAGGGAATAATGTTAAAAATAGAAAGAGAACCCTAATCACTAAAGTGATTATGTGGCAAAATAACAAAGGAGGAAGGAATGGAGCCGGTTCCTTGAAAACAATCAGTAGTATAGATCATCTAACCATGACAGGCTGACAGCACATATAAAGCGAGCATCAAGCATTTTATGTAGAGTCCATAATAATATTATGGATGGTCGACCAAAGTTAAAAGGAAGAATTAATGCTGCTGCACTACTCAGAGACAGGACCAGAGACTGTTGTATTTGCTTCAACAGTCCTGTATACGGTTGATTTCAAGGACCTAGTTGATCTTGCAGTTTTGAAATGCACCAGTAACCGATCAGCTGGATCTCCATGCCTGGACTTCTCCTTCACTCTCCTGCACATGCTCTGGAGTGATTCTTTAATGTTACTTAATTTCGACCCCATCTGCAACCATGAAGATGTGAACATTTTGTCCGAACAAGTTCAAGAAAAAAAATGATGATAACATGAAATAAAAGTAAAAATTTTACAACACTATCAAATTATCCGCATGATAATGGCATGGGCTCCAGCCATGTGCAAAAAGTTTTGAGTGAGAATTTTTAGTTGTAAGAGCATCAAGACAAGAAGTTAGTGGTCTAAATTACCTGAGTGATGATGACGTCAAGGGGGAAGCGTGCTGTAGCTGCACCCGAACTGAACAAACTGCCTGCAACCAGCAAGCATGAATGACTGAGCTAAAGATTTGGTAACTGGTCCTTTTATTGCATGGTTCTTTATGAAGCATGAATGTGCACTCAGTTAAAACTGTAAAGAAGATACCCTTGGGCCTTGTCAGGTCATCATTGACAAAACTATCAAGAGCACATTCAATTTATTAAATGGTTTTGATGCATGCAAGAACACCTGTTTTAAATATGACGTCTACCTAATTGGTTATCATTTAAAAGTGTGACCTTTTCTTTTAATTATTATGCATTTAGACTTTCAAAGGTTCACAATCACCAAACAGTTTAACTCCAGATCATTCAAGTTAACCAGCAAGACCATTTTCTTGCAATAAGAATTATATTAAAAACAGGGACCAAGAAGTTCACCATTCAAGAGAGAAATTGGAAGTTGTTGCAATCTCACTTTCATGGATCTTAAGATTTATGGTCATAAATATCACACTTGATGACATTAAAAACAAAAGATCAGTACGTTTATCTTACCAAGGACCAACTAAATGTAGCCTAGTTAAAAGCATTCCGAAAACAATGAAAGGAGTATCAAGAAAGATGAAAAAAACAGAAAACATAAATGAGTAAAACAAAAAGAGGTAATTAAGTGTGTCTCCATAACATGAGAGGAAATGAATTGCATCAACCAAAACAGAATTCTGGCTTCCTAAATCAAAAGAGGTCATCGTGTGGCTTTAATCGAGTTCCCCAACTCAAGGACCAGTTGGGGAGACTCAGCTGAAGCTTACCAATTAGCACGACAAGCTTCTGTACATGCATGGAGCGGACCAAAATCATACCACTGAGGAAATAGAAGGTTATCATGACATGGAAAAGTTAAGGTGCTTAACAACGGCAATGGCAAGAGCAAAAAATAACAAGTAAACATTGAGACATGAGAATCGAAATAAAGACATGAGCATTTAAATGGATGAAATTCGAATAATTGCCACTAAAAGAACACTTACTACCAATGTTTATGAAAATACATACCATAGCATATATCCAAAGAGGCCAGCCTGAAAAAGGTCGTTGAAGCGTAAACACATTATTGGAAGTAAGGTGGAAGCCCTTTCAAAATAATACCTCTCATAGAATTTTGCAAGAAACAATTAAGATAAAAGCCATACTTAATCAATGTCCAAAAATCCATTCCAAATATTTTTATAGGTAAGAAACAAAGCATTAAATTGATCTATAATTCAGAAAATTGTTTGGCAGGGCAAATAACAACTGAATAAAAAATTAGATGAAGTTGATAAGTACTTTAACTGCTGTAAGCTTCATTCATATAAATAGAGATTCTGTAAATGAGTCAATTGTGTACGACATTTTCCACACAACCCTAAACTATTTGCAAATACCTAATACCAACACTTCCACAAAACTCATCTTCCATGCTCCATGCTATATGCTTATCGAAATTGTAATTAAGTGGTTGGCTGTGATTCTGAAAGAAAACCACATTACAAAAGTAACTCTAAGCATAAAGCATTAAAGTTAGACAATAAGCTTCTTTCAGGGGGGCATTTAGATGGAGGATTAAGGAGTTTAATTCACTATTTAATCAACCTTAATCCTTGTTATGAGGAATAAGGAGGCTTTATTCAGATTAAACTACTCAACCATCCCTCCCCCCAAATGGCAGTGTATACGAGAATTCTTTTGTGCCATTTTCATATCGCATTCCTCTTTCTTTATTTTCTCCTCCATCAACCACAACCAAAACTTAAACAACTAGCCATCACTCTTCTTATGCCCTTGGCTCCTATACCTTTATGATCAATTACAAGTGAGTTTCTTAAATTTTGCCTCTTCATTCGATTTTTTTGTGATTTTTCATAACTTCAATTTTTTTTTAATGGTGGAGATAGTGATGAGGAGCGTTCAGATAAACAAAATATAAAGGGGACCAGTGATGCAAAACATGGTCGTCTTCTTGGAAATATCACCAATCCATTATGGTTGCAATGATGCATGTATGCATCGTTATTAAAAAAAAGTATGAATTATCATGTATTTGAATTTGATTCTGACACTAATATAGTTTTGTTCAAACCTATTGTTGTGTTTTCCATGATTTATAATAATAGCTATTGTGCAAAAAATCTATATAGCATAAGTATATTCAACAATGACAACATCCATTAACCTCAGTTGTTTTTCCTTTCTTTTTCAGTTTTGGCAATGTAACGATGATGCCATTTCAAAACAAAAGAGCTCTAAAAGGTGAAATTGCTAAATCACCAATGATTTGCATAAAACATTTAGCCCAGAAACATTTGTAGCAATAAAAAATTCATGCCGAAAGCCAACTTGAAGACAATTTGGCAAAACCAGATCTTATTTATACTTGAACAGGATACAGAGCCTTGGTCCGGCGAGACAAATCAGCAGCCAACCTTGCCCAGTCAGTTTCTTCTTGCAAACCCTCAATCACATCATCAAATTCATTGTTCTTATCTTTCTGATACCAATTGCTTGGTGATCCAGCAGTTATCTACTAAATTCTAGAAGACTTAAAATATTTTCAGAGCAAAATTTAGCACAAAAATAAAACAAAACGGAGGAAAAGATGACGATTTTAGTGGAAAATTTACAAAGTAGGAACCCCACAGAAATTACAAAGGAGGGTTGGTATTTCATTCCCCTCAAAGCTTGAAGACTGCAGCAAAGTGAACATGTCTAGTGGGCAAACTACAATGTTGAGTTCAAAAAACCAATGAAACCACTCATCATTTGCAATCTAGTTATCAATCTTCTCCCAAAGTCCTAAAAACGATGCTCTTGATAAAAGACAACATGCACAAATGAGCGTGTATGTTGGGATTGATGGACAAGGGAGGAAAGGAGAAGAAAAGGAGAAGCATTGTCTTTTTACTTGTCATTTGGTTTTATGAAAAAAAGTAAAATAGATAAGAAAATCATAGAAATTTCGTCACATTGTGTTCTCCTGAAATTAAATTCTACCCATTTTATGTTTTTCTTAGCTATTCTATCAATCCAAGCACACCAAAACACCATCTTTTTTCTTACATTTGAGATTACAGAACATGAAATGCATAAATCTGTAGACCATTAACTCTGAGGATTTGCCGAATTACTAATCCAATCATATCTCAGTAAAAGCATCCATTCATTCATTCATTCAAACAAAACAATGAATCTTGATCCATTAAATATCAACAACAGAAACTAAAAATAAGGGATTTGAGGGAATTACCCATTTCCTCATGCGACCAAACTTGCTAGACTTGAAATCATTCCCAACTGAGCGCTGGAGACGGAACATCAAGCGCTTGCCGTTGAGGCCCACCACATACTCATTGATCTCTTCTGTCGTTATAGTCCTAACTCTTTCCACTCCTTTTCCCTCTTCGCTATTCTCATCATCTTTAGCTCACCGAAGGCGGATCCCATTGAACGAAGAACTCGGAGGCGAAAGCTGGAAAGGGCTCGAGCAAGGAGAAGAGGAAAGAGGAGAAGCAAAGGAAGGAAGGCATAGAGAAGCGGAAGGCAAGGATAATCCGGGCGCCATCAACGTCTTGAAAGCAGCTTTGGGAGTGACGAGGATGAGAGCGGGATGCGTTGCTTGGCATTTGGCAAAGATATGGTAACTGGCGGTAGTAGCACCTCACATCTCTGAATTTTTTTTTTATATATTTTGTTATTTTGCCGGAACTGTCCTTGTATTTTATAAAAGGAATAAATTAATTAATTAGTCTCACATAAATATTTTTATAGAATAAATAACTAAACTTTATTTTTAGGAGTAGGAATTAGTTATTATTACCAACGGTGTTTGGGTCAATTGGTATCGGGTCCTTTGCGTAGGGCGTTCGTTTCGAAGAGAACCCGAGATCGAACCTCATGTTCTACGCAAGGTAAGGGCATGTGGGTCGGTGTTGAGCCTTGCTCCCCACACGTCAGCGTCCCCTCGATTCAGTGCTTGTCGCCTTTCTCAAAAATAGTTACTATTAGATTGTGTTTAATTGTCCATCGTAAGCACTTTTTCCTCATATTTGTGGAAAAGTTTTCATCTATTAATCAAAGAAAACTTTTTTATGGAAAACTGGGAAGGCTATATGAAAAAATAAATTGAGGCAATTTGAAATTTTTTTTATAAGCTCCAAGTTCATCCCGCTATCTCCCAACTCCGCAAGATCCGCATCGCCAAATGTCTCGTCGTCGAGGAACCATCATCTTCACTGCCCATACTGACCAATGTCGAATCTTTTGACCTTTTTCTCCCATTTCTTCATAAATTCATGTGAATGTCTGATTTAGGGTTTTAGTTTGCGCATATGCCTGTAAATTTTCAATCTTTGTTCATATCTTTGAGAAATTTATGTTTTATTTGCTGATATGTTTGCTATTTGGAAGTTTGTACGTTATTGGAGATGGAAGTCGTAACAAATATTATTAAATAAATACTCTGATAATTAGATCTAGGTAGTCAGAACCGGACTGGACCTTTGAACTGGAGCATATTAAGGTTCAAGGGTCAAGAGGTCCGACCGCGGCTGAACCAGATTTAATAAATAAAAAATATTAAAAATATAAAATAAAATACATTAAATATTATATTAATTTTTAAATCAAATACACAACCTATCAAACAAAACAAGTCTTGATTCCACATTCAAAACACAACATTTAACAACATTTAATTAAACTAAATCCATATAAAAGTATAAGACACTAAATAAAATTAATCTCATCAAGTTTTTGAAACATTAAAATCAAATCCATAAAATTACATCCATAGCTCATAATTCTCAACAAAAGATACATTTAGATAATACTATGCAATAAACATGGTAAAAAAATTTCAAAAAGCATAGTTTCATACACAAAGTTTTTCACATTGAAATAAAATCCACTCAACATATTAAATAGGAAAATTTCAATTGAAAGTTCCTTTTTAAGCAAAATCCACAAATCATGGTTGATGTTGTGGCCAACCCTCATTGTCATCTCTTTGCCCCTAATATTCTTGCTGATCAAATGCATCATCATAGCTTGCATTACCAAATAATTCAAAATCCACTTCTTCTTCATTCATATCCACATCATCTAATGGTAAAACAATCCAAAAATAGAGAAGGTTAATAATGTTTAAAAAATTGCATCATGCTAAAAACTTCAAACAAAATTTTACGTAATTATTAATTAACTTAAAAGCTTATCATTAACCTTGAATGTGGCTTTCATCCAAAGTTGGAATAGCATTTTCTCCATATATTGCTTCTACCGTATCTCCATCTACTAATTTTGCTACTTCTTATTCTTCAGCTATCCAAAAGTCTATTTTATTAATGCAATCATAATCAACCGGATCATAACTTCTCATTTTGTATTGATGCCTACACTAAAAAAAAATTATATAAGATGTAAGAACTTAGTGAACATTAAAAACAAAATTTAACACCATGTTCTTTTTAAAATTTATGTAATACCTGCACTTCAGACGAAGATTGTTATTCACAAATATAAGATCACTAAGCCTTTAATGCTCCAATCTATTTCTTTTTTTGGTGTGAATTCACTCAAAAACACTACAATTACGTTCACATCCTGAAGAAGATGTTGTTTGACTAAGGAGTTGAATAGCAACTTTTTGCAACAGAGGAGCACTATATCCAAACAACCTGCACCATTCATCTAAAATAAATTTATAAAATGAACTGTTAAAAATCAAGAACCACATACAATTAGTAAAAATGAAAGTAGAATATAAAATATATCAATTATTATTGTTACTCACTGGGTTGCATTTTATTAGCAGAAGAAAAAGCTGATTCACGACTAAAACTTTCCAATCGATCCCTGTAAAAATCTGATCTCCCTCATTGCCTTTGCACTATCACTGCATATACTTCTCTTTTCAAGTAAATCTAACAAGCCTTGCATCACTTTTGGAGTCTCAGAAAATGCTTCTTTATCATAGAGAAAAGCGGGATTCAAAAAATAAGCAGCTGCATGAAGATTTCGACGCAATTGCTTATCACATCTCTCATCAATAATTTTAACGTAGGAACCATACATTGTAGACTTGTTTTTTAAGATGGGCATGGTTGCTTTTCGAATCCTGGTCATGCCTTCATAAACATAACCAAGTGAAGGTTTTTCATCAGCATCAACAATACATAAAAGCCTTATGATGGGAGCTGCAACCTTCACCATAAATAAGCATTCTTCCCTAATTTTGCCATCCAAGATAATAGAAGTAACTGTTTTACCTACTAGACTTTTAGATAACTTATGGCTTGTGTAATACTTATCTGTCACCAATGCTTGCAAGTCATGTTTATGCTCATAGGTACTTTTCAAAGTAATGAATGTAGTAACAAAATGAGTTTCTCTTGGACGCACAATCTCTTTCCATCCAGATCTTTTTCTCAACCAAGATAGCATGTATATATGATTGTAGACAAAAATAGTCAACTTGGAAGCACGTGATACAAGCTCCGCTACATGATCTCTTTTGCCAATATCTTTCAGAATCAAATTCAAACAATGTGCAGCATAAGGAGACCAATAGATATGATCATATTTTCATGTATTAACCTTCCCACCGCAACATAATTGCTTGCATTATCGGTCACCAAATAAACCACATTATCCTGTCCAACTCATTCAATAATCTCCATGAATAAATTACATAAATTGGTGGCATCTTTCATAATATCTGAGGCATCAACAGATTTCACAAATGATATTCCTTTTGGACAATACACCAAGAAATTAATCAAAGTTCTTTGCCTTTGATCAGTCCATCCATCACCCATAATTGTTCATCTACAATTAGCCCACTGGCTTCTATAACTATCAATAAGCAACTGACATTCTTTCTTGCAATATCGCAATAAATTGACTCTCATGTCATTATAAGAAGGAGCTTTATATCCAACACCAATACTCCCAATAGCATCTAACATTGGTTGAAAATAAGGTGAGCGCATAGCATTGAAAGGAATGCAAGCATCAAAACACCACCTAGCAAATGCCATATTTGCCTTATGGATTGCTTGCTTGCTTGCCTGCCATTGCACTCTTGATTCCTGGTTGAGATAGTTGAGTCGGCTTTGATGTTATAAAATTTTCTAGAGAGCCTTTTGCTTTCCTTTTTCCAAATTTCATGGTAGAATTTAACTCTTGTTCTTCAACCTCTTCTACTTCTTCATATGCTTCTTTAACTAATTCCTTCTCTTTTGATTTGGAAGATGTGGAGTTAGTGATATACTCTTTGATGCATGCCCGAACATCAGGAGGGACTTTCCCACAAGGAAGTATGTTGCCACTTTTTTTAGTTAAATGTTCCTTCATTCTATAAATTCCCCCTCCTTGGTATTTTTTCCCACAATAGAGGCAATGGTAAACCTTTGTTCCTTTATCATTAATAGATAATGTGAAGTACTCCTACGTCGGATCGGTTTTAGAACAAGCATTACCACTTGAGACTGATGATTGCACAATAGATGTATTTGCAAAGATAATTTTGAATTTTGTGGTTTACTATATCAACTTTTTGAGGAATAGAAATGAGTTATGTTATTTGAATGATTTAGTATGATGATTTTTTAAAGTCAGTAATGCAGAAAAATATATATATATTTTTTTGGAATGATCACAAAATAGAAAAAATAGTTGATTAGGATTAATAGCATTTTAGGTAGCCAAAAATACAATTTCCTTGGAGAATTTAAAAAATTTTCCATGAAAAATGTAATTTTTTTTTTCCGGGGAAAATTGATGCAATCAAAGAAAAAATGAGATTTTTTCCATAAAAATAGGAGCAATCAAACAACAAAATAAGAATTTTCCATAGAAAATTTTTTATTTTCTAGCCAGAAAATAATGCCAATCAAACAACCACATTTTATTTTCCATGGAAAATTTTTCTATGAAAAAATATTTTATAGAAAATTTTCTTTTCCATCCATTTTTCATGTTGTAATCAAACATAGCCTTAGTTTTTTTCTCCTTCAAACGAAATTTAAGTTTTAAAGTAAATACTTTGAAAAAAAGTCTAAACATAATTATTTTTAAAAATATATATAGTTTTTTTAAAATTAATTTTTTTTCTTATAATATATAGATAGATATATTATCATATATGTATATTTGGCATTATATAGCATGTTATATATATATATATATATATATTATCTCATCCAAGTCAAATGATTATATTTATATCTTACAGAATCTTATCCAAATGGATATAGATATAGATATAGTTATAAATAATTGCCTTATGTAAGTGGTAATAGATATTTACTTCACTCAAACTAAAAGTTTTACGTAAAGAATATATACACGAGATGAAATGAATGGATGATGATGGACCACAAATCCGCCAAGCACCCAACACTCTTTCACCTTTTAAATATTTTGTTTGTATATATAAAATAAACATAACTTTTTCACATCTTCAATTATGTGTGTTTCATAGAGAGAAAGCTTGCAATCTCCATCATGTCCATGGGCGGATTCAGAATTTTCATTCAATGGAGGCAAAATAATACTAAATATAAATAATATAAATATTGAAACATAATTGCATTAAAAGTTTTTCATATGAAAGGAATATATTACAATTGCTCTATGCGTGTTTTCATAGTTTGAAAACGACGCAAGATTTTTTCATTATCAATAGTACAAAATATATATTTTTCTATGTGTATAATCAAACAATCATTCATCCAAGAATCTCTCAGTTGTGCAAGTGATTTTTCACAATCTTCATTGTGGAGAAATCTCTTTCAACTGATGCAGTAGAAACGGGCAATATCAAAGCTAACTTCACAAGCAAGTACATTAATGGGCATACAATTTATTTTTTGTCTCAACAAGTTTTATAGAAAGTTTATTGATACCTTTTAGGCTTTTAAACTCATCATGAGATCTTAAATCAACAATGTAAGTCTCAAGTTGATTGTTAAGAACAAGAAGTTCCGCCTCAAAAAACTCAGATGGATAAAATTTAGCAAGACGAATCAATTTTCCTTTATCAAAAGCTACAAAAGAATCACAAGGACTTAAAGAAGCCACACAAAAAAGTAACTCCATATTCACCTCATTGAATCGATTGTTGGGTTCTTGAAATTGCATATCAATAATGGTGTAAAACAACTCTACTTGATAATGATGGAAATTTGTCATTTTGTGAGCATTGTGCCATAGCCTTCCTCGAGTTACAAATATATCATCCATATTTGTAACAACAATATTGTTCCTTTAACAAAATAAAGAGACCTTATCATATAAAGATTTCCATCCATCATCTCTCATTGTTTGTAGTCATTGCTTAGCCACTCTAACTAAAGCCATTGCATTCACAATATCTTGATCTCTTCTTTGTAATGGCATCAACAATTCATTTGTAATCCCCAAAATATTTTTTGTCAAATGCAAATTAAAAGCAAAGTTAAAAGATAGAACTGAATCTAATAAGGCATAAGCTTTACCTCTTTGCTCCAAGCTATTACCATTTCTCAGTAACAATTTCAAGCACATCAATAATTGAGCTAAACATAATGATCAAATTAATCAAAGACCCATGGTGCGATCCCCATTGTGTATGACCAGCTCGTTAAAGACTCATTTCTTGATTTAAACCTCTTCAAGTAGAAAGTTCACTAATTCATAATGCCTCCACAACTTTATCAAGTTGTTTCTCCCACAGAGGATCTCTCAGTTTACATGAAGCACCAACAATATTCACTACACTTGTGACAATGTTGAAGAGCAATGCAATTTCAATATGATTCTTTGCCACATCTACAAGTGCCAAATGAAGTTGATGAGCAAAACAATGGACATAATAAGCTGATGCATTCACTTTCATGATTAAAGTTTTAAGGCCATTGAATTCTCCTTGCATGTTACTTGCTCCATCATAGCCTTGCCCACATACCCTTGACATACTCAAATTATGCTTAGAGAACACTGGCTCAATAGATGGTTTAAGTGATAAAGCGGTTGTGTCACTAACGTGTACTAGACTTAGAAAATGTTCAATTACATGACCCTTGGAATCCACAGAGTAAAGCAATAGCTTCTTGTTCTTTGACTGAAACATCACGAGATTCATCAAGTAAAATGGGGGAAAAAATCCATCACCAACATCCTTCATGATAGCATTAGTAGTTTTAATTACAACATCTTGGACAATGTATTATTGAATATCATGCGATATTAATTTTGAATTTCCAAGTGTGTTCTCCAAAACAACACTTTTGATAGTTTCATTGTGATTGGCAAGAAATCTAAGAAGTTCAAGAAAATTTCCTTGATTATGAGAACTCCCTATTTCATCTTTACCATGAAAGGCCAAACCTTTACATAAGAGAAACCAAATACGATCAAGTGTTGTGGTTAAGCAAACTCTATAATTTTCTCTTGCTTGATCGGATTACTTTGGAAAAGAAAATTGGATATGTTGCTCTTCATTTAACAAATCTTCACGCCTCTTCCATGCTTGGTTGTGAGCACTATTAGGACCTCCAACATGAATATCAAATCTTTCTTCCTTTTTCCAATTTGTGAACCTCTTCAAAGCAAAAGAATCACCACTTGCTTGCTCTCCAATATCTAGTCTATAAAGATAACAACCCAAGAAAAAAAGTAGCATTCTTCTCTATATTGTATCCTAACCAATTAACCTAATGCTTGAAACACAAGGGATTAAAATGACTGAATGCATTACCAATTTTCTTTTGTAGAAAATTATGTGTGAGATGTTGACATGCCCTTTTGCAAATAAGCCCTTCTAACCTTGTCTCTCTCATTGGGGTGATAGTCCAAAATTTTTTTTTACAATCCCGGATTTGAAGGAAGATCATCTAAATTTAATTCGACATGATCTTTCTTTGCACAAGGTTGAGAGTCACTAGTGTTGACACTGGATGATTACTCCAAAATTATCTTCCCTTTGATAAGATATTTGTCCATATCTAATTCCAATAAATAGTTTAATTTAGTTTAAATAATTCTAAATAATAAGAAAATATATCCAAGCATGATTATAAAATTATTTATTTTAGGTTCTAAGTAATATTTATTTGTTACATTTAAATTCAAGAAATTTCAATTAAAATATAAGAAGGTTAGATTGTATTGTTTCATTAACATTGTAGTCTTGTAGAGTTATTAAAAAAAAAGTATTCTAAACTCCAAAGTGATCATTCATAGAAACATTAGACTAAAAAATAAACTAAATTGAAACATGGAGGCATTTGAATGAAATATTTCAATAAATCACAAGAATTCAATGCACAAAACATTCATTCTAGTGCAGTAGTCAACATTCGACACAAAAAACAACAACAATCGAACACAATCAACATTCAATCCAAAGTAACAAAATTGATTAAAAAAATAATAAATAAAAATTGAAAGAACTCCACTCGCCTTACCAAAGAATGAGATTCTGAGAACAAGAACTCACTGTCATTGCGTCGTCGTCAACTTGCTCATAGCTCACTGGTGGAGGAGTGTAGAAGACCTAAAGATGACCAGATGGTCCTTGTTCCCATGGTCCGAATTTGATCACCAACTCGCCAAGATGAATGAATATAAGGACTAATAGAAGAGAAACTGAGAAAGGAGAGGCTATGAAAAAAGAGACGGAGAGACACGCTCGATGTTATAAGCGGCTTGTATTGTAGCTGTAGTTAGTCTGTTACTGTAGGTTTTTTAGGCCAGCACTATAGCACATGGTATTGTAGCAGCCTGAATTTTTATTACTTTCTTATTTCTTTTTAGTTCTTCATTGTTTTCTTCTCATAGCCGAACCCTTGTTATCCCTTGGAGTTTTTCCGTTGACCTTTTCCTGTGAATCAAGCTAGAAACATCTTCCTTCCTTGCTTGTGAGTATCTTAAAAGTTGTAATTTAAGTTTTTATTTTGCATTTTACTCGTATTTCACCGTTTTTGAATTCTTTGAAAATCTAGGATTTGAGCTTTGTTGTGTGGGTGATTTAAGGTTTAAATCGTAGCCAATGATGTATTTATTCTTTGTAATTAATTTTTTTTTAATGAAATTTCATAGTTAGATGATGTAAATCCGGGGAAAACTTTTGTATTAGGGTTGGTTTACTGTAGCAGTGCATAGATACTGTAATAGTACTGTAGCATTGGTAAACTTTAGTTGTTTCTTTATATTCTTTGGTCTAGAGCGAAGTTCAGACCCTTAGTAATTCATTGGTAACCTTTAGACCTAGTTTTGAGCCAACCATAGAATCAATTTAGGGTTGTTTGTTAGAGAAACTTACGATTTGATTTATTTTGTGCTAATTCTTGTTGGTGTTTTGTTGTGCTTTGGTAAAGAGGTGAAGCTTTGGCTTGAGGCAAGGAACCTGCAGAGGATTAGCATTTGGCGAAGTGAAATCATCTAAGTTGTGAGTGGAATTAATTAAGCATAAATCTTTTAGAAGAATACCTATATATATATTATATTGCTTGAGAAAATTTTTATTGGTTTTATACCCAAATCGAGGTTTGTTTGATTTGAAATGAGTTATTTATTTCATGCTTCATGTTTGCAAGTATTGTTGTTAAAAAGGAGGGATTTTCATGATGATGCATGTTTTGTAATGTTGTGAATTTTTGACTTTGCAAAACTTTGGGTATGCTTGTGTTTTCTTCATTTCCTTTGTATGGAAATGATGATTGTTCTGTTGTGATTATTGTTCTAGCTTTGGACCCTTTATTGTGAGATGCAAGTTTGGTTGGTGTCATCCTACTAAGGTAGGTTGTTTTTAAGGCCAGCCTATTGAGGAAGCATGAAAAATAGGTAGACTTATTGGTCCAATTCAGGTGGGAGTGTAGAGCCCTGACTAGATGTTCATCAAGAAACCGAGGTCACCACACGGTGGATTGATGGATCAATGTCAAGGACATGAGTACCTTGACAGCTCTGAATCTAGCCACGACCACGGCAAAGGTTTAGAGAGGTTTTCTAAACCATGTTGAGTTTCTTTTGTAATGTCATATTAAATTTGTAGTGAGGAGGCTAAGCCTAACTGTCACTCTTAGGAGGACAGCCTTCCACAAATTTGATTTGGCGGTGAGTATTGTGTTTTATGGATTTTGAGACTTGTATTATATAGTTATATATATATATATGTGGAACTATTCTAATCTATGTGCATTATTATAAAAGCCTGGTTTGATGTTCAACTTATCTTATAATTTGGTCCCCTAGGTTTAGTATTTTGTGGATTCGATGTTGTAAAGCCCTAGTTGGGGTAAAAGGCTTTCTTGATATTATCTTTAATTATTTTTGTATCAATGATTACTGTTGTAGGTGATTATGTTCTAAACTATTTGTGTTATTAGTAAAGCATTATTTGGATGATTTATATTCTGTATTATGGTATATTCTTGTAGATTTGTGCTAACCCACTAACTAAGTGACCTAGGTTACTCACCCAATTTTCCTTTTCCCAGTCTTTTGCAGGCAGTAGTGTGGTGGTAAAGCAGTGTGTTGGGCATCCACTATCCATTTTAATTCATTTCTAAGTTCATGTATGTTATCCTTGAGCATTGTATGTTTTATTAGTGTGTGGATCCATTGGTGTGTTTGAAAATCTTTATGCATGGTTTGTATGTTTGTCTAATCTCTTGGAAACTTTGTTGTACTTGTGATCAATATCTTTACTGAACTCTATTATCCGGTCTTGTTGATGTTGCTTCCCCTGTGCTTTTATTGCACATCTTGTTTATATATTCTTGTTCATGTAATTTTTTATTCAGGATTGTGAAACTCCAGGTATTTTGTCAGCCTTGCGGCGGCATAAGGGTTGAGTGGTGGGGTATTCCTCCTTGGGTTGTCACGGTAGTTGTTGTGTCCTAGGGCCCGTAGGTCGGGGCATGACAGTTGGATGGAGAAAGGAGAAACACTCAGTGTCTCGGATAAAGAAGAATAAGAAGATAGGGTTGGGATTTGGAAACTTGGGATTCTTATTAAATAAAACATTTCATATGAGTATTCATAAAAATTTATAATTATTTTCATATTTGTTTTATTTATAGGTTTTAGAGGGGCGAAATTGCAAAAATAAAAGAAAGTTATATAACTATCCTTGAATTTTCTGAAATTTAGTGGGGCCAATTTCCCCACTGCCCTCACTATACATCCGCTTGATCATGTCCAATGTCAATAAGCACACACTGCTCCTTTTAAAGTGCTCAACCCTCTTTCGTCAATTCCTCAACCAAAAAAAAAGACATATAACTAATTCGCTCTTGGGCCAATATGGTCAAAACCAACGATCAATAGGCTCACAAACCAAGCATTTTCCTTGATCAGATGAAGAATCTATAGAAGCTCAAGAGATCTGTCTAGGAAGTGGTACGCATATAGAGCGACATGCAAACTTGAGCCCCAACACGAAATACTTTGTTCAGAAAATTCCTTGGGAAAACGCCTCCCCTAGATCTTGTTAGAGCCACTTTTTTCAGAATTCTAGAGAGGACTCAGATCTTTCTCAATTGCCAATATGTCAAATGGGTTCTATCTAGTAAGATGGCAGAAAGAAGAAATGGTTGAAGCTATTGAAAGATTATTTGGGAGATGCTATAGACCATTAGCGGCATGGTTCTGTAGCTAACTAGCTGGTAGGATCATTTCCAACCGGGGTTTGAAAAGCTTGACCTTGCAGGCTTTTGGGTGTAGCTCCATCACCTCCCCATTGAATACTGGAGTGAAAAAGTTTTGGAACTCATTAGAGAACAGTTCGGTCGCCTACTGAAATTCTACGACCATACTACGAACTTAACCAAGGCAAAATATACCCTCATTTGCATTGAAATAGACCTCTCCAAACCACTCAAAAGAAGGTTATTGGATTGGAGGTGATAATGGAAAGAGTGATAAGTGCCAAAAAGTTTTATATTTTTCCATATCATTTACACAATATTCAACAAGGAATTTGGCATGTTTAGCACCAAATTAGTACGTAATTTCATTCTTTTGTTCACAATGGGGTCAAATTACATTTTAGGGAAAAATAAGCAACTATTAAGGTGATTTGAGGAAAATTGAACCAAAATATAATTTTTTATAACATCACTGGATCGAGAAGAATTGCATATAGTATGAGTGAGCTCCATTTTAGCAATATTCAGAAAGATTTGTCAAAGCTCACACACATCCGGGCTGATTTCAGTCACCATATACTATAGTAGTGATTACTATAGTAGATTATTATAGCAAATCACTAGATCAGTAAATTTCAATCAGAACGGTCATGTTATGATTTTACCAGAGAGCAATTGGCTTCACAATGGGCATCACCATGGCCATGGTGAGGCCATTGTGAACATTACGACCATAAAACTACACCCTTTACACCTGTTGGAAGCCTGTGCCAGAGATTTTGAGATTCAAAAGCTCACAACAGTCGTGGTGATCACAACAGCTTATTATAAAGGACAGAAAGACTATGCCAGGATGTGACTTGGAGCCCAAGCAACAACTCACCATGGGCATCACAATGCCTGTGGTGAGGTCGTGGCTAACCTGATGTTATAAATACCCTATGGTTTTCTAATCAAAGGAAGATTCTTTTGCCGAATAGGGTAGGACGGCTGGAGTTCTGGAGATCTGAGCACCTGGAGATGATTTTCAAGCATATTTTAGCAGATTTTGATGAGTTTCTCAAGGACAATCCAATGATCATTGTTAGAGGAGGGCGCCCCAAGGCGTTCAACATCATCTTATCAACCTTGGGAATCTCTCACCCTCAACCTTGGTGGACCTAATGGAGGGAGTTAGTTTAGGAATTCTTTTGAATGCTTATCTATTCTTTGGTCTTATGGTTTTCTCTTGCTTTAATTGTTTATTTTATGATCCATAAGAACTTAATTCGAGAGGAATTTTGTATATATAGGTACCTCAATTATTATTTATGAATCCTTATTGTTTAATCTAATAAATCTTTCTAGTTTTTGTGAATCATTACATGTGTTCTTGAATGATATTCTTGTTATTGTGGATGAGGAAGATACGCCCCCACATTAAGGGACCCATGATCTATTAGATCTATGCATGCTCTAAGAGGTTAGGTAATGCTAGATCTCTAGATTATGGATTGATTGTCTCTTAGGCTTAGGGTTTCATTTGTGCCTTCTCGTGGAATTCCCGCACTTAAGGCAAACATTGGAGACTGGGGTGGAAGAGATTCCATCTTAAGTTCCTAGTGATTTAGACCTAGTTGCCAAGATATTGGGACTCAAAGGCCTTTGAATTCCCCCGGTCCAATTCTAGAACACGGTTATCACACTAAACGTCTACCATAAGTAATATTCAAGATAACTATCGTGCAACCTCTAAACTTTTTCTAATTGTGCTTAACGATTCTCCAATTGTATTATGTAATATATTGTAGAAGTAGATTAAAGAAAGAACGTAAACGTTAGGATATTGATTAAGTGAAAAGGAAGTAATAGCAGCCTCTCGCCATTCTTGGGGAAATATGACCCTTGTGCTCACCCACGAGGTATTACTTGATGACCCGTACACTTGCGGTATTTACACCAATTGTAATATTAATTTCATATTCGCATATTTATATTTGTATATTTTCACACCACCTCATAAGTGTCCGTCAAAGAGCATGGTTACATTGTTTTATGAGTATCTCCCTATGTATAGTTTCCTTTGTGGAAGCATAAGGCATGGAAAGGCTAGTTGCTCCCAAGGCCCAATAGCTCAGCTAGTGGAGAGGTTGATGAAAGGAAAGCTGAGATCTGCCTAGCACCAAAGTCAACAAACCATGCAACTCGATGGGGTTGGGTGTATTGATGAAGAGGCCTTCCGTGCAGTCCCTAAGAATTTGTCCCATCTTGTTTTCTCTCTTTGGATCTATTTCTTCCTTTTTCTTGGGATTTTTGGTTAATTAAATTATAAATTTTCAATCAAAAGTTTTTACTTGTAAAAATTATAGTTTGGGTTGCAATTCCTACCTTGTTTTCTCTCCATGTATGGTTTTCTTGCTTTTCCTAAAATTTTTGGTTACTTAAATTAAAAAATTTCTATTATTATTTTATTGAATGAGTGTAAAAATTGTAGTTTTTTTGTTCCATTTCCCGCCATGTTTTGTTTCATGGTTTACTTTCCTCATTTTCTTCCTATCTATGGATACCTAAATAATAATTTTTAGATCAGAATTTTTTTCACTAAGTGCGTGTAACAATTATAGTTTTGTGTTGCATTCCCACTTTGTTTTATTTTTCCTTTTCTTCTGATCTTTGGTTATTTAAATTATAATTGTTCCAATCAAAAGTTTTTATTGAGTGGGTATAAAAATTGCAGTTTTGTGTTTCATTTTTAGTCTTGTTTTCTATATGGGGATCATTTTCTTCCATTTCTTGGGATCTTTGGTTTCTTAAAGTATAATTTCTCTATTAAAATTTTTTATTAAGTGAGCGCAAAACTTGCAGTTCTATGTTGCATTTCTCATCTTGTTTTCTCTATTAGGGTATTTTTCTTCCGTTTCTTGCAATCTTTGGTTCCTTAAATTATAATTTTCCTATCATAATTTTTTTTATTAAGCAAGTGTAAAAATTGTTATTCTATGTTGCATTTCCAATCTTATTTTCTCTCTTAGGATCTTTTTCTACCCTTTTTTCAGATCTTTGATTACGTAAATTATAATTTTTCTATCAAAAGTTTTTAATTCGAGTGCAAAAATTACAGTTTTGTCTTGCGTTTACCATCTTGTTTTCTATCTTGGAATTTTATCCTCCATTTCTTGGGATCTTTGGTTACTTAAATTGTAATTTTTCCATCATATGTTTTTACGGAATGAGTGTAAAAATTGTTGTTTTATATTGTATTTCCCATCTTGCTATCTCTCGTGTGATTTTTTTCTTCCTTTTCTTGTAAATATTTCTTACTTTAATTATACTTTTTCCACCAAAATTTTTTACAGAGAGAGCGCAGAAATTGTAGTTTTGTGTTCCATTTCCCATCTTGTTATCTCTCATGGGATCTTCTTCTTCATTATGATGGGATCTTTGCTTACTTAAATTATAATTTTTCTATGATAATTTTTTTACTGAGTGAGTGTAAAATTTGCAATTATGTGTTGTATTTCCCATCTTGTTTTCTCTCTTGTGTTCTTTTTCTTCCTTTTCTGAGGGTTTTGGTTAGTTAACGTATAATTTTTCTATCATAATTTTTTACTGAGTGAGTGTAAAACTACAGTTTTGTGTTGTATTTCCCATCTTGTTTTCTCTTATGGGATCATTTTCTTGCTTTTCTCAGTATTTTGGGTTACTTATATGTTATGAAAATCTTTTATTGAGTGAGTGTAAAAATACAAATTTTGTGTTGCATTTCCTATCTTAATATCTCTATTGGGATCTTTGATTAAGTAAATTATAATTTTTCTATCATAACTTTTCATTGAGTTAATGAAAAATTGAAGTTGTGTTGCATTTCCATCTTGTTTTCCATATCGGGATCTTTTTCCCACTTTTTGGGAAACTTTGGTTAGTTAAGTTATGATTTTTCTACCATAATTTTAGTGAGTGTAAAAGTTGCAGTTCTTTGTTATATTTCCCATCTTGTTATCTCTTTTAGGATATTTTTGTTCCTTTTCCTGGGACTTTGCTTACTTAAATTATAATTTTTTTATTATAATTTTTTACTAGTCTGAGTGTAAAAATTGTAGTTCTGTGTTGCATTCCCATCTTGTTATCTTTCTTGGAATCTTTTTATTGCTTTTATTGGGATTTTTGGTTACTAAAATGTTAAAATTTTCTATCATAACTTTTTTCCCATAGTGAGTATGCAAATTGCATTTATGTGTTGCATTTCCCATTTTGTTTTCTCTCTTGTGATCTTTTTCTTGTTTTTCATGGTAATTTTAGTTACTTAAATTAGAATTTTTTTCATAATTTTTTACCGAGTGAGTGTAAAAATTACAGTTCTGTGCTACATTTACCAAGTTGTTTTCTTTCTTGGGATCTCTTTCTTGCTTTGCTTTGGAGTTCTTGTTACTTAATTTTTTTTTATGATAATTTTTTACTAAGTGTGTGCAAAACTTGAGGTTCAATGTTGAACTTTCCATTTTATTTTCTCTCTTGGGATCTTTTTCTTATTTTTCTTCATAATTTTGGTTACTTAAATTATAATTTTTCAATCAAAATTTTTTATTAAGCGAGTGCAAAAGTTGCGGTTTTGTGTTGTATTTTCCATCTTGTTTTCTCTCTTGTGATTTTTTCTTCCTTTTACTTGGGATCTTTTGGTTACTTACATTATAATTTTTCTATCATATTTTTTTACCAAATGAGCGTAAAAATTGCAATTCTCTACTGCATTTCCCATCTTGTTTTCATTTTTGAGATCTTTTTGTTCCCTTTTCTTGGGATATTTGGTTACTTATATTATAATTTTTCAATCATGATTTCTTTTTTGAGAGAGTATAAAATTGCAGTTTTGTGTTGTATTTCCAATCTTGTTTCTTTCTTGGGATCATTTTCTTTCCTTTATAAGAATTTTTGGGTACTTATATTGTAATCTTTGTATGGAAAGTTTTTACTAAGTGTAAAAATTACAGTTCTCTGTTGCAATTCCCATCTTTTTTTTTTGTATAACAGTTACCTTTTTCTTCTTTTTCTTGCAATCTTTGGTTACTTAAATTATAAGTTTGCTATCATGATTTTTCTAAGTGTGTGCAAAAATTGTAGTTCTATGTTGCATTTCCCATCTTGTTTTTTCTTGTGGATCTTATTTTTTTCCTTTTCTTGGGATTTTTGGTTACCTAAATTATAATTTTTTAATCATAATTTTTTACTGAGTGAGTGTAAACATTACAGTTGTGTTGCATTTTCATGTAGTTTCCCATTTTAGGATATTTTTCTTCCCATTTTTTTGACATCTTTGCTTACGTACATTTTAATTTTGTTGCAATAAATTTTTATTGAGTGTAAAAATTGCAATTTTGTGTTGCATTTCCCATCTTTTTTTCTCTCTTGGGATCTTTGTTATTCCCATTCTACATTCTATATCTTGTTTTCTATCTTAGACCTTTTTCTTCTTTGTCTCGTTATCTTTGATCATGCTTTCCTCGGATCTTTAATTACTAAAATTGTAATATTTCTACCATATTTTTTACTCAGTAAGGGTAAAAATTGCATTTCTATGTTGCATTTATTATCTTGTTTTTCTAATATGATATTTTTCTTCCCTTTCTTGGGATCTCTGGTTACTTAAATTATAATTTTTCTATCATAATTTTTTACTGAGCAAGTGTAAAAATGCAGTTCTATGTTGCAATTCCCATCTTGTTTTTTCTCTTTGGATCTTTTTCTATATCATGTACTTATGATCTTTGGTTAGTTAAATTTTAAATTTTCAGTCATAAATTTTTTTTAGAGTGAGCGTATAAATTGTAGTTCTGTGTTGCATTTCCCATCTTGTTTTCTATCTTGGGATTGTTGTTCTTCCCTTTCTACATTTCCCATCTTGTGTTTAGCATTGGGTCCTTTCATCCTTTGTTTGGGATCTTTGGTTATTTGAATTCTTCTTCTTCTTCTTCTTCTTCTTCTTCTTCTTCTTCTTCTTCTTCGTATATAATTTTTTTTTACTGAATTAAGGGTCTGATTTTGTAAGAAATTCTTTTTTTTCTATAATATTTCATCTTCTATAAGAAATTGCCATGCTTTGTGTGAATTGTTTTTGATATGTATGATACATGTTCATTATCCTTTTTATTGTTGAGTTTGCAAGTTCTACCATCTATTGATCAAGATGGTTCCATGAATATAGGGCCACAAAGTTAGGTAATCTTCATTTCCTTTTTCATTATTCTTGTTAATTATTTCATGGTTTGCTGGGATCTTTAATTACTTAAATTAAAATTTTTCTATCTTAAGTTTTTTATATACCGAGTGTAAAAGTTGCAATTGTGTTGTACTTCCTATCTTGCTTTCTATCTTGTGATCTTTTTCTTCTTTTTCTTAATATCTTTGGTTATTTAAATTATAACTTTTCTATCAAAATGTTTTACTAAGTGAATGTAATAGTTTAATTTTTATGTTGCATTTACCATATTGCTTTATCTTTTTAGATCTTTTTCTTCCTTTTTCTTAAGATCTTTGGTTAATTAAATTATAATTTTTCAATCACAAATTTTTCTTGAGTGAGTGTAGGAATCGTTGTTTTGTGTTGCATTTCCCATATTATTTCTCTCTTGGGTCCTTTTTCTTCTTTTACTTATAATCTTTAGTTACTTAAATTATATGTTTCCACTCATACTTTTTTAATAAGAGAGTGTAGAAAATGTAGTTCTTTGTTGCATTTCTCATCTTGTTTTAATCTTGGGATCGTTGTTCTTTCCTTGCAACATTTCCCATCTTATTTTTTATATTGGGGTATTTTTCTTCCTTCGTTTGGGATTTTTGGTTTTTTAATTCTTGTTGTTGTTGTTCTTCTTCTTCTATAATAATTTTTTTATTGAATTCAGGGTCTGATTTTGTATTGGAATCTTTTTTTCTATAATATTTCATGTTCTATAAAAAATTGTCATATTTTGTGTGAATTGTTCTTTGATATACATGATACCCTTTCATATTCCTTTCTATTGTGAATTTGTAGGATCTATCATTTATTGATCAAGATGGTTCCATGATTATAGAGGTGCAAAGTTAGCTAATATAAATTTCATTTTTTTCTTGTATCTTTTTAATTATATTATGATTTATTGGGATCGTCAAATTGTAGCTATGTTGCATTTCTCATCTTGTTTTCTATCTTGGAATCATTTTCTTGTTTTTATTAGCATGTTTGGTTACTTAAATAATAATTTTTCTATCAAAATGCTTTACTGAGTGAATTTAAAAATTGCAATTTTGTGTTGCATTTTCCATCTTGTTTTCTCTCTTGTGATCTTCTTCTTCCTTTTTTGGGATATTCTGATACTTAAATTATAATTTTTCTATCGTAATGTTTTATTAAGTGAGTGTGAAAATTGTCGTTTTGTATTGTATTTCCATCTTGTTTTCTATCTTGGATCTTTTTCTTCATTTACCTATGATCTTTTCTTCGTTAAATTATATGTTTTTTATCATAATTTTTTATTAGTGAATGTAAAAATTGCGGTTCTATATTGCATTTCCCATCTTTTTTTTTTATATCTTGGGATCTCTGTTCTTCCCATTCTACATATCACATCTTTTTTTTTTTATCTTGTGATCTTTTTCTTCCTTTTCTCGGGATCATTGATTATTTGAATTCTTCTTCTTCTATTATAATTTTTAAAGAGGTCGTGAGTTTCATTTTATAATTAATTCTTCTATCTTGTAAGTATTTGCATGGTTTCTCAGAACCGGGTAATTGCTAATTATAATGTTCTCTACCACAAATTTTGTCGGTGGAGTGCTAGAAAGTGTGGAGGTTGAGTTGCATTTTCTCATGTGTTTCTATCTTGGGATCCATTTTCAGCTTTTTCTTGACATGTCAGGAAGTTGCCGATTATAATTTTCTATCAAAATATTTTACTAAGGAGTGCAGTGCAGTTACGTGTTGCATTTACTATTTGTATGCTTTTCTTGGGATCGCCAGTTAGCTAGAATTATAATTTTCTATCCTTAATTTCGCAGGTGAGTGTAAATATTATAGTTCTATGTTGCAATTCCCATCTTGTTTTCACTCTTGGTATCTTTTTCTTCCTTTACCTATGACCTTTGATTACTTAAACTATAAGTTTTCAATCATTTTTCATTGAATGAGTGCAAAAATTGTATTTTTGTGTTGCATTTCCCATTTTGTTTTCTATCTTGGAATCTTGATTCTTTGCTTTCTACATTTCCCATCTTGTTTTCTATCTTGGGTTCTTTTTCTTCCTTTTCTTGCGATCGTTGTTTATTTGAATTCTTCTTCTTTTTTATAATAATTATTTACTGAATTAATTCCTAAGTAATTCCCGTGCTTTGTGTGAATTGTTCTTTCATTTATATGATACCTCTTCATAATACTTTCTATTTTGAATTTGCAAGTTCTGTCATCTATTGATCAAGATGGTTCCATGAATATAGAGCAACAAAGTTATTTTATATTCATTTTGTTTTTTTTTTTGTGTACCTTGTTAATTATTTTTTTCTTAGGATCTTTAATTACTTTAATTATAAGTATTCTATCATAATTTTTTACTGAGTGAGTGAGAAAATTGGAGTTGTGTTGCATTTCATATTTTGTTTTCTATCTTGGGATCTTTTTCTTCTTTTTCATACTATCTTTGATTACTTAAATTATAATTTTTTTGACAAAATGTTTTACTGAGTAAATGTAAAAATTGTAATTCTATGTTGCATTTACCATCTTGTTTTCTCTCTCTTGTGATCTTTTTCTTCTTTTTCTTGGGATCATTGGTTACTTAAATAATTTTCTATCATAATTTTTTATTGAGTGCATATAGAAATTGCACTTCTGTGTTGCACTTTCCATCTAGTTTTCTATAGTGGTATTTTTTCTTCCTTTTCTTGGGATCTTTGGTTACCTGAATTATTATTTTCATATCATTATCTTTTACTGAGTGAGTGTAGAAATTGCAGTTTTGTGTTGCATTTCATATCTTGTTTTCTCTCTTGAGATATTTTTCTTCCTTTACTTATGATATTTGGTTACGTAAAGTATAATTTTACTATCATAATTTTTTACTTAGTGAGTGCAAAAATTGCGATTATAAGCTGCATTTTCCATCTTGCTTTCCATCTTCTAATCTTTGTTCTTCCCTTTCTACATTTCTCATCTTGTTTTCAATCTTGGATTCTTTTTCTTCCTTTTGTTTGGAAATTTTGTTATATGAATTATTCTTCTTCATTTGTAATACCTTTTTCTTACATTGAGGTTCTCATTTTATATTGAATTGTTCTTCTATTATTAAAATAATTATTTTTCTATAAGATATTCTAGTGCTGTGATATATATGATACCTTCTCATAATTGTTTTTGTTTTGAATTTGCAAGTTTTGTCATCAATTGATCTAGCTTGTTTCATGAATACATCACAACAAATAAAGGCAATATGTGGTTCAGTTTTTTTAGCATAATTTTTTACTAAATGAGTGAATATTTGTAGTTCTGTGTTGAATTTCTCATCTTGTTTTCAAACTTGGGATCTTCTTTTGTTATGTAAATTATATTTTTCCTATCATAACTTTTTATAGTTGTGTGTTGCAATCCCCATCTTGTTTTCTATCTTGGGATCTTTTTGGTCCTTTTCTTGATGTCTTTGGTTACCTAAACAATAATTTTTCTATCATAGTTTTTTTATTGAGTGAGTGTAAAAATTGCAATTCTGTGGTACATTTCACATCTTGTTTTCTATATTTAGATCTTTGTTCTTTATTTTCTAATTTTTTTCATCTTGTTTTCAATCTTGGTATCTTTTTCTTCAATTTTTTGGAATCTTTCATTATTTGAATTATTATTCTTCTTTTATAATTTTTTTTTACTAAATTAAGGGTTTGATTTTGTATTGAAGTTTTCTTCTTCTTGTATAATAATCCTTCTTCTATAAGAAATCCCACTATTTTGTGAGAATTACTCTTTGATATATTTGATACATATTCCTAAAACTATCTTTTTGAATTTGCTGGTTCTGTCATCTATTAATCAAGCTTGTTCTACAAATATAGAGCTGAAGAGTCAAGAAATATACATTTCATCATTTTTTGTATCTTGCGAATTATTTTATGGTTACTTTTGATCTTTATTGCTTAAATTATAATTTTTCTATCATAATGTTCTACTGAGTGAATCTAAGAAATTATAGTTGTCTGTTGCATTTCCCATCTTATTTTCTATCTTGGGATCTTTTTCTTCATTTTTTTTGGGATCTTTGGTTATTTAAATTATAATTTTGCTATTCAAATCTTTTACAGAGTGAGTGTAAAAGTTGCAATTCTATGTTGCATTCACATCTTGTTTTCTCTCTTCGCATCTTTTTCTTCAGTTTCATGGTATCTTTGGTTACTTAAATTATAATTTTTTCTATCAAAATGTTTTACAAAGTGAGTGTAAAAATTGTAGTTTTGTGTTACATTTGACATCTTATTTTCTCTCTTGGCATATTTTTCTTCCTTTTCTTATGATCTTCGGATAATTAAATTATAAATTTTTATCATAATGTTTTACTCAATGAGTGTAAAAATTGTAGTTCTATGTTGCATTTCCCAACTTGTTTTCTATCTTGGGATCCTTTTCTTCGTTTTCTTGGGACCTTTTGGTTATTTGAATTCTTTTTGTTCTTCTATAGTTGCTAAATTCAACTTCTTCTCCAATAATGATTCTTCTTTATTAAGAATTTCCACTACTTTGTATGAGTTATTCTTTTATATATATGATAACTATTTATAATCCTTTACTTTTTAAAATTTTAAGAGTTTGTTATCTATTGATTAACCTAGTTATATGAATATAAAACAACAGAGTTAGGTAATTTACATTTCCCCTTTTTTTTGTATCATAGGAATTATTTTACCATTTCTTAGGATCTTTGATCACTTAAATTATTATTTTGATATCATAATTTTTTACTGTTTGAGAATTATAGTTGTGTTGCATTTCCCATCTTGTTTTCTATCTATAGATCTTTTACTTCTTTTTCTTAGGATCTTTGGTTATTTAAATTATAATTTTTTTTCATCACAATTTTTTTTACTGCGTGAGCGTAAAAATTTCAGTTCCGTGTTGTATTTCTCATCTTGTTTTCTATCTTAGGATGTTTGCCCTTCCTTTTCTACATTTCAAATCTTGTTCTCTATGTTGGGATCTTTCTTCTTCCCTTTTTACATTTCCCATCTTATTTCCTATTTTAGGATATTTTTCTTCATTTTCTTGGGATATTTGGTTATTTGAATTATTCTTTTTCCTCTATAATAATTTTTTTTTATAGAATTAAGGGTTTGATTTTGTATTAAATTCTTCTTTTTCTTCTTCGATAATAATTCTTCTCATCTAGAAATTCTAGTGTTTTTTGTGAATTGTTCTTTGTTATATGCGATACCTGTTTATAATCCTGAAATTTGCAGGAGTTCTGTTGTATCATTTGATGAAAGCTTGGTTATATATATGAATATTGGGCAACAGAGTCAAGTAATATACATTTACTTTTTTTTTGTATCGTGGGAATTATTTTATGGTTTCTTGAGATCTTTGATTCTTTAAGTTATAATTTTTATATAATAATATTTATTGAGTGAGTGTAAAAATTGGAGTTCTGTGTCACATTTCCGATCTTGTTTTCTATCATGGGAACTTTGTTCTTCGCTTTCTACATGTCCCATCTTGTTTTTTTTTATCTTTGAATCATTTCCTTCCTTTGCTTGGGATCTTTGGTTATTTGAATTCCTCTTCTTCTTCTTTACTAATATGTTTTTACTAAATTAAGTGTTTGATTTTGCGCTAAATTCTCCTTGTCTTCTATAATAAATTTTCTTCTACAAAAAAGTCCAGTGCTTTTTGTGAATTGTTCTTCGATATATATGATACTTGTTCATAATCCTTTCTATTTGCATGTTCTACCATCGATTGATCATGCATGTTCTATAAATATAGAGCAGTAGAGTCAAGTAATAATCATTTTTCTTTTTTTTCGTATCTTTGAAATTATTTTATGGTTTCAAGAAATCTTTATTTACATAAATTATAATATTTCTTCATAATTTTATACTGAATAACTGTAAAAATTGCAATTCTGTGTTGCACTTCCCATTATGTTTTCTATCGTTTGATCTTTTTTTCACTATCATTGGGATCTTTGGTTATTTAAATTATACTTTTTAAATCATAATTTTTATTGAGTGAGTGTAAAAATTGTATTTGTGTTGCATTAACCACTTGTTTTCTATCATAGGATCTTTTTCTTCCCTTTCTTGGGATCTTTGGCTACATAAATTATAATTTTCTAGCAATACGTAACT